>NC_092389.1:24335519-24645428 GCF_030028105.1 Mobula birostris
CAGGCTAGTTCCTGCCTAGAGTTTATCTCAGCCAAGTTGATAGTAGATACACTACAATTTAAATGTTACCCCAGATTGGAGGGGAGAGCTGATTTCGCTCACTCTCTGCAATCTTCACTCCTCTCTCCAGGGCACCAGAGCCTTTTACTGTTCCACTGTTGGGCCAATTTAAATGCCGGCCCAGAAAGAATGAAAAGACAGGGTGTCAGTCAGGATGAGAGCTGATTTTGCTTGTTCTCTATGATGGTAATCTCCATGGTGCCGAAGCTATGAAGACTGCTCTGGCTGCTGTAGTCCATGCCCGCTAATATGATAAACTAACAATCGAGGCTTTGGGCCTACTCCAGGCTACTCTGGGGTTCAGATCTGAGGACTCAATTTTGGTTCGGAATGTTGTTGTTGTTAGCTTTGATTATTTGCATGATTTGGTTTTTTTCTTTCTCTTGAGTGTCGAGTGTTGGTCTTTTTCTTTTTCTTTAAAGTTGTTTTTGGTTTCTTGCTTTGACGCTGCCTGTGAGCAAGCAAATGTCAAGGTTGTATAACTTCTACATTCTTTGATAATAAATTAATCTTGAATCTCAAATCTTGAATTAGTATCAGAATTCCTAAGCTAAGAAAAAGAAATATTCAAATCAAACCTATTCCCTTTCTGTCCCATCGAGCCTTGTTCCAATCTACCTCTCTAGATGGATGGATAGAATTAGGAAGATTAATGACAGCCATGGATGGATGATGGCCAATGAGGGTATTGCCATTGTTTGAAGAAGTGAGTGATGAACTCCTTTCTGCATTGTGTTCAGTGCCAGTTGTAAAACTCAAGGAAGGAGACAATCTCACAACAGAATGTCCAGAGGAGATTCATCAAGATGTGGGATGAAATGTTTCATTTATGAGGAGAGATTGGATAGGCTAGATTTTTTTTCTTGCAGCAGAGGACACTGAGGGAGGACCTGATGGAGTTTACAAAATTATGAGAGGCATAGGTAGGTTGGATAATAAGAAACATTAACCCATGGAAGAGGTGTCAAAGACCAGAAGGTGTGAGTTTAAGATGAATTAGAATAGATTTTGAGGGGATCTGAGGATTTTGTTTAACAGATAACGCACTGCCTGAGAAGGTGGTGGAAGCAGCAATGCTAAAGAAGTATGTGGATGAGTACTTGAATAATCAAGATATAATATGCCATGAAACAATTGCTAGTAAAAGGAATTGGTATTTTTAGATACTTTAAAGATCTGCATTGACATGATGAGCTGAAGGACTTGTTTCTCTGCTGTACGGCTATGACTCAACACCTTCATGCTGGAGTGGAAGCCCATCAACAAATGGACATCTGAGAACCAGGCTAAGAGAAATGCAGTCACGACATCCTACTGTGCCTTGACAAATAAGAGTAAAGAGGGTAAATACAACAAGTTCTACCTCACAGCAAAATACAAATAGGAAGAGTACAAGCAATGAACAAATTACTTTCATGGGAGACCTGACTGCCAAAGTCAGTGAGGACAAAGGAATGGGATGGGATGGGTTTGGCACTGTGAATGGAAATGGTGATATGTTTATTTAACACTGCAATGTGTGTGGTCAAGTCACCATGGTGAATTTCTCCAGTTGGCATGGTGTTCTCCAGATAGCAGAGTAAAGAGGCACACTCATCATTTAATGATCAATGACTCAAGGTGATGCTCGGGCAGGTGTAAATGTGAAAATGTGTCAGTAAAAATGAGTTGTGTGGATTAAACATACAACATCGATGTTATGATGCTGACAAGCTAAGATCCCCTGAAATGCAGAGAGCCTTTTTTTTTACAGTTACAGAACACATCTGAGACATTTACAGAGATTGATGAAAAGGAGGAAATGCATATGAATAGATTAACAGGAAATGGGGCACAGCAGCCAGAAACAGACAAATAAAATTGTTTAGGCCTTGGGCAAAAGAAAAGAAAGGTATAGATTACACCCTGAATATAGAACATCATACAAATGAAATGAGCCTTGAAGAGAAAGATTCTAGACAAAAATTGAAGAGGTAAAGGATAAATACTATGAACATGACAGCAAAGCTCTCTTTTTGCACTATTTACTTTTTATTTCTTATTGTAACTCGAAGTATTTTTATGTAATGCTTTATACTGCTGCCACAAAATGACAAATTTCATGATATACGTCAGTGATTCTGATTCTGAAGCATATTGGGTGGGTGGGGAGGAGTGAGAGGGTGGTGAGTCAGCCATCTTATAACAGCAGACATATATGAGTGCATGAAGATCTAAATAGCACAGATCGAAAAGGCAACTGTTCTTGGTGAGTGTCCATAAAATAACACTCAATGGCAAATGGCAGATATCGAACATGCAGTTCAAAGACAAATAAGGCCTGCTACTGACAACAGTAAAAGAAAGAGAGCAGTGAGCTATCCGGGTGGCAGAAGACAATCATGTTATCAACACAGATATTCCAACAAAGGATCATTCAAGACATCAGATAAAAGATGTGAAGGGTCCTGGTGAGAGTAAATTGTGAGTAGCCAGCATCCATCCTGATCTTTCAATGATATCTGCTTATTGCAAAAATGGTTATTGTAAGGAACCTCAATGATTGCAGTAGCTTGGTACAGTATTGCACTTTTATCTGTAAAACGATTGTAGATTAGCATGCATCATTGACAATTGGTGGTAATCTTGAATAAAGTCAAGCCAGGGTTTGGAAAGTTTGTAGGTGCACAGATTACACTCAGTGGACACATTTTTTAAGTACACCTGCACACCTGCTCATATGTGCAAATATCTAATTAGCCAATCATGTGGCAGTAAGTCAGTGCATAAAAGGACGCATATATGGTCAAGAGGTTCAGGTGTTATTCAGACCAAACATCAGAATGGGGAAGAAATGTGGTCTAAGTGACTTTAAACATGAAATAATTGTTGGTGCCAGATGGGGTGGTCTGTGTATCTCAGAAACTGCTGATCTCCTGGAATTTTCACACAAAACAGTCTCAAGGGTTTGCAGAAAATGGTGCAAAAAACAAAAACAACCTGTGGGCTGCAGTTCTGAGGGTGAAAGTGCCTTGTTCATGAGAGAAGTCAGAGGCGAATGGCCAGACTGGTTCAAGTTGATAGGAAGGCAAAGGTAATTCAAATAACCACATGTTACAACAGTGATGGGCAGAAGAGCCTCTCTGAATACATAACACGCCAAACCTTGAAGCAGATGGGCTACAGCAACAGACGACCATAAATGTGCACCCAGTGACCACTTCATTAAATGCAGGAGGTACTATGACTCTATGACTCTATGAAAGATTTTATTCTGATCCTCAATCACATATAAATTAGGTAGTGCAATGATGTAGAATGTAGTGCGGCTTTAGTCAGCCCCAAGTTCATGGAGTCACAGAGCTAAGCAACACAGAAACAGGCTCTTTGATCCTCCATCCTTATGCCAGCCATCAAGTACCTTTCTAAACTAACCTTATTTGCTTGGTCCATTGACTATTAGACCTTAACATCTCAAATGTTCATCCAGATGCTTCTTAAATGTTGTGTGAATCCCTACCTTAAGTCTAACCACTGTTACTGTTCATGTGGATTTGCACTTTCTCTTGTGCATCTCCTTTGAATTCCCCATGCTAATTGGTGTGAGAATTATAAATTATCCTCCATCAATACGCATAGGTGGAAGGGAGTTCAGAGTGGAGATCAAAGTTGCTGGTGAACGCAGCAGGCCAGGCAGCATCTCCAGGAAGAGGTACAGTCGACATTTCGGGCCGAGACCCTTTGTCAGGACCAGCAACTTTGACGTGTGTTGCTTGAATTTCCAGCATCTGCAGAATTCCTCGTGTCAGAGTGGAGATGATGGCCAGATTATTTCAAGCTGACAGGAATCTAACAGTAACTCTGTGGTAAACCATGTATATATGTTGTAACTCGGTTACCTGTCTGGACACACCCCTCTGCTGACTGCCCCTGTGGCTCCTCCCACAGAGTCCTGTATAAAGGTGTTCGCCTTGCCCCTCCCCCTCAGTCCGGGGGGCAGACACTCACTGTGGAGATCGTATTGTACGGCGAATAAAAGCCTTTCAGTATTTTACCAAACCTCAGTCTTTTGGAGTAATTGAAGGTGCTTCAAACTCCAAAAAACGTGCATTACAACACTGGTGTGCAGAAGAGTATCTTTGAGTGCACAGTGCCTCAAACATTGAAGTGGATGGGATACAGCAGCAGAAGACCATGAACATACACTCAGTGGCCACTTTATTAGGTACAAGCGGCACCTAGTAAAATGCTCACTGAGAGTAGTTGGCTTGCAAATCAGACTCTTGAGTAACCACAGCTTGCCAATGTCATGATCATTAATGTTATCATCATCAGCACGGATAGATTTAGATTTAGATTTTTAGATTTAGATTCAACTTTATTGTCATTGTGCCGAGTACAGATACAAAGCCAATGAAATGCAATTAGCATCTAACCAGAAGTGCAAAAGAGTAGTATTATTTACAAGATAACTACGAATAAGAAGTGCTACAGCATACAAATAAAAGTACTGAGATAGTAAAATATGGGTGCAATACTGCTTAGCGCTGTGATTAGAGGTTCAGCAGTGTCACAGCTTCAGGGAAGAAGCTCTTCCTGCGCCTGCTGGAGTGGGAGCGGAGGCTCCTGTAGTGCCTACCGGATGGCAAGAGAGTAAAAACTCCATGGTTAGGGTGAGATGCATCCTTGATAATGCTTTTTGCCCTGTCCAGGCAGCGTTTATGGTAGATGTTCTCAATGGTGGGCAATTGGGTGCCGATAATCCGCTGGGCAGTTTTCACCACACGCTGGAGTGCTTTGCGGTCCGATATGGGACAATTGCTATACCACACTGAGATGCAGTTGGTGAGTATGCTCTCAATGGTACAGCGGTAAAAGTCCGTCAGTATCCTGGGACAGAGGTGAGCTTTCTTCGTGCTCCGCAGGAAATAAAGGTTATGATCAGGATGGAGGAGTTCAGGGACCAGGTGAGATCCTCAGAAATGTGGACACCAAGGAATTTGAAGCTTGATACACGCTGCACTACAGTTCTGTTGATGTAGATGGGGACGTGAGTGTGACTCCTGGCATGCCTGAAGTCCACAATGATCTCCTTGGTCTTCTGTGCGTTAAGGGCCAGGTTGTTGTTGGCACACCACGCGGTCAGGTGCTGGACCTCGTCCCTGTAGGCCGTCTCATCATCCCCTGTGATCAGACCAACCACCGTGGTGTCGTCTGCAAACTTGATTATGGAGTTAGAACCATGTACAGGAATGCAGTCATAGGTGAAAAGGGAGTACAGAAGAGGGTTCAGCACACAGCCTTGAGGCACACCGGTGTTCAGGGTGAGAGTGGAGGAGGAGAGGTTGTCTAACTCAACTGATTGGGGTCTGTTAGTCAGAAAGTCCATCAATCCTCATGAACACAGTTGCTTGGACAATTCCATAAGACAGGGTGGTGATTCCCTCTTTTGACAATGGATTAGGTTAAGAATCCAAGTGAATCCTGGCCTGAATCATAAGCTGCTTTATTCTTCTGTAAATAAAGTATACAGATCAACTCAGACCAATGGTTATTGAATCCAGCTCTTCTATTATTGCAAAGTCTGTGCAAGCACAAGTTGGCTTCAGATGATTTTTCAACTCATTTGAGCAAGGAAATGGAGAAATTGGAAGGTTCAAGAGTATAATAGTCCAGAAGAGCTATGAACTGTCAATGTACATGTGGAGTTTGACATTGTACTCCTGGATGACACCTCTGAGAGATAGCAGCTCGAGAAGAAATAAGAGAACACATTAATAGATGCTCAGAGAATGACAACAGGTGGTACAAGAACCATTACTGCTAATTCTCTATCAACATCTAGACAGCGCAGATGAAGGCAGTCCAATCCAGCACGGCAATAGTGGAATGGACACATCTGAAGTAGGAGATGAGCTCAATAATATATTTGAGAGAACAGTCAAAAGAAATGGGTGTATATAATTTCTGCAATGAGTTAAACTTTGATGCATCAAAACAGACAAATGGTATTGGCAAATATGTATTTGAAGTCAAAGATCACAAATGTTCAAGGCAGTTGCTACCAGAGGTATCATTGAATGATGCATGATAATGACAAGGTCAGGTATCAGATACTTCAGTAGTAAAACAGGCATTGGTGACAAAATGCAAAGGGTTTTGATTGGAATCAATGTTTAATTCAGCAAGAAATTAGAGTTTAAGCACCAATTGTAACTAAGTCATTCCTATTTCTCTTACATTTTATGATTAAAATTTCTTGGCTGCCAGTACATAGGTTCAAGGCTATCTGTTGCCAAAATGAATTCATTAAAATTCAGCAATATCATTCAATCTTGAAAGTGACTGATTTTGCAAGTATGAATATGCAAGTAGAGGTTTTTATTGTGTTAAAAGAACATACCTTCCTTTGCTGTTGTACTGGGTAGCCTTTCAGAATCTCATGCTAATGGGAATATTCTGTTATTTCTCCCCCCCAGGAAGCTAATCTTTTATAGTCTAACATAAATGAAAATTAGGAAAAGTAATAATGTTTTGGGTCACAGGCTGGAAGGAAAAAATTAATTGACAGATCAATGATTTCAAATTTAGTAGTACAAACATTAGCATTACAAGCACTAAGTGCTAATATTTGCAGTGCAGTTCCAATACCTTAGAGCCAGATTTCCCAACTTTTTTAATGTCATGGAGCCTTACCATTAACTGAGGGGTCCGTGGACCCAGGTTGGGAACCCCTGCCTTCGAGTAAACATGTGAGCAGTTATCTCATAAAATAAGTCAGGTGATTTTATCCTCAATGTTTGATTAAATAAAAGAAACAAAGCAAGTGATTGACTAAGGAAGGGAAAATGATAGCAGAATGGGCAAAATTATTTATGATTTTTGGAATTTTTTTTCAGAAAAATAAACTATGTATTAAAACTCTGATAAATCTATTTTAATTCATGCTTCTGAGAACTGCACATTAGAGAGAATTTCAAGGCTTGGAAGAGGATTAAAAAGACAGTAAAATAGGATAATTATAATAAACAGAGCTGTGTTGTAGATACAGGCTGCAGAAATTGACCATAAGACCATAAGATATAGGAGTAGAATTAGGCTATTTGGCCCATCGAGTCTGCTCTGCCATTCAGTTATGGCTGATCCTTTTTCCCTCTCCTCAGCCCCACTTCCCGGCATTCTCCCTATAACCTTTGATGCCATGTCCAATCAAGAACCTATCAAGCTCTGCCTTAAATACACCCAATGACCTGGCCTCCACAGCTTCTGGGATCCTTTTAGAATCAAAAAAGGTTCAGGGAAGATTTAAAATTATGATGCTTTTTTGATAAATTAGAAGCTGTTTCATTATTAGTAGGGTAAGTGAAGAGATAAAGATAAATCATAAAGAAAATACAGAATAAGGAAAATTATTTCACAGAATGAAAATTCCCGATGTGGAATCTTTTACTTGACTTCAAATGGAAAATTAATAAATACATAACAAGTACCATTTTGGAATTGTTGGGAAGATTGTTGAGAAATGGGATCACTCTTTGACTGTGTTGCAAAGGCTGAAAAGCCTTCAGATCATGTTTGATTCTATTACAGGTATTTGCTTTATGCTTTACAGAAAATTTTGCATCATAATTTCTTGACTATAAAATAATCATTTTAGGTTATGAAAAAATAATTTCTCTGGTGCTTTGGGATAAAGTAGTCTGTCTTAGGTCCATCTTATGAAAGAAGCAAAAATCACCCTTTACAATCCAGTCACAAAACTTGCACTAGTTTTCAGAATAAATCATGCATTTAGATGCGTCTCTGTCTGGCTCTGAACATGTTGGTATACCATTAAAATGCAGTAAACTGCTCCTCATTCTAATGTACTCATCCAAGTACAGCAGGGCACAAATTGAAAGGTTTCCTCACTTCACAGCATTTGATAATCTGCTCCTACATTTACTGCACTCAACATCACTCACTTCTCACTGACACTGGGGTCATTAAATTTAGCTGAATTCCCAGTTTGATCTTTTGTCATTTGTATTCCTTAACAGCTCAAAGAAAAATGGAGCAACCATCACAGATGAAGTTTTTACCCTTAGATGTGTAGAAGATAAATGCAAAACAACAGGGAGAGACAAATGAGCACTCTTTACAAGGCATAGTACTATGCCAATTAGTCCAACTCAAAATGGGTATTCTCAAGTACTTATTTGGCTGCAAAGTGCATTAGGAAATTGTGATGCCTTTAAGAGACTCAATAAAATGCAAATTAGTTTCTTGCTTTCCTTCTTTTCTCCAGATAATTTACATGCCACATGCTAAGCTCCATAGCATAAAAGACGATAAACTTAATGCAGTAAAAGGATAGATAGTCGGTGCCACCACAATGGTCTGAGGGACTGATTTCTGTGCTGAAAGACTCTTTGGCTCCATAGTGCTATGAATCTATACTACATAGCAAAAACAACAGGAATTCTGCAGATGCTGGAAATTCAAGCAACACACATCAAAGTTGCTGGTGAACGCAGCAGGCCAGGCAGCATCTCTAGGAAGAGGTACAGTCGACGTTTCAGGCCGAGACCCTTCGTCAGGACTAACTGAAGGAAGAGTGAGTAAGGGATTTGAAAGCCCCTCCAACTTTCAAATCCCTTACTCACTCTTCCTTCAGTTAGTCCTGACGAAGGGTCTCGGCCTGAAACGTCGACTGTACCTCTTCCTAGAGATGCTGCCTGGTCTGCTGCGTTCACCAGCAACTCTGATGTGTGTTGCTACATAGCAGAATGCCATTTGCCACCGCCAACGTCACCAATGGTGCAGCACCCACGCATTGTTACAGTGATGTACCATTTTATTTGACTTCCCTTTGGTGCCTGGAGATAAATTTGAACCTCCCACCTTCTAACTCAGAACCAGGAGACCAACCTTTGACCAACACCAGCCCTGCACACAAACAGAGTGAGGACTTTTCACCAGCCCTATTTAAAGGAACAACAGAGAAATTTTGGATTATAACATTAGTTTACTAAATTTGTCGTCTTACCTTTTGACTAATTTTCAGTGTTCACAAACTGAGAAAGTTCCATTTATCCACACAGAAAGGAATACCACATCATAAATGAACATCTGTTTTCACTTGCTGCTTATAAGGACAGGCATTAACACCTCTGCCTGAAATCATGGGCAACCATGCTCGAGGACAGCTTCTACCTCATAGTTGGAAGACTATACCTAGTTCCCTACTGTAATTGGACTCTTGACCTCACAATTTGCCTCATTATGACTTACACCTTATTGATTACCTACACTGTACTTTCTCTGTAGCTGTTACAATTTATTCTGCATTATTATTGTTTTATAAAAAAAAGTTCTGGAGGAGCTCAACACGTGAGGCAGCACCTATAGAGGGGAATAAACAGTCAACGTTTCAGGCTGAGACCATTCATTAGCACTAGAAAGGAAGGGGGCCGAAGCCAGATAAGAAGGTGGGGGGGGGGGGAGAACTCCACCCCCCAACTTTCCATAAGGGTCATTCTCTATGTTAGTCTTTTCACTTGTCCCTCCCCACTGTCGCCCCTCCAGGCAGTTATTCTTGCAAGCGAGACAAGTGCTACACCAGCCCTTATAGCTCCTTCCTCACCAACATTTAGAGTCCCAGAAAGTTCTTCTTGAGTGATATCTCATATGCTGTCTGGTAGCTTCCAACCTGATGGCATTAACATTGATTTGTCCAACGTTTGGTAATCGCTGCTTTCACATGCCCATCACCTCCCCTTGGTTCTCCTCCTTCTTTCCTTTCTTCTATGGTACTCTGTCCTCTTCTATTAGATTACTTCTTCTTCAGCCCTTTGCCTCTTCCATCTATCACCTCTCAGCTTCTAACTTCATCATCCATCCCCCACCCAACGACCAAACCCCTCACCTGTTCTCACTTACCACCTGCCAGCTTGTATTCCTTCCCCTTCTCCCACCTTGTTATGCTGGCTTCTATCTACCCACTTCCTTGCCAGTCCTGATGAAGAGTTTCAACCCAAGATGTAGACTGATTATTCCCCTCCATAGATGCTGCCTGACCTGTTGATTTCCTCCAGCATTTGTGTGTGTTGCTCAAGATTGCAAACATCTGCAGAATCTCTTGTGTTTGAGTTTGTTTTACCTTGTTCCGTTTCAATGCACTGTGTAATGATCTAATCTGTATGAACAGTATGTAAGGCAAACTTTTCATTGTACCTTGGGAAATCGAAGGAACCCACACCAGTCCTTTTCGATGGATCAGCAGTTGAAAAGGTGAGCAATTTCAAGTTCTCGGGTGTCAATCTCTTTGAAGATTTATGCTGGGCCCAACATATTGATTCAATTACAAAGAGGGCACAACAGTGGCTATATTTCATTGGATGTTTGAGGAGATTTGTTATGTCACCGAAGACTCTAGCTCATTTCTACAGCTGTACCATGGAGAGTTTTCTAACTGGTTGCATCACCATCTGATATGGAAAGGCCATGGCACAGGATTGGAAAAAGCTGAAAAAAGTTGCAAACTGAGCTAGCTCCATCATGGGCACTGGCCTCCCCAGCATCGAGGACATCTTCAAAAGACGATGCCTCAAAATGGCTGCATCCATCATTAAGGTCCCCATTTATGTTTTGCACTGTACTGCTGGCATAAAGCAACCAATTTCATGAGATGTCAGTGATATTAAACCTGATTCTGATTCTAGTATATGTGACAATAATAAACCAATTCTAGTTCCAATTTCAATTCACAAACAAGGGAACATCTGCAGATGCTGGAGATCAAAGTAACACACACAAAATGCTGGAGGCTGTCTGTGGAAAAGAGTAAGCTGTTGACATTTCAGGCCGAAACCCTTCAACGGGACTGAATTTCAAATAGTGGTTTTCTTGGATCTGTGCAAAAATGCTTTAGTGAAATACATGGATGTCAATTTTTTTTACCATCCTGCCAAATGTCAACTTCTACTCCCAACACCCCACCCTCCATCTAAAGGGACTGTTGTCAATGGATAATTAACAACAGTCAGCTTAATTAATGTACAGGACAAGTATTGCAATGATGTCCATTTTGATCATAAGAACACAGGGAATGTACACCATTTATGTTAAACATTTCATGCACACTTTAGCTTCTTGACTTACATTTATGGGCTCTCAACTTTTCATTTTTGCTTGCAACTAATCATGTGGAAATTCATCCCCTTGGAACCAAATTCACATTTTGCAAACTGATCTCAAACCGGGAAGATGCTACTTGATGTTTCTGCTCCAATATGCAGTGTAATGTTAAAGACAGATCTGTAAACAATTATGCTCTCTAATGAAAATCCAGATTCCCATCCCTCTGCATTCTCCAATGTGTGAGGGTTCAATCCTGACCTTGCGTCTTGTCTACGTGGAGTTTGCACATATTTCCTGAGATCATGTCAGTTTCATCTAAGTGATCCAATTTCCTCCCATGTCCCAAATACATATGGATTGGTAGGTCAATTGACGATTGTTAATTGTTCTTAGTATGTAAATGGATGGTAGAGCCCGGGGGGACGTGATGAGGTTGTAGGAAGAATAAATAAATGGGATTAATGTAGGATTAGTGTAAATGGGTGGTATTTGTCACTACAGACTTGATGGGTTGAGGGCCTGTGTCCTTGTTGCACCTCTCTGTGACTTGATGAATGTTCCAAAGCATAGTGCTCTTTAATGTGATTTGCTAGCCACTCTGTTTTTGAATGAAGTTGCAGAATCTCAGGCACTTGTACCATCCATGTGAGAGGAAAGATTGCCAACCCATTATGCTCTTTGCTGTGAGAGCAGTAAACGTTCAACTACTGTGCACTCTACAGTGAATAGACAGAAATGATGAAACACAACAGTCTGAATTTACTGTGCACTCAAATGGCAAAGCTGTTTCAAACCTGCAGAGCCTGGAAGTCTGAAATAAAACTAACTATTCAGGAAACTTTGGAAACTCTCACAAAGCTTAGCAGCATCTTTATGAAGAGAAACCATTGATTTGTTAAGAAATCCTTCATCAGAACTGAGACAGAAACAAATGCAATAGTTTTAAGTTGGATGAGTGCAGGATGGATGAATAGAACAAAGGGACTCTCTTTAATAGAATGAGTCCGGAGTTGCTAAAGAGAGAACTTGTTGTTATCTCGTTGATAGATTAATGAGAAAGAATCAGAATCATGTTTATTATCACCTGCATGTGCCATGAAATTTGTTAACTTAGCAGCAGCAGTTCAATGCAATACATGATAATATAGAAAGAAAAAATAAGTAAATCAATTACAATATAAATCTATATATATATACTGTAATTGATTTAAATTTTAAATAGATTAAAAATAGTGGAAAAGCAGAAATTAGATACATTAAAAATAAGTGAGGTAGTGTTCGTGTGTTCAATGTCCATTTTGGAATCATATGGCAGAGGGGATGAAGCTGTTCCTGAATAGCTGAATGTGTGCCTTCAGGCTTCTGTACCTCCATCCTGACAGTAACAATGAGAAGAGGGCATGCCTTGAGTGATGGGGTCCTTAATAATGGACGTCACCTTTCTGAGGCACCGCTCTTTGAAGATGTCTTGGATACTACAGAGGCTAGTACCCAAGATGGAGCTGATTAATTTTACAACTTTTTGTATCCTCTTTCGGTCCTGTGCCATAGGCCCTGCCCCCATACCAGACAGTGATGCAGCCTGCCAGAATGCTCTCTACGGTACATCTATAGAAGTTTTTGAGTGTTTCAGTTGACAAACCAAATCTCTTCAAGCTCTGAATGAGATATAGCTGCTGTCTTGCCTTCTTTATAGCTGCATTGATATGTCAGATCCTCAGAGGTCTTGACACCCAGGAACTTAAAATTTCTCACTCTCTCTTTTTCTGATCCCTCTACGAGAATTGGTTCATGTTCCCTCTTCTTACCCTTCCTGAAGTCCACAATCAGCTCTTCAGTCTTATTGATGATGAGTGCAAGGTTATTGCTGTGACATCACTCAACTAGCTGGTATATCTCGCTCTTGTACACCCTCTCATCTCCATCTGAGCTTCTACCAACAATGGTTGTATCATCAGCCAGTTTATAGATGGCATTTGAACTATACCTGGCCACACAGTCATGGGTATAGAGACAGTAGAGCAGTGGGATAAGCACACACCCCTGTGGTGCGCTAGTGTTGATAGTCAGCGAGGAGAAGGTATTATCACCAATCCACACAGATTGTGTTCTCCGGGTTAGAAAGTCAAGAGTCCAATCGCAAGGGAGGTACAAACACTCAGATTCTGTAGCTTATCAATCAGGACTGTGAGAATGATGGTGTTAAACGCTGAACTATAGTTAATGAACAGCAGCCTGACATAGGTGTTTGTATTTTCCAGGTGACCTAAGGCTGTGTGAGGAGCCATTGAGATTGTATCCACTGTAGAGCTATTGTGACGATAGGTGAGTTGCAGTGGGTTCAGGTGCCTGCTGAGGCAGGAGTTCATTCTAGTCATATCCAACCTCTCAAAGCATTTCATCACCATAGTTGTGACTGCTAGTGGGTAATAGTCATTAAGGCAGCTCACACTACTTTTCTTAGGCACTGGTGTAATTTTTGCCCTTTTGAAGCAGGTGGGAACTGTAGCAGTGAGAGGTTGAAAATGTCCTTGAATATTCCCGTTCGTTGGTTGGCACAAGTTTTCAGAGCCTTGCCAGGTACTCCATCGGGCCTGCTGCCTTGCGAGGGTTCATCCTCCTTAAAGACAGCCTGACATTGGCCTCTGAGACAGAGATCACAGGATCAGTGGGTGCAGCAGGGATCTTCACAGCTGTAATTATGTTCTCCCTTTCAAAGCAGGCCTGGAAGTCGTTGAACTCATGAAGTATCACTGCCATTCATGCTATTGGGTTTCGTTTTGTAGGAAGTAATGTCCTGCAAACACTGCCAGAAAGAGAGGAGGCACAAACTAAAGAACACTAAAGCTGAGAAATGAAGGCAGTTAGAGAGAACACAAAGAAAGGAGCATAGCAGCTGGGAAATGCAGATGTCTTTCTCTCTCAAACAACAGGAATTCTGCAGATACTGGAAATTCAAGCAACACACATCAAAGTTGCTGGTGAATGCAGCAGGCCAGGCAGCATCTATTGGAAGAGGTACAGTCGACGTTTCAGGCCGAGACCCTTCGTCAGGACTAACTGAAGGAAGAGTTAGTAAGAGATTTGAAAGTGGGAGGGGGAGATCCAAAATGATAGGAGAAGACAGGAGGGGGAGGGATGGAGCCAAGAGCTGGACAGGTGATTGGCAAAAGGGATATGACAGGATCATGGGACAGGAGGTCCGGGGAGAAAGACAAAGGGGCGGGGCGGGAACCCAGAGGATGGGCAAGGGGTATAGTCAGAGGGACAGAGGGAGAAAAAGGAGAGAGCGAGAAAGAATTTGTGTATATAAATAAATAACGGATGGGGTACGAAGGGGAGGTGGAGCATTAGCGGATGTTAGAGAAGTCGATGTTCATGCCATCAGGTTGGAGGCTACCCAGATGGAATATAAGGTGTTGTTCCTCCAACCTGAGTGTGGCTTCATCTTTAGTAGAGGAGGCCGTGGATAGACATGTCAGAATGGGAATGGGATGTGGAATTAAAATGTGTGGTCACTGGGAGATCCTGCTTTCTGTGGCGGACAGAGCGTAGGTGTTCAGCAAAGCGGTCTCCCAGTCTGCGTCGGGTCTCGCCAATATATAGAAAGCCACATCGGGAGCACCGGACGCAGTATATCACCCCAGCCGACTCACAGGTGAAGTGTCGCCTCACCTGGAAGGACTGTCTGGGGCCCTGAATGGTGGTAAGGGAGGAAGTGTAAGGGCATGTGTAGCACTTGCTCCGCTTACAAGGATAAGTGCCAGGAGGGAGATCAGTGGGGGGGGGGATGGGCAGGACGAATGGACAAGGGAGTCGCATAGGGAGCGATCCCTGTGGAAAGCAGAGAGAGGTGGGGAGGGAAAGATGTGCTTAGTAGTGGGATCCCGTTGGAAGGCGGTAGACCTATTGTCTCAGCTTGCTCCTGCCCCACCGAACTCGTTGCTGCATACCTTGACACGGTTTTATCCCCCCTTGTTCAATCCCTTCCTACCTATGTTGGTGACACTTCTCACGCTCTTAAACTTCGATGACACGTTGCCTTGGCTGGGGCTCGAACTCACGACCTTCAGTTCACTAGTCCGATGCCTTAACCACTTGGCCACTTGCCCACAGGTAATAAATATATACAGTATATGCAGGTATAATATCATTTATATTCCATGCTTGCATGAAAGGAAAACTTTGAGTGTTAGTAGGTTGTGCTGCGTGGTTAGAGGCACTGCAATTATTTCTCCTGCTTGAAGAAGTTTAGCTGGCCCTGAATGGATTCTTCAATTCAAACATCTGTGGAATTGATACATCAAATACTCCACTAAGGGAGAATAAAGAGCGCTAAAGGGGGCAGATGAACAGGAATTGGATGAAGTGCAAGTGTAAACTCTTATTGAAAAATGTGGCATTTTGATGAGAACACTAAACCATCCAAGGCCCTAAGGACAAAAAAGCTTTCTGCAATGCGGTGTTATATTTTTACTGACAATGGCCCAGGAGAATTCTAAAGTCCAAACTAGTTTAGTGATGTTCCTGCACGATGTCAGCCAAACTGCAAGAAACCTGTGGCTGATTTGAATCGCTGAATGGAGAGTAATATTTAGTGATAGGACTCCTGAGGAGAACGACGATCGATCCTTTGGGAGAAGACCAGAAGAGGGAAAGTGGCAGCTATCTGTTAAATAAAATAACTTGTCTTATTCAGTACCTGAGATCAGATACAAAAATTCTCTCCAATTGTAACCTCAATCAATTTTGATGAAGCAACAGTGGACAAAGTGTTCAGGGGGGTTTCTTTTGTGATAAGGGAACAATCAAATCAACCTTTGTCAACAAAACTTGTTCACTATATGCAGAAGAACTATTTTGTACAATCTTTGCTCTTCCTTGCTAATTGGGAACATTTCATCTTCCAGTAGGTTGAGTTGTTATCTTTTCGGAATTCCGATTCAGATTCCTGACATTGCAGTTTATGCAACTATTCAGAAAGTCAAGGAAACAAAATAACACAGGAAAACACCAAAGATTGAAACCTACATCTGGGTCGTCAGTATTTGTTAAGGGAAAGGATGGGTTATTATGTTTCATCTGTGCCTAATGAGATATCAGACAGATTCACTTGCAAGTGGATTTGTGTCTAAACTCATTTCAAGTAAAGAATGAGATATGGCATTTTATTCACTCAGTGGTTAGATGTGTTCAGACCAATCAGGCAATCTGGGACAACCTTCCTTCTGCCTTTGCTTGAGACTGAGAAATAATCTAGAAAAGAGTTTCACCACTGAGAAATAGATAGCAGGATTAGACTGGTGATCTACACCAACTGATCATAAGCAGTGTGCAAGTGGACTCAGTCAGGTGGTGGCAACCATCCCACTTCGTTGAATTGTTCTGAGGTTAGAACCTAAATAAAACTTTTGATGGAGACCAAGAGTAATGCATGTCTCAATGGGATCATTCTTCATTTCTCTAAGTTCCCATGACCGGACTTCCGGTCAAGATGGTGCTCTGCTATGGGGAGTGGAGATTGCGTTTTTATCCTTGGTGAGGTCACTCTGCTACAGAGAGACGAGACTGCCTTTTTATTGCTGGTGAAATTGCTCTGCTATGGAGGGGAGAAGTCCGCAGAGTTTTCTGTGTTTTTAGCCTGATCTTCCTCGGTTTTTTTTTGTATGCGGGGTAGGGGAATTTGGGGGTCAAAATGCTTGTTCCATTTTTCTTTTTTTTTTTGTGCGGGGAAGAAGGATTTGACGGTTGATGATTGTGCTGCCATTCTTTTCTTTCTTGGTTTTGTGGCTATCTGGAGAAGAAGAATTTCAGAGTTGTATTCATTGATAATAAGTGAACCTTTGAACCTTTGAAGATAGGATAAGCTTTCTCAATTACTTTTCCCTTATGCTACACTGCACAAACTCCAAGGTCTGTTGATTTTTCAAAGGGCATGGAGGTATTAAAAGAAAGAATGGATATCTACAACATTGGATAGCTAGCTGATCATCCATTGCCCTTCATATGTCATCCACTATATTCATCGTATGACTGATGTAGATACGTGGAAACATAGAGTCACATGTTTTGGAGACTATGTATCAGTGTATATTGTATTTCTAATAAAGTCATCAGTACTTAGCAAAATAATAGGCCAGAATTTTGTATCAATATTAATAGTTAAAGTTCACTATATTCACCATCACAACAGGATAAGTTAAACGCAAACAACCACACCTTACAATTTTTATTGGTCTTAGGTTTATTATTGTCACACGTACCAAATAACAGTGAAAAACTTGTCTTGTTTTACAGATAAAATTATTGCACAGTGCATTGAATTCGAATAATGTAAAGCAACAACAATGTAGAACACAGTTTAAAAGCTACTGGCAGAGTGCAGTGCGGGTGAATGATACAGTGCAAGATCATAGCGAGGTAGATTGTGAGGCCAGGAGTCCATCTTATTATACAGGAAGTCCGTTCAAGAGTCTGATAACAGTGGGATAAAATCTGTCTTTGAGCCTGATGGTATGTGCTTTTTGGGCTTCTGTATCTCCCACCCAATGAGAGATGGGAGGAGAGAAAATGTCAGGGTGAGTTGGGTCTTTGATTATGTTGGCTACTTTACTGAGGCAGTGAGAAGTAAAGACAGAGTTCATTAAGGGCAGGCTGGTTCCTGTGATATGCTATGCTCTGTCCACAACTCTCTGTAGTTGCTTGTGGTCACGTGCAGAGCAGTTACTGTACCAAGGTGTTATGCATCCAGACAGGGTGCTTTCTATGGTGCATCAATGAAAATTGGTGAGAGTTGACAAGGACATGCCAAATTTCTTTAGCGTCATGAGGAAATAGAGGTGTTGGTGAGCTTTCTTGGCCGTGACATCAATGTACTTGGACCAGGGCAGGTATGTTTACACCTAATATCTTGAGTCTCTCAACCTTCTCAACCTCAATACTGTTCATGTAGATAGGGGCATGTGCACCCCCCCACCCCCCTTTCTGAAGTCAAAGACCAGCTCTTTAGCTTTGTTGACATTGAGGGAAAGGTAGTAGTTATGACACCATGTCACTAAGCTCTCCATCTACTTCCTGTACCCTGATGTTTTACTGTTGCTTTAATGTCCACCGAAGTGCAGTTAAATGTGGAAATCTTGACATCAGAACAATGGTGTGAATCTGTGTTACTGTCTGCTAATTTCTCACCAAAATCAGCAAAGAAAGTTCGATTCACTTTGACAGGAGAAATAGAAAAGCGAAAAACAAGCATTGGTTACTTGATGCCTGAAGCTTACCCTGACATTTAATACTTTAGATATCTCCAGTGATCTAGCCTCCACTACAATCCAGGGTAGAGGATTCCAGAGATTCACCACTCACAGTGAGAAGATTTGTTTTATTGTGAGAAACAAGTAAATAATTCCCTTTAAAGAAATATGAGAGTGGTGGAACACCACAACAGAAAATGTGTCTGTAGATAGAGCAAACAATTTGTGCAGGTTCATTGGACTTGATTGCAACCACAGAAGTAACAGAGAACACCCGAGATTACAAAGAACATTGCTGAGTGTCATGTGTAATTGTTTTTCTCTAACTGTGGTTCGTTCCTCTGGACTTGGCATCTGTGCAGTATAGATTTACAACATTGATTCCTTGCATGAGAGGACCATCCTATGATTATTCCAGTTCAAGTTCAGTTTAATGTCATTCAACCATACACATGTATACCACCAAATGAAACAGCATTCCTCTGGACCATAGTGTACAACACAGTTCATATAACTCACACATAATACAATAAGTACAGCAAATAAATTTGCAAATAATAAGGTGCATTTATGACACGAACTAAAAAATGCAGTGAAACGTTACTGGCACTTCATATGTGATGAGACCAGGGAGTTCAGTAGTCTTATGGCCTGGGGAAAAAAGCTGTTTCCCATCCAAACATGTCTTGTCCTAATACTACGGTACCTCTTGCCTGATGGTAGGTGGGGGAGGGGGTGACAAAGAGATCCTTGAATGAATGTGAGGGATCATTGACAATGCTGAGGGTACTGTGTATGCAGTACGCCTGATAAATATCTCTGATGGATGGAAGAGAAACCCCTATGATCCTTTCAGCAGTCCCCGCAATCCTTTGAACCAACTTGCGGTCCGATACCTTGCAATTCCTGTACTAGATGGTGATGCAGCTCGTCAGAACACTCTTGATGGTGCTTCTGCAAAAATTGGTTGGAATGGTGGTGGGGGCGAGGATTACTCACTTCAATCTCCTCAGGGAGCGGAGATGATGCTGTGCTTTCCTGACCAAAGAGGTGGTGTTGAGGGACCAGTTGAGATAGTCCATTATGTGCATTCCCAGAAATTTTGTGCTCAAAGCTCTCTACAAGGAGGAGTCGTGTATGTACAGTCAGTCTGCACCTTCCTAAAGTCCACAATCATCTTGTTAGTCATGTCTATGTTGAGACTCAAGTTGTTGTGCTCGCACCATTTTACCAGCCACTCTACCTCCTCTCTGGATGCTGTCACACCGTCGTCATCATTGTCGATGAATCCAACCACTGCTGAACCATCAGTGAACTGGATGATTTGGTTTGAATTGGATCTAGCAGTACTGTCATGCATCAACAGTGTCAACAGCAGTGGGCTGAGCATTCAACCCTGGGGAGTGCCAGTGCTCAGTGTGATGGAGCTAGAGTTGTTGAGACCCGACAAGGACTGTTTACCCACCAGCTTCTCAGGGATGATCGTGTTAAATGCCGAGCTGAAGTTGATTAACAGCATCCTGACATATGAGGCTCCATTTTCCAGGTGGGACAGGGAGGAGTGGAGAACAGAAGTTATGGCATCATTAGAGGACTGATTTGAGTGATAAGCAAAGTGGAAAGTGTCCAATGTAGTAGGAGGATGGGATTTAATGTGATCCATAACATGCCACTCAAAGCACTTGATTATTTCTGAGGCCAGTGCCCCAGTTGGTAGTCATTGAGGTAGGTTACTGTCATCCTCTTGGGCATCAAGATGATGTTGACTACCTTGAAACCTGAGGGGACAGTGGACCGTTACAGAGAGATGTGGAAGATGTCTGTTAGAACCTCTGTTATCTGGGCTGCACAGTCCCTCAGCTCCTGACAAAGTACGTTACCAGGCCCCGCAACTTGACATGGGTTTCCCTGACTTGCATCTTCCTCATATCAGCTGCAGCCAAACAAAATGCTTGCTCCTCAGGGGGTGGGGGAGGGTCTTATTGCTGGCAGATCGTTCCATACATCAAACTGAGCATAAAAGACATACAGCACATCAGGAAGAGAGCATCACTGTCGTTGACGCGCAGAGTGGACTTGTAGTCCGTTATGGTCTGAATACCCTGCCACATGCAGCTCCGGCCTCTGGTGTCACAGAAATGGCTGTATATTCTTTGTGAATAATCTGTTTTGCCTTCCTGATGGTGCAGAAAGCACAGCTCTTGCTGACCTGAGAGCTGTCCTATCCCCTGATCTGCAGGCAGCATCCCAGTCTCTCATCCACGCCCAGACCTCTGCTGTAAGTATGGTTTCTGATTTGCCCTCACATAGATGTGTTTAATAACAGTAACTCCTCAGTGCACTTCTCTATGCATTATGGAAGCTTGTTCTGTATTCACAGGAGGTTAAAATGGATAACCACAATATCCAGACAATCAACACCAATTACGAGAGTATCTTAGCCCACTTGGTGAAGAATACAGAACTAAGAGGTGTGGCCCCAGTGAAAGGAGTGAGCTATCTGAGAGTGTGATGAGAAGAAATGTTTGCAGGTCTTTTGCATTAGCAATTCTTCATTTCAGAAAGTTGTGACTGTTCAGTTATTTGGTGTGTTAATAGATACATGGACACTAATGGAACCAGAGGATATAAGGATTGAACTTGAAATGAGTCTGAAGATCAGCCAAGACTTTTATTGTGGAGCAAGCTCATGATGCTGGAGGGATGATCGTATTAAACACTGAGCTTTAAAGGCCTAAGAATTTGAAGTAATATTAGAATTATAACCAAAAAATCCCTTGAGTTTCAAATTTTGAGTCACATCCCTCAGAAGTTAATGCGTAACAGAGATTGCCTGAAAATACAAAGAACTTCAATGAGTTATTCATGTATATTTTTGATTCCCCAAATATTTATAAAATATCTGGTGTTGGTGTTCCCAAAGGGAACAGCCTGTATTCAACTATTCAGTTGAAGTAAATCCTGAACTGACCCACACTCTCTGTGAGTCCAGGACTTCCTGACAGATGTACAGAGGCTGAAATCATAGCATCCTGTCATGCTGGAATTCCTTGGTGTTAGGCTGGAGAATTATCTCTTAGGTCCTGTCCAGTTCAATCAAGTGTAGGAAGAGAGATTGAATTAATTTAATGGGAATACTAAGCTGAAATATTTAGCATGTAACTTTTAAAAATATATATTTTGCTTTATCTAAATGTGTTCAATTATTTCTAAGTGTCCTTAATTAACTATTTTCAGTTATTTTAATAATTTACTTTTTCCCTTCATTATTTACTGGCTGTCAGAAACGTTTGAAAATAGTTATTTCAGTGTGAGCTTTGATGGCAAGGAAGCTACCCCTGCCTCTGCCTTCTGTCAAAGGCAATCAGGGAGCCAGCAGAGACAAGACATACGTGTTCACAACACTGCAGAAACCTCGGCTGTGTTGAGACCCTGGCATTTAACTCTAGGGTATGGAGAGCCAATGGGATCAGGTCCCTACATCTAGCCTGGTCAGTGTGGAAAGTCACAGATCACAGATGTCAGTTTAGGCACAATCCCCAGTTTGAAATGTTCGTAATATAGCTCCCAGCAGAGTCATGCTGACCAATCAAGTCACAATCAACTTGGAAAATTAGATCAAAAGGCATAGGAGCAGAATTAGGCTAGTCAGCCCATCAAGGCTGCTCTGCCATTCAAACATGGTTGATTTCTTTTCCCTCTCAACCTCATTACCCTGTCTTTTCTCCATAACCTTTGACACCATTACTAATCAAGGATCTATCAAAGCATGCTGAAAATATACCCAATGACTTGGTCTCTGCAGCCAGCTGTAGCAATGAATTCCATAGATTCACCACTCTCCGGCTAAAGAAATTCCTCCTTATCTCTTTTCGAAAGGGACGTCCTTGTAATCTGAGGCAGTACTCTCAGGTCCTAGACTCTCCCACTATAGGAAACATCCTTTCCACATCCACTCTACCTCGGTCTTTCTATATTCAGTAGGTTTCAATAAGATACACCTCTCATTCTTCTAAGCTTCAGCAAGTACAGGTCTAGAGCCATCAAACTCTTCTTATAAGTTAACCCTTTTATTCTCAACATCATTATTGTAAACTTTCTCTGGACCCCAAATAACTTGCATCAAAATTACACTTTTGATCCTTGCTTTTATATTCTAGTCTTCACAAAATGAATGCTAATTGAGGCAACACCAGTTCGCAGCGGTTGACGTAACGCTAGTACAGCACCAGCAACCCGTGTTCAACTTCACTGCTGTCTGAGAAGAGTTTATACATTCTTCCTGTGACCGTGTGGATTTCCTCCGGGTGCTCCGGTTTCCTCCCGCATTCTAAAGATGTACCGGTTGGTAGGGTAATTGGTCACATGGGTATAATTGGGCTGCAAAGGCCTATAACCAAGCTGTATCTCTAAAAAAAAAAAAAAAAAAAAAAAAAAAGAAAGAAAGAAAGAAATAATGTTGCATTTGCCTTCCTTACAACCAATTCAACCTGCAAATTAACCTTTAGGGAGTCCTGCACTAGGACTCCCAAGTCCCTTTGCACCTCTAATTTTTAAATTTGCTCCCCAATTAGAAAATAGTCTACACATTTATTCCTTCTACCAAAGTGTACGACCATACACTTCCCAAAACTATATTCCATCTATAAGCCAGATCTACTATACAGAGAGGGTTTGAGGAAAGAGAAGCAGAATAAACGGTGTAAAGACAGTAAGGTAGAAGGGCTGAAATGTGTGTACCTCAATGCAAGAAGCATCAGGAACAAAGGTGATGAACTGAGAGCTTGGATACATACATGGAATTATGATGTAGTGGCCATTACAGAGACTTGGCTGGCATCAGGACAGGAATGGATTCTCAATATTCCTGGATTTCAGTGCTTTAAAAGGGATAGAGAGGGTGGAAAAAGGGGAGGAGGGGTGGCATTACTGGTCAGGGATACTATTACAGCTACAGAAAGGGTGGGTAATGTAGTAGAATCCTCTTTTGAGTCAATATGAGTGGAAGTCAGGAACAGGAAGGGAGCAGTTACTCTACTGGGGGTATTCTTTAGGCCCCCTGGTAGCAGCAGAGATACAGAGGAGCATATTGGGAGGCAGATTTTGGAAAGGTGCGAAAATAACAGGGTTGTTATCATGGGTGACTTTAACTTCCCTAATATTGATTGGTACCTGATTAGTTCCAAGGGTTTAGATGGGGCAGAGTTTGTTAAGTGTGTCCAGGACAGATTCCTGTCACAGTATGTGGACAGGCCGACCAGGGGGAATGCCATACTAGATCTAGTATTAGGTAATGAACCGGGTCAGGTCATAGATCTCTCAGTGGGTGAGCATCTGGGGGACAGTGACCACCGCTCCCTGGCCTTTAGCATTATCATGGAAAAGAATAGAATCAGAGAGGACAGGAAAATTTTTAATTGGAGAAAGGCAAATTATGAGGCTATAAGGCTAGAACTTACGGGTGTGAATTGGGATGATGTTTTTGCAGGGAAATGTACTATGGACAAGTGGTCGATGTTTAGAGATCTCTTGCGGGATGTTAGGGATAAATTTGTCCCGGTGAGGAAGATAAAGAATGGTAGGGTGAAGGAACCATGGGTGACAAGTGAGGTGGAAAATCTAGTCAGGTGGAAGAAGGCAGCATACATGAGGTTTAGGAAGCAAGGATCAGATGGGTCTATTGAGGAATATAGGGAAGCAAGAAAGGAGCTTAAGAAGGGACTGAGAAGAGCAAGAAGAGGGCATGAGAAGGCCTTGGCGAGTAGGGTAAGGCATTCTTCAATTATGTGAAGAAAAAAAGGATGACAGGAGTGAAGGTAGGACCGATGAGAGATAAAGGTGGGAAGATGTGCCTGGAGGCTGTGGAAGTGAGCGAGGTCCTCAATGAATACTTCTCTTCGGTATTCACCAATGAGGGGGAACTTGATGATGGTGAGGACAATATGAGTGAGGTTGATGTTCTGAAGCATGTTGATATTAAGGGAGAGGAGGTGTTGGAGTTGTTAAAATACATTAGGACGGATAAGTCCCCGAGGCCTGACGGAATATTCCCCAGGCTGCTCCACGAGGCAAGAGAAGAGATTGCTGAGCCTCTGGCTAGGATCTTCATGTCCTCGTTGTCCACGGGAATGGTACCGGACGATTGGAGGGAGGCGAATGTTGTCCCCTTGTTCAAAAAAGGTAGTAGGGATAGTCCGGGTAATTATAGACCAGTAAGCCTTATGTCTGTGGTGCGAAAGCTGTTGGAAAAGATTCTTAGAGATAAGATCTATAGGCATTTAGAGAATCATGGTCTGATCAGGGACAGTCAGCATGGCTTTGTGAAGGGCGGATCGTTTCCAACAAGCCTGATAGAGTTCTTTGAGGAGGTGACCAGGCATATAGATGAGGGTAGTGCAGTGGATGTGATCTACATGGATTTTAGTAAGGCATTTGACAAGGTTCCACATGGTAGGCTTATTCAGAAAGTTGGAAGGTATGGGATCCAGGGAAGTTTGGCCAGGTGGATTCAGAATTGGCTTGCCTGCAGAAGGCAGAGGGTGGTGGTGGAGGGAGTACATTCAGATTGGAGGATTGTGACTAGTGGTGTCCCACAAGGATCTGTTCTGGGACCTCTACTTTTTGTGATTTTTATTAACGACCTGGATGTGGGGGTAGAAGAGTGGGTTGGCAAGTTTGCAGACGACACAAAGGTTGGTGGTGTTGTAGATAGTGTAGAGGATTTTCAAAGATTGCAGAGAGACATTGATAGGATGCAGAAGTGGGCTGAGAAGTGGCAGATGGAGTTCAACCTGGAGAAGTGTGAGGTGGTACACTTTGGAAGGACAAACTCCAAGGCAGAGTACAAAGTAAATGGCAGGATACTTGGTAATGTGGAGAAGCAGAGGGATCTCAGGGTACATGTTCACAGATCCCTGAAAGTTGCCTCACAGGTGGATAAGGTAGTTAAGAAAGCTTATGGGGGTGTTAGCTTTCATAAGTTGAGGGATAGAGTTTAAGAGTCACGATGTAATGATGCAGCTCTATAAAACTCTGGTTAAGCCACACTTGGAGTACTGTGTCCAGTTCTGGTCGCCTCACTATAGGAAGGATGTGGAAGCATTGGAAAGGGTACAGAGGAGATTTACCAGGATGCTGCCTGGTTTAGAAAATATGCATTATGATCAGAGATTAAGGGAGCTAGGGCTTTACTCTTTGGAGAGAAGGGGGATGAGAGGAGACATGATATGGTGTACAAGATAATAACAGGAATAGATAGAGTGGATAGCCAGCGCCTCTTCCCCAGGGCACCACTGCTCAATACAAGAGGACATGGCTTTAAGGTAAGGGTGGGAAGTTCAAGGGGGATATTAGAGGAAGGTTTTTTACTCAGCGAGTGGTTGGTGTGTGGAATGCACTGCCTGAGTCAGTGGTGGAGGCAGATGCACTAGTGAAGCTTAAGAGACTACTAGACAGGTATATGGAGGAATTTAAGGTGGGGGCTTATATGGGAGACAGGGTTTGAGGGTCGGCACAACATTGTGGGCCGAAGGGCCTGTACTGTGCTATACTATTCTATGTTCTATGTTCTATCTGCCACTTCTTTACCCATTCTCCTAATCCGTCTATGTCCTCTGCAGACTCACTACTTTCTCAAAACTACCTGCTCCAACACCCATCATATGATGTGATGTATGTCTTTGCAAATAAATCTGGACTTACAGTTTTAAAATCCCTCCCTCTCTTCACTCAAAAAAAAAAGCCTATCCATATCAGGACTGCATTCATCTGATCCTTTGGTTAGAGTTAATCCTTTGGTTGATTAACTCCCATGGTCCTCAGCAGAGGATTAAATGCCAGGTTAAAGTTAGTTTAAAACCCAGCAATTTAAGATAGCCAAAAATTATTATTTTACGGATGTTGAGACTTTTTTCTCCCTTTCAGCTCCAGAGAACCCATCTTTAGCACATATCGAGAATCGAAGCAGAGTGCAAAATAGTGGCAAGTTTTAATTCATCAAAGTTGCTGGTGAACGCAGCAGCCCACTTTCCCACTAGGAATAGGTTTCCCCTGGTCCTCACCTACCACCCCACCAGCCTCCGGGTCAAACATATTATCCTCCGTAACTTCCGCCACCTGCAACGGGATCCCACCACTAAGCACATCTTTCCTCCCCACCTCTCTCTGCTTTCTGCAGGGATCAGTCCCTACGCGACTCCCTTGTCCATTCGTACCCCCCATCCCTCCCGACTGATCTCCCTCCTGGCACTTATCCTTGTAAGCGGAACAAGTGCTACACATGCCTTTACACTTCCTCCCTTACCACCATTCAGGGCCCCAGACAGTCCTTCCAGGTGAGGCGACACTTCACCTGTGAGTCGGCTGGGGTGATATACTGCGTCCGGTTCTCCCGATGTGGCCTTCCATATATTGGCGAGACCCAACGCAGACTGGGAGACTGCTTTGCTGAACACCTACACTCTGTCCACCAGAGAAAGCAGGATCTCCCAGTGGCCACACATTTTAATTCCACATCCCATTCCCATTCTGACATGTCTATCCACGGCCTCCTCTACTGTAAAGATGAAGCCACACTCAGGTTGGAGGAACAACACCTTATATTCCGTCTTGGTAGCCTCCAACCCGATGGCATGAACGTTGACTTCTCAAACTTCCGCTAATGCCCCACCTTCCCCTTCGTACCCCATCCGTTATTTATTTATATACGCACATTCTTACTCTCTCTCTCCTTTTTCTCCCTCTGTCCCTCTGACTATACCCCTTGCCCATCCTCTGGGTTTTTCTCCCACCTCCCCCTTTTCCTTCTCCCCGGACCTCCTGTCCCATGATCCTCTCATATCCCCTTTTGCCAATCACCTGTCCAGCTCTTGGCTCCATCCCTCCCCCTCCTGTCTTCTCCTATCATTTTGGATCTCCCTCTCCCCTCCCACTTTCAAATCTCTTACTAACTCTTCCTTCAGTTAGTCCTGACGAAGGGTCTCGGCCTGAAACGTCAACTGTACCTCTTCCTAGAGATGTTGCCTGGCCTGCTGCGTTCACCAGCAACTTTGATGTGTGTTACTTGAATTTCCAGCATCTGCAGAATTCCTGTTGTTGGCAAGTTTTAATTGTTGGACTTCAGCAATATCAACATACTTTGATGATGGGCTAAGTCCCTGTACCTCAGTTCACGCCAATCTATCGCTAAGGTACTAGCAGTGTTTTGTAGCTGAGAGATAAGTGGAAAAAGGCCTTGTTTGACTTTAACAGTTTCAATTGGTTCAGCGTTGCATTGTTTTTACAACTGGGTTGGGAGAGATTATTGAACACAAGTTCCGGTTCTCGATACTTGTGTCAGGTTGTGCATCCTGATCCCACTCCTGAATGCTCTGTCTCTTTCTTTAAAACGGCTCCTCCTTGGTTCGAATACTATTAGCAAATAAACTTGTATTCTGCAGCAGTCCTTAAATATGATTCCTCCTTCGAAAGAGAACATAGGCGTGGAGCACTGTATACAGCAGGAGTTCTCAAACTTTTTTATGCTGTGGGGTGTCAGGGAGGGGTAGCACCCCTGGTCGGGGAACATGTCGTGTCCTTTTCCAGGTGGTTAGCTCAGCTTTGGTCCCCACCTGGCACTCAGCTCTTACCTTTGGCTACCCGTAGCTGTTTGCATACGACAGCGGCCACACCCCGGGCAACGGCTTTGACAAGCCGGCTAAACCAGGTGAGGATAGCCAATGGGTCTCTAACCCTCGGTGAGATAGGGAGTTGTCTATCCCAGCATGTGAAGACAGACTCCAGTGGATTGAGTGGACGAGACCAATGGAAGGTCCAGCGGTCGAGAAGGCAGTCTCTGCAAGTGTTGTGGAACGTGTAGAGCAGGACAAGACACAGAAGACATCCTGGTCATCCACTGCGCCTAGTTCCACCTCCAGTTATCTCGACTCTTGTCTTGCCACTGGATCCAGATGGGAATTGGGAAGAGAGTGAGGCCGACGCTGCGCAACACTCCCTCACTTAAATCCAAGTCACGCGCTAGTCTCGAAACCATCATCATCATAATGGTGTCGAGGTCTTCATCGATGATGACAATGGACGAACAACATGCTATGGAACCTTACCATTAACAGAGGTCCATACACCCCAGTTTGGGAACCCCTGGTACAGAGAGTTAAAAAATATATAGCAAATATAATGACAGCCATTAACCTTCATGATCCTGTGTGGAAATTCAATTGCCAGCAGATCCTTATATACAAACGAAGGGCTGAGCAAGCAAGCAAGTCCAGGTTACAGTCATTTTTCATCCAACTTCGGATCTCTCCAAGTATGAAAAACCTTAAACAGTACTTTTCCACAGTAATTTCACAATAATTTGTAGAGGAACATTTAACTCAAAAGTCTTACTTCTCCTTAACAATGGTGAAACTTGGAACAGGGAAATATTGCAAAGATTTATGTTTTTCTTTCTAAATATCAGCTTTATCTTTTATTCCCATTTCTCTTACCCATTCATTAAGCTTCCTATTTATGGCCAATTAAGTCAGTCACTAGTTGCAATTCCACTCACCATATAAGATGAATATATCATTTGTTTCCTTGGTGATGTCAATAAATTGAGGTCCTTCAGTTAGCTCCTCCCCAGATGAAAATATGGAGTAAAAAATGGGTGTAGCATAAAATTTGTATAAGTGTGTGGCTTATGGCTGGTGTGCTGAAGAGTCCACTTCATTGCTAGTTTATTTTTTCAATAACTCTCAGAATGACTCATCCTGTTTATCCTTTCCAGATAGGTATAACTGTGGTTTTGATATGGTGATTGTAATCCATTTTTCAGCTTCTGCAGAGTCTCATTGAAATGTAAAAAATTCAAAAGCTTGACTGCATGCAGTGATGATGTTCCTCCTGGACTGGGGAAGGGGTTGTGAGCCATTCAAAGCACAGACGGCGGTAACATTTGGAATTCTTTAGCCAGGAGGGCATTGGTAAGAGATCAATACATGTTTTAATGATAGTCGGCAAGCAATTTGAAGTTAGAACCATAGAACATTACAGCACAGAAACAGGTCTTTTGGCCCTTCTTGGCTGTGCTGAAACATTTTTTCTGCCTTGTCCCACTGACCTGCACCTGGACCATATCCTTCCATACACCTCTCATCCATGTACCTGTCCAAGTTTTTCTTAAATGTTAAAAGTGAGCCCACATTTACCACTTCACCTGGCAGCTCATTCCACACTCCCACCACTCTTTGTGTGAAGAAGCCCCACCAATGTTCCCTTTAAACTTTTCCCCCTTCACCCTTAACCCATGTCCTCTGGTTTGTTTCTCCCCTAGCCTTAGTGGAAAAAGCCTGCTTGCATTCACTCTATCTATACCCATCATAATTTTATATACCTCTATCAAATCTCCCCTCGTTCTTCTACACTCCAAGGAATAAAGTTCTAACCTATTCAACCTTTCTCTGTAACTCACTTTCTCAAGTCCCGGCAACATCCTTGTAAATCTTCTCTGCACCCTTTCAACCTTGTTAATATCCTTCCTGTAATTTGGTGACCAAAACTGTACACAATACTCCAAATTCAGCCCCACCAGTGCCTTATACAACCTCACCATAACACTCCAACTCTTATACTCAATACTTTGATTAATAAAGGCCAATGTACCAAAAGCTCTCTTTACGACCCTGTCAACCTGTGACGCCACTTTTAGGGAATTTTGTATCTGTATTCCCAGATCCCTCTGTTCTACTGCACTCCTCAGTGCCCTACCATTTACCTTGTATGTTCTACCTTGGTTTGTCCTTCCAAAGTGCAATACCTCACACTTGTCTGTATTAAACTCCATCTGCCATTTTTCAGCCCATTTTTCCAGCTGGTCCAAGTCCATCTGCAAGCTTTGATAACCTTCCTCACTGTCCACTACACCTCCAATCTTTGTGTCATCAGCAAAATTTGCTGATCCAACTTACCACATTATCATCCAGATCATTGATATAGATGACAAATAACAATGGACCCAGCACTGATCCCTGTGGCACACCACTAGTCACAGGCCTCCACTCAGAGAAGCAATCCTCCACTACCACTCTTTGGCTTCTTCCATTGAGCCAATGTCTAATCCAATTTACTACCTGTCCATGTATACCTAGCGACTGAATCTTCCTAACTAACCTCCCATGCGGGACCTTGTCAAAGACCTTACTGAAGTCCATATAGACAACATCCACTGCCTTCCCTTCATCCACTTTCCTGGTAACCTGTGCAGGAAAGTATGACTGTGGTCAACCACTTTCTTATTGTAGCAATAATGAGTGGTTGAATAGCTTGCTGCTCCTTTTATTCATTACATACTCATATCTTGATATCATTTTAATAGCGTGACAACTATCCAGTGAACTCATTGTAGTTTTATTATTCACTTTGTCACTTCCCACTGTTTGTGTGACACTATAGTATGTTAAAAAATAGATTCAATGTACCTGGCAGCTCAAGATAGGATAACCATGTCATCCATCGGAAACAGACAAATGTGCACCACCCCGGTTTGTAATCTCACAATCCGTTACTCAACCATAAATATCAAGCAACTGGGTTAACCCTGGTTCAGAGATGAATGCTGATGGTGCAACACCTGGTGAATCTAAAAATGAGACTCCAGCTTGATGTAGTAGAAATACCAGACTGTATTCATGCAAGAACAGAATGCAATAGATTGAAGGATGAGATCTCACAGTCAATTGCTCAGATCAAATTTTGCAGTGTGGCATTTATGTGTGGTGGCAGACAATTCAACAGCTAATGTGAACATCCAAGAACACCCTCTCACTGTTCTTCAAAGTGAGTATTAAAGAAAGGAGTGATGAACAGCCAGAAGTACTGAGTGGATGATCTAACTCAACTTCCTCGTGAGAAGTCCACCGCTAGCATTCATTTCAAGAGGAATCGCATTGACACCTATCCAATGTTGAAAGACCTTGATAGAGTGGATGTGGAGAGGATGTTTCCTATGATGGGAGGGTCTAAGACCAGAGGACACAGCCTAAGAATAGAGGGGCATTCTTTTAGAATGGAGATGAGGAGGACTTTCTTTAACCAGAGAGAAGTGTATCTGTGGAATTCTTTGCCACAGGCGGCTGTGGCGGCCAAGTCTTTATGTATGTTTAAGGCAAAGGCTGATAGATTCTTGGTTGGTCAGAGCATGAAGGGATATGGGGAAAAGGCAAGAGATTTGGTCTGAGAGGAATATTGACTCAGCCCTGATGAAATGGTGGAGCAGACTTGATGGGCTAAATGGCCCAATTCTGCTCCTATATGTTATAGTCTTATAGTCACTAAAGAAGCAGTCTTCAGCCAATTTGATACATGACATGAGACCAAGAAATGGTTGACAGCACTGGATGCAGCAAAGGTTATGGGACCAGATAACATCCCAGCAGTAGGACTGAAGGCCTTTACTCCAGAGCTGGTTGTATCCCTAGACAAGCTGTTCCACTACGGTTACGAAACTGGCATTAACCAAACAGTGTGGAAAAATGAACAGGCTTGTCCATTTCACAAAAAATGTTGGATAAATCCTGTCTTTAACTAATTACCACCTAATCATTCTGCTCTCAAACAACCACAAGGGCTGCCATCTTTTACAGTATTAAGTTGCACTTAACAATGCCCAGCTTGCATTTCACTGGGATCACCCTGTTCCAGGTCTTGTCATACTCTTCATCCAGGGGTGAGATGAGAACGAGTGTTTTTGACATCAAGGGAATAATTTTACCAAACGTGGCATCAAGGGCTTCTGGTAAAACTGAAGTCAATGGACATCAAGAAGATAAAACCTCAGATGAAAGGTCTCAACATTGAATGTCTATTTCTCCACATAAACTTGGATTCCACAATCCTTTTGTACGTCCGTTCTCCTAAAGGTACTGCCATTTACTGCAAACATTTCTCTTAAGTTTGACCTCTCTCAGTTCAACACCTCACACCTGACTAGATTAAACTCCATCTGCTATTTCTCTGCTCATATTTTAATGTTATCCCAAAACGTCCCTTAAGAGTAAATGGAAAGAAAATTCTCTGCTTCCAACTGCTGTCAGTCAAGCATAAATCTCCCCCTGCTGTTTCACAAATTGGTCCACTTCACCTGGCAAGTTTTATGTTCATAAATCACATCTCAGCATTTTGAAATGGTGCAATAAAATTCCTGAATCAGACATCAAGTTCTATGAGACGAGCAAAATCTTTCTGCAGAACTATTGAGCAAAGCTGTTTTATTAAATGAGATTTGTAACACAACACAGATGCCTGATTTTTCATCTTTTGGAGTATTCTGGAAAAGATGTTGATTAAAGGTTTCACTTGGAGTTCTCCCTTGTTCAGAATTTTTCTTTGTCTTTTTTCAATATCTATATACATATGTCAGCAACTTATACAAATGTGCACATATGTATTCACATGTATGCATAATCCCCACTCATTTACACACTCACTCTGTCATGCATGCAGACACTTACAAAGAGAGACTCATGCGTAGATACATGTATCCAGAATTAATCCATGCATCCATTCATGAATGTGCAGCTAAACACGTGCTTTATTAATTGCCTTGATAATTTGCAAATAAGAGCAAACTGTCTCCAAGAGTAATTTTGATGCAAATAATTTCTTATTCATTATCAACAATCTGCAGATGCTGGAAATCTAAACCAACACACACAAAATCCCGGAGGAACCCAGCAGGCCAGGCAGCATCTATGGAAAAGAATAAACAGCAGACATTTCGGGCCAAGATCCTTCTTCAGGACTGTTTATTATACCTATTTCACTTATATACATCTTATTCATTATACCTGTGTTAACCTTAATATAGTAAACCTTGAATAGAAATCCCAAGATGAAAAGTTCCATGGGAAAGAATTAACTTGCAATGTACTTTAAATCTGAACTTGTTTCAGGAGTTCATCCTTCCTAACGCTAAACATTAGTTATCCCACATTATTTACTTCCCTCTCACATCCTCATTCAACATCCCTACACCCTCCCTCCTGTCACAGACAGACAGACAGACAAAGCTATATGCTTAGAACGAGTGCACACGCATGCACATACATACAAACCCACATTCAAACTCACACACAACCTTCCACTCACAAATCCACACACACACACATACATTCACAAAAACACACAAACTTGCACTACTCCTCCGTACACACTCAGTCCCATATATGAAAATTAACATATAGTCAAATCACACACATAGAGTCGTACAAGTGTGTACTTAAACCCATGAATGTTCTTCTTTCTCTCCTACTCTTTGTATTCAACAGTGCTACTCTGGCTATGAGCAGCAATTCTATTGAGATCAAATGTGTAACCAAAGGCTTTTATAGACTATATGGCTCTGGCTGAATCTACAATAGTTATTTCACTAACTAGCCAGCAATAATAGGAAAATAAATTGAAGACAGTGATCCACTTTGGTCACACACTCCCAGATAAAAGGATCATGAAAAATTCCATCTAGCGATCTGAACAATCTTCCATCTGTGATGTCAGGGAAAGCCTCTGTCAATAAAAAAGTGCCTGTGGCAAAAAAGAGGTAGGTGTTCAAATAAGAGCAACCAAGCACTAGAAATGTGAAATAAAACAATGATAAAAGATCAGCAAATGCATATCAACAGAAAGAAAAGAAAGCAAGGTTAGTGTTCCAGATACAGTTTCCTCTCCAATCAGAGAAATGGTGGATAATCAAGGTTGCAATGTAATACATGAAAGGGAAAAAATAAACATGTAAAAGGAATGTATCATCTGAAGGGATGAATAGAGAGTTGACAGATAGAATTATTCAAGAAATGATATACAGTAGTGTTCTAAAGTCTTAGGCATATATACAATATATAGTTAAGGTGACTAAGACTTTTGCATAATACCGTAGTAATTTTATGTATTGCACTATACTGCTGCCACAAAAAAAAACAAATTTCATGACATATATGAGTGATGATAAACTTGATTCTGATATGGGTCTCTATTGTAGACTGAGAGCGGGAGGGAGCAGGAAGCACCAGAAGCACATTCTGTAATGATCAATAGACACCGTTTGCCTGGTGTCTCAGGGCTGGATGTGTTTGCACCAATGTCCCCTCCCCCCAACCCCAGACACTCCTTCTCTACCATCTGTCCCACATCCCTCCCGCAGTTTTCCACCCTCACCATTCACAATATCGTTTGTTTCTGCCAGTCTTAGGCATATATATAGCTCGGGTGCCTAAGACTTTTACACGGTACTGTAGTGATTTTATGTATTGCACTCTACTGTTGCTGCGAAAAAAAAACAAATTTCATGACACGTGAGTGGTGATAACCTGATTCTGATACGGGTGTCTATTGTGGATTGAAAGGAGGAAGGGGAAGGGACAGGAGAATCATGTTTGGGAAAAGGGGAAAGGAGAGGGGAGGGAGCAGAAAGCACCAGAGAGACATTCTGTAATGATCAATAAACCACTTGTTTGGAATCAAATGACCTTGCCCTGGTGTCTCAGGGCTGGGTATGTCTGCAGCCATGCCACCCCCTGCCCCTGGTACACATTCTCTGCCACCTGTCCCAACCCCCTCCCCTTGGCACTCCACCCTTACCATTCCTAACATACTTTGCTCCTGCCAGATTCACAAATTCGCTTTCCTCTCCATGTTGACAAAAACAGTACTGTGTAAAAGTCTTAGGCACCCAAGCTATATATATAGTATCTATGTGCTGAAGACTTTTGCCCAGTACCGTAAGGACATGTCTAGAAAGGCACTGTTAATCTTAACTTTCATTTTTTGCTTATCCTTTTTAAATATTTGAAACTGATGTCATCGAGCAATATATCTAACATTGAAAGTATGCAAATTCATATTTTAAAGATAAGCTTGAAAGAGAAATTCAGCGCTGTCCTAGTTAATCTACTGCATGGAACCTGTCTGTGAAACTAAGAGGTTTAAGTACACATGGTTTGAAATATGTAACCCTGTCAATCAAATGCTTACATTTGGAGATCAGGAATTATCATATTCTATTGTTGCCTATTTAATTTAGATAGAACAGCAAGTGCAATGAATAGCAATATAATAAAGTTCAATAATGTTTGAGAATTATTCCATACTCTAAGCAGACTTTTTATGTCCTCTGAAATATTCATTGCAAGTTTGCCAAGAATATCGTGGAAATTATTTTATCTAATGTTAAAACAACTGCTTACTTTAAATTTAATAATATGTTATATTTCAACACAGTGTGTGTTGATGAATTCTCTGTTGCTACAGTACAGTTTTCACTTCAGAACATTGCCTCCTGCCTGTATTCAGAGTGCATCTCGCTTGAGTCCTACCATCAGGGAAGAGGGAATTTATCAAATTGACATGCAAGTTTAACCCTCTGTGCTGCATGTTGTCAAATAGTTGGCAACACAGTCCCAATTCCAGAATACTGCATTCGTGCAAAAGGTAAATAAACCTGCTAAGATAGATAGATATACTTTATTAATCCCGAGGGAAATTTGGTTTAGTTACAGCCGCACCAACCAAGAATAGAGCGTAAGTATAGCAATACAAAAAACCCCAACAATCAAACACCAAAATGCAAAACCATGCCAGATGGAAAATAAGTCCAGGACCAGTCTATTGGCTCAGGGTGTCTGACCCTCCACGGCAGGAGCTACACATTCGATGGCCACAGGCAGGAACGACCTCCCGTGCCGCCAAGTGTTGTATCACGGTGGAATGTGGCCGAAGTCCAACAGTAAAAAGTTCAATAACCAGTCTGCAAACACGTTCCTCGATCGTAATATACCCCAGATTGCACCATCCGTTGTTAGCCAAAAGAATTCTGATAATGAATAACAAGATAAGTAGAACAACATAAATGGCTGACAAGAAACAAATTCAAAACCTACTCCTAAGCTATGAAAAAAAACTGAATTCCAGAACAGCATGGGCTTTTAATTGGAACCCACTGCATGTTAAAAATACATTTGACTAAGAATTCTCTTGTAAAATGTATTAGATTTCATCATTAAACTTGGAAACAACCGATAAAATCAACGTCACAAAGACGAGAAAATCTGCAGATGTTGGAAGTCCAAGCAACACACACACAAAATGCTAGAGGAACTCAGCACGCCAGGCAGCATCTATGAAAAAGAGTAAACAGTCGATGTTTCGGGCCAAGACCTTTCATCAGGACTGAAGAAGGGTCTCGGCCCGAAACATCGACTGTTTACTCTTTTCCATTGATACTGCCTGGCCTGCTGAGTTCCTCCAGCATTTTGTGTGTGTTGACAAAAGCAATGTAGTGTACAGGATCAGTTGCGGAGACTGCAACAAGAACTATGTCAGCCAGACAGGACATAAACTCTCACTCATTTACCGGAACACACACTGTTGGTACTGAGACATAATCCGCTGGCGCTGATCTCGGTACATGAAGACCGAGAAGGACACCACTTTAACTAGGACACCACGGAGGTTCTGGTGTAGGCAAACACGAGAATTTTTCGAAGCCTGGTTCTCTTCTGATAACTCCATAAACAAACATATCATAATAGGTGCCATTTATGAAACCCTAACAGCCAAAGAAACAAGCAAATAGAGTTCAAAGGCCAACCGAAGGAGTAGCCCATCAGGACTGATGCAAGCAAACACAGGGCTATATGAAAGTGAGCACTCCCAGAGAGAAAAAGCAACAACTGCACATAGAGGATGTCACTTTGACTGGTGATGAAACGTCTGCAAGTTAATTGCCAAGCTCGGTGAACACTGCAACATCAAACACTGTGCTGCTGTTAATTGGAGGGTGGTGGGGGTAGGCGATGATGTGGTGCCACAGGAGAGATAATGGTTAGTTTAAAAAATATATCATTTCTGAACATATTGAACAAATAACACTAAGAATACAAAAGTATTTATTTGTATGAATAACATTTATCTTTGAAATAAAAACCATAATTACAGGACATGTGGTAATAGGGATGATTTACAATTACTGCTGTGACTGGAGACTTCAGTATGTCCTCAGTGGGTTGACACACCAAAGATTATCTTCCAAGTAATCTGTTGATACATGGGGAGTACTGAAGGAAGTCATGATCCACAAGGAAGAATGAATGTACTAAATAATCCTTTCTGAATCAAATCTCCTGCTCCTTGAGAATTTCACAATAGCCATAATACTGAGCCTGCAAGTTGGGGACTCTGAGTTCACATCTAACCTTGAGAATTAAGATCATTGCATTTTCTGATTGGGGTCCAGAAAATAAAAGTATTCATGAAACCTGATGGATTAATGAAAATCCACTACAAGTATCAGGTTTAGCCAAATGTGATTAAAGTTTACACCATACGCTGAGTCTTTATCCCCACAAGAAAATCAAGAGTAATAAACGTGGCCTTAGTGTTGTCACTTACATCACAAGAACAAAGTTTAGATCCTTCTTTAGCATGACAAGTTTTTGAAATAACTTTGTTCTAAATTACCAAAAAATGAACTATCCAGTTCAGGGTATGTCATTATTAACAAATGGTCACCTTATAAACTTGAATGTTTATTTGGCAGTCATGTGTGACCTAGGTTTAGTACTATCATAAGTATTTTTAAAACAATGTTCGAGCTTGGTTTAGATCAAATTCTTATTTCTGAGTAAAAAGTTTGCAAGTTCAAACTTTGCTCCCGGATATTAAGGCTCACATGTCAATGAAGCAAATGTATACCCTTTTCCCTTCAGTTAGAATAAGATTTTGGTTCAATAGTGAAGAAGATCTGTACCATCAAATATTAAAACAGGCAATTTGAGGGAATTGTTCCAGGCAATTCTCTTCCCTCAAGCTGCTCAATTTAGACATTTGCTTTGCTTCCAGGAAAGAACTTGAAATTCATATGCTCAGCAGCATAGACTCACGCAGTGCAGAACCAATCCTTACTGGCCACCAAGCACCTAAGTATACTAATCCTACTTTCTAGTACTCGCCTTCTACACTTCCATCCCATGGCATTTTAAGTGTTCATTTAAATATTCTATAAATGTTGAAGAAGCATCAATATTTACCAACCACTCATGCAGTGTATTCTAGTTTTAAACCACTCACTGGATTAAAAAGAATTCCTCCGCAGAACCACTCTATGCCTCTTATCCTTAATCCTAAACATAAGCTCTCTGATTATAGATATCTCCGCTAGGAAGAGAGCTAGGTAGAAAGCTGAAAAGCAGGAGTCCCAGGGTAGCAACCTCTGGATTGCTGCCTGTGCCACGTACCAGTGAGGGCAAGAATACGATGATGTGGCAGATGAATGCGTGGCTGAGGAACTGGTGCAGGGGATAGGGCTTCAGATTTCTGGATCATTGGGATCTCTTCTGGGGAAGGTACAACCTTTACAAGAGCGATGAGTTACACTTGAACCCAAGGGGCACCAATATCCTTGCGGGTAGTTTTGCTGAAACTGTTGGGAAGGGTTTAAACTAATTTTGGTGGACGGATGGGAACTGGAGCAATAGGGCTGAGGAGAGGGCAGTTGGTTTACAAACAGAGACTGTGTGTAGTGAGACTGCTGGCGAGGAGAGGCCGGTGATAGGGTAAAATTGCAGTGAAGGGGGTAAGTTGCAATGTTAGAGGTGGATAAAATCGAAAAGGGTGAATACAGGTCTGAAGGTGTTATAGCTGAATGCGCACAGTTTATGGAATAAGGTAGATGAACTTGTAGCACAGTTACAGTTTGGCATGTATGACTTTGTGTGCATCATTGAATCATGGCTGAAAGAAGATTATAGCTGGGAGTTTAACATCCAAGGATATACTTTGTATCAAAAGGACAGGCAGTGAGGCAGAGGGGGTGGGGTAGCTCTTTTGGTAAAAAATGAAATCAAATCTTTAGAAAGAAGTGACAGAGGATTGGAAGGTGTAGAATTGTTGTGGGCAGAGCTAAGAAACTGCAAGGGTAAAAAGACTCTGATGGGAGTTATATACAAATAACCGAAGAGTAGTCAGGATGTGATCCACAAATTACAATGGGAGATAGAAAATGCATGTCAAAAGGACAATGTTATGTTAGGAAAATCAGATTGGTGCTGAATCCCAAGGGGGTGTCACACTGGTGGGGCATTGGGAGCAAGGATGGACCCAAATACAAGACACATCTTGTGAGGTTAATTGAATTGAGTTTACTGTTTGATACCAGAGAGCAAAGCAGAAGCAGGAATAGCGAACTGGACAAGGACTCAGGACTACGACTGGGCTGGGACAAGGGTCTGGGCTAGGACTCGGAATCGGATCCCAGAACTAGAGGCGACATGAAGAGGCTACGGTATGGACTCTGAGCCAGGGACTGGGCAAGGACCCAATACCTGGGTCTTGCCTCGGGCTCGGACCCCAGAACCAGGCATGGACATAACATGGGCTAGGGAGAGGAGGAACATGGAAAAACAGAGCCTCGGTCTCAGGAGAGCAGGTACATGGAACCATGAACACATACACAGAACACAGAGTCAGGACCCCTCCTTGGGTACAGGACTTAGGGCCAGGACTCACACACAGAACAGAGAGCTGGGACCCCTCCTTGGGTACAGGACATAGGGCCTGGACTCATGACCCTCCGCAGGGCAAAGGCAAGACAGCCTGACTTACCCCACGGAGGCAAGGACAAGACGAGACAAGACAAGACGTGACTCCCCGCGGGGCAATGGCAAGACGGCCTGACTTACCCCACGGAAGCGAGGACAAGACAAGACAAGACATGACCCCCCGCAGGGCAAACAGCAAGACGGCCAGACTTACCCCACGGAGGCGTGGACAAGACAAAACCAACACGAAAGAACACCAGACAGTACCTATCTAGCTCCGGCGATAGAACTAGACCGAAGTGCAGGCAAGGGCTAGAGGCGAGAGGGGCAGAGAAAGGATTCAGACAGGGGGGTAGGACAGGAATCACAGACTGCCAGGGCCAGGACTTGACTCAGAACTTGGATGCCGCAAGGGACAGGACTTGACTTGGAACTTGAATGCCGCTGGAGCCAGGACTTGACTCGGAACTTCCGGGTAGTGGCAAGCTCTTGACTCGGCCCAGGAACAGTAGACAGCGTATCTTGATTCCCTCCGGCGGGTTAACTGACGGACCCACCTTGGTGAGGAAACTTTGCAGGCTCACTTTGACGAGGTAACTTGACAGGGTTGCTCCAATGAGGAAAGGCGAATTACCGGCACTCGCTTCGGGTGGAGAATAGGCTTACTCTGGCCAGAGTACATTGGCACGCCGTACCTTTGGTGACTGTGCAGATGCTCTTGAGCCGAACGGCTGAAAGCCGGAGACTATAAACTACTAGTTCAGCCTGGAGTAAATTGCCTCTAATCACCAAGGCCGAGGGACACGGGAAAACAGGGAAACAGGGAGTCAACGGTCTGGATCGTAACATAAACAAAGTAAATTTAAAGGGACCCCAATCCGGACCATGACAGGGGGATATTTGTAAAATAACTATGAGGTGGTTTTTAAGGGCAGCTCATGGTTGAGCCCACAAGGGGATCAGCAATTCTGGATTAGGTGTTGTGCAATGGAGTAGAATTGAGTTAGAAAGCTTAAGGTAAAGGAAACCTCAGGGTGCTGTGAGCATAAGATGATAAAATTCACCCTGCATTTTCAGAAGGAGAAATTAAAGCCAGATTTATCAGTATTCCAGTGGAGTAAAAGGCATTACAGAGGCATGAGAGAAGATTCCCGTCCAAAATTGATTGGATGGGAACACAAGCAGGGATGATGGTAGAGCAGTAATGGCTGGAGTTTCTGGGAGTAATTCAGAAGGCACAGGATAGATACATCCTAAAGAAGAAACATTCTAAAGGCAGATAACACAACAGTGGCTGACAAGTGAAGTCAAATCCAACATAAAAGCCAAAAGACGGCAGCACGCGCGGCCTCTCCAGTGAATGATATCTGTAATCTGTCAAGTAGGGGACCATGCACAATTCTGATTTGATGGAGACGGACGTGAGAGTACGGAGGAACATCTGGAAAACTTCTGAAATGCCCGCTTCGCTGCCGCTGCTACCATGTGGTAACTGGAATCTCCGGAGCAGAAGGCCAATATCATCGGCTTTGCTTGTTTCAGCGGTTGGGGCTAGGTCGAACGCGCTCGAGAGGCTGTATCGGAGGGGCTGGTTGGAGTCTCGAAGTTTTCGGACGGACGGACTCAATGTCGGACTCAAGGCATCAGCCAGATGACGGTGCCTGGAGGTTTACGGCAGGGAGTTTCTCCCTTTTGCCGTCTGCTATTGAGGACTCTGGAGTCGATCAACTCGGGGACTTTGAGACTTTTTTTTACTGTGCCCATGGCTTGTTCTTCACCAAAGTATGGTATTGCTTTGCACTGCTGAACTATATGTTATAATTATGTGGTTCTGTCAGTGTTAGTCTTTGGTTTGTCCTGTTTTCTGTGATATCACTCCGGAGAAGCATTGCATTATTTATTAATGCATGTATGCATTTCTAAATGACAATAAAAGAGGACTGAGTGTTCTCATAATCTAAAGAGAAGACATACAATGGAACAAATATTGGTGGGAAGTTAGAGGATTGGGAAGAATTTAAAAACTAACAGAGGCAACGAAAAATGTCACAAAGAAGGAAAAGATAGCAAGCCAATAATATTAAAGAGGGTAACAAAACATATAGAGTGAAAGAGAGGTAAGAGTAGATATTGAACTGCTAGAAAACGATGCTGGAGAGGTTGTAATGGGGGACAAAGAAATGGTGGATGAACTGAATAAGCATTTTGCATCAGCCTTCACTGTAGGAGACACTAGCAGTATGCCAAAGGTAAAAGAGGGCCAAGGGGTAGATGTGTGTGACGTCAAAATTACGAGGGAAAGGGTGCTTGGGAGTCTGAAAGGTCTGAAGGTAGATAAAGTCACCTGGACCAGATGGTTAACACCCCAGGTTTCTGAAAGGGGTGACTGAAGAAATTGTGGAGGCATTAGTTATGATCTTTCAAGAAATCAATGGATTCTGGCATGGTTCCAGAAAACTGGAAAATTGCAAATGTCACTCCACTCTTCAAGAAAGGAGAGAGGCAGACGAAAGGAAATGATAGGCCAATTGGTCTTAACTCAGTAGTTGGGAAGGTGTTGGAGTCGATTGTTAAGGATGTTGTTCCGGGGTAATTGGAGGCACATGATAAAATAGGCCGCAGTCAGCATGGTTTCCTCAAGGGAAAAACTTGCCTGACAAATCTGTTGGAACTTTGAAGAAATAACAAGCGGAATAGACAAAGGAGAATCGGTAGATGTTGTGCACTTGGATTTTCAGAAGGCCTTTGACAAGGTGCCACACATGAGGCTGCATCACAAGCTAAGAGCCCGTGGTATTACAGGAAAGTTATGAGTGTGGCTAGAGCATTGACTGATTGGCAGGAGGCAAAGAGTAGGAATAAAGGGAGCCTTTTCTGACTGGCTACCTGTAACTAGTGGTGTTCCACAGGGGTCTGTGTTGGGACCAATTCTTTTTACCTTGAATGTCAATGATTTGGACGACAGAATTGATGGCTTTGTGGCCAAGTTATGAGACAAGTTGAAGTTAGATGTAGGGGCAGGTAGTGTTGAAGAAATAGAGAGGCTGTAAAAGGACTTAGGCAGATTAGAAGAATGGGTAAAGAAGTGGCAGATGGAATATGGTGTCCGAAAATGTATGATCATGCACTTTAGTAGAAGAAATAAAAGGATAGACTATTTTCTAAATGGAGAGAAAATTTAAAAATCTGAGATGCAAAGAGACTTGGGAATCCTTGTGCAGGACACCTTGCAGGTTAATGTGCAGTGTGAGGTCGTGGTGAGGCAGGCAAATGCAATGTTAGCATTCATTTTGAGACAACTCAAGCAAGAATGTAATGCCAATGCTTTATAAGTCACTCCTGAGGCCTCACTTGGAATATTGTGAGCAGTTTGAGCCCCTGTTGAATAAAGGATGAGTTAACATTGAAGAGGGTTCAAAGAGGTTCACAAAACTGATTCCGGATTGAAAGATTTATCATATGAAGAGTGCTTAATGGCTCTGGGCCTTTGTTCACTGGAATTCAGAAGCATGAGGGAGGATCTCATTGAAACCTATTGAATGTTGAAAGGCCTCGAAAGAGTGAATGTGCAGATGTTTCCTATGTTGGGGGAGTCTAACACCAGTAAACACAGCCTCAGAATAGAGGGATGTCCATTTAGAACAGAGATGAAGAGGAACTTCTTTATGCAAGGAGTGGTGAAACTGTGGAATTCATTGCCACAGGTGGCTGTGGAAGACAAGACATTGTGTATGTTTAACGCAGAGGTTGATAAATTCTTAATAAACCAGAGCATGAAGGGATACAAGGAGAAGGAAGGAGATTGGGTCTGAGAGGGAAATGGATCTACCATGATGAACTGGCAGAGCAGACACGATGCGCCAAATGGCCTAATTCTGCTCCTATATTTTATGGTCTTATGTTTTTATGGATTAAGTGGTTGTATCATGACATAAGAAATTCACTTATTTTTACATATAACTGTAATAAATTATTTAAACAAAGAATGTTTAATCAACAACATACAAGATTATTCAAATGCTATTGAAATATTACACTTCTCCCTGCTTTGTTATACACACCGACTCAATGTGGAATGCACCTCAACCATATACACAGTATACTGTACAACACAACTACTATACAGATATCCCCAGCGTAACAAATTTTAAATTGTCCCTTTGGAGCCTAAAGATTTAATCGCTGTGGAGGATTTTTTACTCTTCTGGATATCATCTTTCCTGGCAACCAGGATCACTCTGTTTGGCAGGTAATTTTTGTGGCTCTGAAAACAATCTCAAGTTCTGGAGCCTCCTCTGTGGTGACTCTGGCACGGCAGGAAGTGGTTCTGACATCTTTGGACGCCTTTCTTTTCCTTCTCTCGGCTTTTCTCTCTGGATCTATTTTGATCCTTGCTTTTCTCGCAGTCCAAGCTTCTTTCTCTCTCTTTTCCTTTCTCACATTCCTTCTCTCTTTTGTGCATTTCTCTTTGTTGTTCACATTCTTTCTCTCTATCTCTTCTCTCCTTTTTGACTTCTTGTCTTTCTTTTTCTCATCTTCCTTTTTCTCCTTTCTAGGATGTGCATCCCGATCTTGGGAAGGTGCATTCAGTTCACTGGAGTATTCTGTTATTGATCCTTCTATTGCTCCCTTTACAATCTGATCCCTCCTCTTGGTTTCCTCATCCACGGTACCATCTAATGAATCCTCTGTTTCATATCTCCATTGACGTCTTTGTTTTTGGCCTTCCATTCATCCAGCTGGTCTTTGCATCTACTTTTACAAGCAGCTTTTTATCTCCCACTTGAAGTTCATGCAATAACTTTAATGCATGAAGAGTCGATTCAGGTTCCTTATACCCACAAAAGCTGAATGCAGGCAACTTTCCTGAAGCTCTTTGAACTCTCTTCCAGCTTAAAACCAAGCCACATTGCACATGTGGCTGCCTGATCAACATATCAGGAGTTTTCTCAGGTATGTTGCCTACAAAAACTGTTGTAGTTGGACCACTGCTTTTTGTCACTTTCACAATTCTTTTGAGCAGCATGGTCTTTCCTTGGTCCACTGTGCTTTACAACCAGATGCACAGAGGTTGACGCCAATGCCCTTTTGCCCACTGTTGGGCAATGGTTCATGGTGGACTGCATGGAGACAGTTTTGGCACTATCCATTACCTTTCTTAATTCACTTTCAGTTGACTCTGTTGCAGGGGATGTGGCATGCAAATGGTATATGGATCTCCAATCAAGCTGTAGTTGTCTCAGCCAATCATTGCCTGCAATGCTGGCCGTCCTGTTTTTACCACATACAAGCCCAATGTGGCTTGTTAGTTGTTGTATTTCACCATTAAGAATGTCATTCCCACAGGAGTTATCTTTTCTCCAGTATACGTTCTTAGTTCTAAAAGAGGATGCTGCCTAAGTTGCATGCCATCTTGGTCAATGTCTCCCATCCACTACATAATGTACTGGGTGGGCACAGGAGTACATTCAGCCAGAGACTCATTCCACCGAGATGCAGCACTGAGCGTCATAGGAAGTCATTTCTGCCTGTGGCCATCAAACTTTACAACTCCTCCCTTGGAGGATCAGACACCCTGAGCCAATAGGCTGGTCCTGGACTTATTCCATAATTTACTGGCATAATTTACATATTACTATTTAACTATTTATTGTTCTATTACTATTTATTATTTATGGAGCAACTGTAACAAAAACCAATTTCCCCCAGGATTAATAAAGTATGACTATGACTATGACTATGACTAGTTGGATATCCACAGTGTTCAGTTTAGTATCTTTGGAATGCCATTCAGACTCATTGTGTGGAATGACAGCCAAGCCAGTGTGCAATTCCATTTAATTAATTTGCTGTTAACCTTTGTGGTAAACCATATTGCTTGTCTATTGACAGCTTTCATATTGTAAATCTGAAGGCTACCTAGCCTTGTGTCACTTTCACTATTATCAGATGTTTCATCAACAATATGTAGGTTGGTGCTTTTTTTGAAACTGCACCATGACTTCTTAACATTTTTTCCCTGTGCAGACCATTTTTTAGTTTACCCAACATGCTCTTTGTATGTGTCCAACTTTGTTACATTTTCTGCAGTTTTCACCTTTACACCTGAATTGGTCTGGTGTATGTGAGCCCTTGCCACGATGGTGACACAAATTGTTCTGCCAGGCCGGTTTCTGTTTAGATATTGCAATTTTGTTGATGCTTATTTTCAATTCTGGACTACAACTTATTTGCATCTCTTTCTGCTGTTTCCACTAATACAGCAATTTGAATTGCTTTTTTAAATATGACTTGTGCTTCAGTTAGGAGCCATTTTTGAATGTTTTCCTCTAAGATTCCACAAACTAAACAATCTCTCAGTGCATCATTAAGCCCATCACTGAACTGACAATGCTTAGACAATCTCTTTAATTCAGCCGCCTATACTGAAATGAACTTCCCTTTCCCTTTGCTTCCACTTATGAAACTTAAAGCTTTCTGAAATCAACAATGTTTCAGTTCTGAATGTTCCTGTACTATTTTCACAATATCAGCAAAGCTCATTTCGGCTGGTTTGGTTGGAGCAGTTAAACTTCAAATCAATCTGTATGTCCTTAAACCCAATGCACTCAACAAAACTGTTACCTGTTTCTCAAAGGCTATTTCGTTTGCTTTAAAATACTGCTTAATCCATTCAGTATATAAAATCCAGTTATCTGTTGTGTAATCAAATGCATCAACCTTCCTTTTGTAACCAGCCATTTCTGTTCTTTTATTTTGCGAATATCTTCACTCGATACTCATTGTTTATAAACCTGTGATTTTTTTCATCTTCGGCTTTTTTTAACTCATTGTGTTTTCCATTACGAAGAACGTGAGCGGGGCTGTGTTTTTTTTCAAAATTTGAACATCTCACTGCACTTCCACAGGTTGGTAGTCTTGTTACCACTGTTATGTTTTGTAACTTCAAAATTTAAAAGCTGACTGCAATGAAAAGACAGGAGTCTGAAATGACGTGAGGCTTATTTCTAGTTTACTTTAAGTGAAGCGCACACAGATCACGAGGTAACATCATGACATATGCAATTCACATACTTTTGCATATAACCCATAATGAATTATTTTAACAAAAAATGCTTAAACAACAACATATTTATAAGATTACTCAAATATTATTGTAATATTAAATACACAACAGATCACCACTCTGATCTTCAAGATGACTAATTTTGTCCCGTGTTTTTAATGTACTGTACCTCTAGAAGCCCTTCACCTTCACCTTGTCTACGAGAGCAACTTCATGTCTTCTTTTAGCTCTCTTGATTTCCTTCTTAAGTGTTCTCTTAGTTTTCTTATACTCCTCAATACCTCATTTGTTCCTGTCTGCCTATACCTGCTATGCACCTTCTTCTTTCTTCCTAACCATCAGCATTTATATCTCTCAAAAACCAAGGTTCCATAAATCTGTTATCCTTGCCTTTTATTCTGACAGGAACATACAAACTCTGTACTTTCAAAGTTTCACTTTTAAAGGCCTCCCACTTACCAAGTATTCCTTTGCCAGAAAACAACCTGTGCCAATCCACAACCGCCAGATCCTTTCTGATACCATTAAAACTGGCCTTTCTCCAATTTAAAATCTCAGCTCGAAGACCAAACATATCTTTTTCCATAATTAACTTGAAACAATTGGCACAATAATCACTAGATGCAAAGTGCTCCCCTACACAAACTTCTGTCAGTGGTCTTGTCTTATTCCCTAATAGAAGATCTAATATCACACTCTCTCTAACTGGGACTGCTATGTACCGATTAACGAAACTTTACTGAACACATTTGAAAAGCTCTTTCCCATATAGCCCTTTTGAAATATGGCAGTCCCAGACAATATGTGACAGTTACAGGATATCAGCTCTCTTTTTACCTGAGTGAATGTGAACTATGACCTCCAGTTCCTTCCTTTCTTCAGAATGCCCTGCGATTATTCTCTGACAGACAGCAGATGGTGAAATCTGGAGCCACAAAACAAACTGATAGAGGAACATAATGGATCGGATAGTATCTGTGGAAGTATGGCAAATATGTTGGGCTGTAACCCTGCATCAGACTGAGAATACATAGGGAAGATGGCTATTATATAGATGAATAAGGGAAGGCTGATAAGTGAAAGTTGAAACTAGGTGAGGCGAAGACTGGTGGGCAGATGGATCCGAGTGAGGGAAGGGGATATAAAGGTAGGTTAGAGGAAAGAAACCTAGGTAGATAATTATAGAGTGATGTGCAGATGGAACTGGGTGGGAGAAGGTAACATAAAATTCAATCTTTGTACTATACATGGGTTTGTAGGCTACCCAAGTACAATATGGACCTTACTATGGTAATGATGAAGACCAAAGTCAGTGTGAAAATGGAAATGTGAGTTGAAGTGACATGCAACGGGAAGCTCAAGATGGTCATTGCAGACAGAGGGCAGGTACTTTGCCTAGTGGCCGAGACTGTGCTTGATTTTACCAACGTAGAGGAGGCCATGTTGAGAGCACCAAATGCAACCGGCAAGGTTGGAGGGGATGCACATGAAACCTATTGAACTTGGTGCATCTCAACCCATATGTATCTGTTTTTATTTGAAGGTTCCAATGAGTGAGGATCCAGAATCATTTTAATAATGAAGATTCTTTCAGCTTTGGAGTTGCTTTTATGTTGATTTTGCTGAGATGAACATTTAAAGCTTTTTTTTCCACCACTAAAAGGGAGCATCGAGTTCTCTTTGTATCCTGATCTCATCCAACCAAAACATATGCAGTGCTTGTATTTGTAGGGTGTGTGTGAGACCTTGTGATGTGCAACTTGGCTCCAGAATTTGCTTGTATGGCAGCAGTGACTACACCACAGATCCATTGGCTGTGAATTACTTTAGGAAATTGTGATAATGTAATGAGTCACTATAAAACCATGCAATTCTTGAAAATTAGACGAGTGCTTAAATGCTGGTAAATCTCTTTTTCGATGAAAAAGTCATTAAAACATTAAGACATATTACATTAGCACTACTTTGTTAAGCAATTCACAGCCAATGGATCTGTGATGGAGTCACTGCTGTTAAATAGGCAAATACTGTTATGCACAGTTCTAAGATCTTACAACTGCAGCGAAGAGTAATAGGTGCATTTAGATTTCAATAGGTACATTTAATGTCAGAGAAGTACACACAATATACATTCTGAAATTCTTTTTCTTCGCAAACATCCATGAAAACAGAGGAGTGCCCCAAACAATGAATGACAGTTAAACGTTAGAACCCCAAAGCGCCCTGCAGCTCCCCCCTCCCATGCACAAGCAGCAGCAAAGCAACGACCTCCCCCCTTTCTCCACCAGCACCAAAGCATCTGCACCCTCCACCGAACAGACTTGCAATACCCCTAAGTCTACTTGTTCACCCGGTAATTTGACATACCACAGGGTCTCTCTGTCCCTAATAAGGGAAAAACAGTTTCACAGCAAGAGGAGACATAACCAAACAACTCGCCGACTTATGGTGTTAATAGTTTTTTGACGTCGCTTTTTCTGAGCTCTGTGCCCAAAGAACTCGGGTCCCTGGGCTCATAGCCAGCAGCCAGCTCGCTGCTTACAATCTTCCGTGTACTCCTATGACACATCAGGTGGCGGCACCGACCTTGAATCCGCCCGCCTTCAGAGCCACGAAAATCCGGCACCCTGAAGTCTTCAAGGCCATGTCCTTGGCACATCAAAAAGCGGCCGGTCACGAGGCCCTGAGATCAGGATGGGAAACTCATGTCTCCCATTAGTCTTTAATCAACTATTGCCATTCTAAACTAAATGTGGCAGGACTACAGATTTCTGATCTGATACCTTGACTATGAATTCACCTAGCTGTATCAAGACTGTTCTTCTCGTGCTGTTTAGTATGTATGAATCCTCTGTTGTAACTGGCTTGGCATTTTCTGGCACTTTCTTTTCTGTTCTACAGTGAGCCACTGCCTGGCTGGATTATAATGGCAAAGGGTGCTATGTGTGCAGAAAGAAGATTGTGGATGAATAAAAATCCGAAGAGATGAATTATCTACAATTGTGTTAAATACAAGGTTAGGGCATGAGATGGCTATTCATAGAGCATTAGTAATCTGACTTTGTGGATCAACATATTGAAGACATGGTTATCAGATATTCGCCTTGTGTATGTTGAAGGGCTAATTTTTTGAGGACACCAGTCCAGACTAAAAGCCCTATTTGACAACTTCCAGGTGAGACTGGCAGTTTCATTGCATTAGTGAATCATCACCACACATTGTTGGAAGCACAGATAGCGATGTCCTGGACCTCAGCCACGACTGTGGTTGCTATTTGTGACTAGAACAGGTATTAACAATGAGCCAAATTGAAAAATCTATGAATTGCAATAACATTAAGCAAACTCATGCTACCTTGAATGTTCAGTTCAAGCTTAAAAGTCATTCAACCATACACGAATATCCATGAATACAGCCAAATGAAACAGTGTTACTCCAGGGCCAACATATAAAACACAGTATCAACAGTCACAGCACAAGGAACATAGAGTAAATTAAGTACAGTCACACAAAAAATATATTCTAAGTCCCTGAGCCCATGATGCAGCAGTCTGCAATCCAGTACAATATAGCTTGTTTTCCACTGAGTGAGCATTAGAAAGCAGCAACGATGCATTTCTGCACCGCCTCCAGCACCAACGGTGACGCCTCTCGCCTGGGTGGCTGCAAACAGGAAATACCTTGGCTTGAGGCCTAGTCTTCTGCCGATTAAACACTGGAGGGGAGCACAGCTGCCATCATGGACCAGCACACCACACCGCCTCTGGCACCGACTCCGCACCTCTCATATTAACAGCTGCAAACAGGTGATACTGCAGCTTGAGGACCAGTCCCCACTACAACCAAGGCCAGGCAGTTCCCCCGGCTATTGGTCCTGCCGATCAACCAGTGAACCGGACTTGCAGCATTCCACATTACTAATGTCCAACAGGGTCTTGCGATGACAAGAAGTCGACTGAGACAATCAGTCACTGTCAGACTGCACACCAACTCCAACATCTCTCTGTCACAGGCGGCAACCTGGTTCACACCAAGTCCAGCTCCTCCAGTTTCTCCACCAACGAGCATCTCGCTGATGGGATAGAAATACAGTACTTTATGTTCTTAACGTCCAGCAGGGTCTCGCAATTGTAAAAAATACATTAAAAAAAGCACCTTTGGTTGGCTCCATAGAAGTCACTGCGCTTGAGTGTGCTGCCACCTTACCAGAAACCCATAATGGAGAGGCAATATAGGCACCTGAAACTTCAAAGAGAGTTTTAAAGAACCAACTGATAGAAAGCAAGTTGAACAGATCCATATAACACAGAGCTGTAATCTTCCAAATGTCATTTCACTCCATCCCTAGATACCCAGGCTGAAATCCTGATTATGACGGTTTTAGAACACAATGGATTTTGAGGCAACTAAGCCTAGAGAAGAGAAGAAAGAAGAGGAGGTGGACATCTCTGTCCAAAAGAGAAAGTGGATGACAAGATGCAAACATGCAGACCTTTGAGCGGGGAAAAATATTGAGATGTGGTCTGGGAGAAGATATCCAGGTGTATAGAGCCAATAATATTTGACGAAGAGGAATGGAAATTCAGAAATCTTTTTCTATCTGTACATGATTGCTGTGTTGCAAGCATTGATGACGTACTACGTCATGAGCTTGCGAGATGTGCTGGAAGACAAAGTTGCACCAGAACAAAGGATCTGGAGACAGGATCAGATTAGGAGAGTGACTGAGAGCCCAAGAAAGTTCTCAGTGAATGCTAATGTGGGGGGGTCAGCCAGCATCTGGAGTGAACAGTGGAGAAGCATTAGTAACATCAACTCTGAGACTAAAGTGTTGCTGTAACTGATGCTTCTCTGGTATTCGTTCTGGGTGCTGAATTTGTGTATTTTAATGATTTCATAAAAATATATCTGTACAGTACTGTTTGTAATTGTTCCTTTAGGACTACTCCCTCTTTAATACAGTGTCAAATAATTGACTCCTCTCCTGTTCCGGAGTCAGTTGACAGTAGTCACTGGATTAAACAGATGTGTTTGCTTATGTTCCCAAAGATTGTTTACCACTTTGTTTTGTCGTCAAATAGGTACCATGATTATAAATAAACCTATATATCACTGGACACTGAGTTCACTTTCTATCAACACTCTCCATAATTTTGAGCACATGAATTGAGTCTCTTTTAAACATCTTGCAGCAATGAGCCCCAAACTCTCCACTTAACTGGTTGGTGCGTAACATGCATTATTTATCACTTGGTCTGTCACAGCATTGTTAGGATTAATAAAGTGAGACTTGAAAGTGGCATCATAGAAATTATGCTTGAACATTGGTATCTTGGGGAGGTTCAATGGCCTTCTTAAATCCTTAAATCAGCACAATCTAAGTCCTGAAAATCACTTTAATTGTGCACAGTTAATTGAATTGGGAAACATTTCACTGTACCTGATAGAATTCTCTGGAGTATGGATTCCTTAGAATTAGCAGCAGAAATATTTCACAGTGTGCCAACAGAACTGATATACATTCAAAAGAAATTTTTAATAAATATTCCAAATCTGAGTTGAACTGAATCCTTGGGAATTATCTGGTGCAGTAAGAAGTCTCCAAAACTAGTTAATTAACTGCCACAATGGGCTTTTAGAATTCAGTGTTAAAGATGCAGCACTTTGTTAAATTACCTACTTTTTCACAATAAATCATCATAATCTGGGAAAATATTTCTCTTCATTAAATTCAGTACTGCCCTTTGAACTGGAATTTTGAACCAGTTATTTCCATTTTCATTCATTTCAGTAACTGTTCTTTGAAGGATAATTCCATAATAATCTTATTACACTGTCAACAACATCAAATTCTCATCATACAATGGAAGAATATACAGCCTAAAACCTTCTCAACCTCAACCCTTTCTGAAGTTAATGTCCAACTCTTTTGTTGACATTGAGGGAAAGGTTGTTGGCATGATATTATGTCACTGAGCTCTCTATCTCCTTCCTGTACTCCAGGAAGGAGATAGAGAGATAGTACTAAATGATATGCTGGCTCACAGCACTGGAGACATGGGTTCAGTTGGGTCTTTGGGTGCTGTTTTTGTGGAGTTTGCGTGTTCTTAGTGTAACTATGTGGATTCCATATGCTTTGATTTCCTCCCACATCTCAAAGTCATGCATGTTGGCAGATTAGTTAGGCACTGTAAAACATCTTTAGTGTGTAGATGTGTGGTAGCATCTGGGGATAGTTAATGAGACTGTGGGGAGATTAAAAAATTGGGATGAACGTTGGATTACATAGAAACATAGAAAATAGGTGCAGGAGTAGGCCATTTGGCCCTTCGAGCCTGCACCGCCATTCAGTACGATCATGGCTGATCATCCAACTCAGAACCCTATACCTGCCTTCTCTCCATACCCCCTGATCCCTTTAGCCACAAGGGCCTTATCTAGCTCCCTCTTAAATATAACCAATGAACTGGCCTCAAGTGTTTCCTGTGGCAAAGAATTTCACAGACTCACCACTCTCTGTGTGAAGTAGTCTTTCCTCATCTCGGTCCAAAAAGGATTCCCCTTTATCCTCAAACTGTGACCCCTCGTTCTGGACTTCCCCAACATCGGGAACAATCTTCCTGCATCTCGCCTGTCCAATCCCTTTAGAATTTTATACGTTTCAATCAGATCCCCCCTCAATCTTCTAAATTCCAGAGAGTATAAGCCTAGTCGATCCAGTCTTTCATCATATGAAAGTCCTGCCATCCCAGGAATCAATCTGGTGAACCTTCTTTGTACTCTCTCTATGACAAGAATGTCTTTCCTCAGATTAGGGGACCAAAACTGCACACAATACTCCAGGTGTGGTCTCACCAAGGCCTTGTACAACTGCAATAGTACCTCCCTGCTCCTGTACTCAAATCCTCTTGCTATGAATGCCAGCATACCATTCGCCTTTTTCACCGCCTGCTGTACCTGCATGCCCACGTTCAATGACTGGCGTACAATGACTTGTACAGGGGTCAATGCAAGCCAAATTTGCTGTAGGATCTCCTATTGTGCTTTCACTTTCAATGATTTGATGACTCAATGACTCTATAAATCACATTGAGGCACCATTGAAAAGTTTACTGGATATTTAATCATCTGTTATTGAATCATGCTCTTTTTTATTTGATTTTTTGATTTTAATGTTCTAGAAAAGTTAAAATAAATGTTGTAAATATGCTCATAATGTACTGTGACTGCTGTAAAGGTAAGCATTGTCTCTACATTTGGTGCTAAGGCCTCTGCTAAAACTATGAATAAACTGTAGTCTTTGAGTTTGCAAAGATCAAACAGACATCATTGTATACTGATAGAGAGTGAACAGAAAGGGATGTGAGCAATTGCTCATTTCTCATTTAAGACAGATTAAGTAACTATGATTTTTTTTCAACTGTCATTGAGTCATTTCCAAAATAAAGTGAACACTTTATAATTGGATTAACAAGTGTTTGGAGATCTGAATAATTATTAAGCAGCACACAAGCTGCTGAACAAAACAAAGGAAAAAATACAATTCAATGTTTTAATGTGTTCAGGATATCTCAAAACACTCAACAAACAATTCAAGGGCAGTCATTGTAATAAAAGTTTGTTTATATACAGTGCCTCAAGCAGAGAGTTAAATGTTAGATAAATCAGCATTAATAATATGGGTTAGAATACTGAACAGCATGCACATTTTCAGGCACTGTGTTCGTACTACTTTACCCATGCTACTTATCAGATCCAGTAGTTCCACACAGGACTGACTAGCTGCTCTGCCTGTCACCTTTCATCATATTATCCCCTTAGTTGCTTGAACCAAACCCTCTGGCACTACTTGCTTTACAAGGTGTTTGGAGGAAATTATGGAGGGGGGATGTCAGAGGTAGTTTCTTTTTACACAGAAAGAGATGAGTGCCTGGAATGCATTGCCTGTGATGGCGGTAGAGGCAGCTATATTAAGGATATTTAAGAAACTCCTAGATAGGCACCTGGATGTAAGGAAAGTGGAGGGCTATGTAGAAGAAAAGTGCAAGACCGATCTTGGAGTAGGTTAAAGAATTGGCACAACATTGTGGGCCAGTGGTTTGCACTGTGCTGTACTGATCTATTGCCCAATACCAATATGTAACACCCATGAGTTTGCCAGTACATGTTGTTAAAAATTAACCAGGCAAAACCTGCTTGATACTTTCATATTTAAGGCCATTTTATTGGTGGTGTCAGTTTACAGAGAACATTGTCACTGGTAAACCACAGACACCATTTTCAAAACAAACATTTCAAAATGCAATTCAGGGTGAGAATCCAGTCTTATTTTCTTACTCTAATGAGGCAATTTGTCTCTGATGGAAGAAACATCTGCTAACATAGAACACAGCAGAGGAAAGCGTTTCTTATATTTTATTGGCATCATTATCTGATGTAAATTTATCAGTAAAAAATATTGACATTGCAATCAATCTTGACATTACAAAATACTTACTGCAAAATGAAATATTGAAAGCATTCAGAAAATGTCAGGAAATGTCAATGTATGTCAATGTTATGGCAACAATAAGATAAACTTAGATGGAACATGCAAGTGCTTCACATTTGTAAAAGGGAATTTTCCAAATTTTGACTCCATTTCAATCCCATGCTATGCTAACTGCAGGTGGACGAACATATACCTGACTACATTGGGAGGTGGGCTGGGGAGTCGGTGATGGAGGGAGTCAGCAGCTTTGAATTCCTGGGTGTTAGCATATTAGATGTCCTTTCCTGGACCCGGCATGTAGATGCAATCATAAGGAAACTATGTCAGAATCTTTACTTTCTTAAGAGGTTAAAGAGGTTTGGTTTGTCATTGAAAACTCTAACAAGCGTCAGCAGATGTACTATTGAAAGCATCCTAACTGGTTATGTCATGGTCTGGTAAGGCAATCTGAATGTTTACCACTTTCAAGAGATTATGGAACTGTTTTCCCAGATCCCTCTGTTCTACAGCACTCATCAATGCCCTAACACTGGTTTATCCTTCCTAAGTGCAACAGCTCACACCTATCTACATTCATTTCCATCTGCCACTTTTAGCCTATTTTGTCCAGCTGATATAAATCACACTGGAAGCTTTGATAACCTTCTACGCTGTCCACTACACCCCCAATCTTAGTATCATCCACATCGTCATTTAATCATTAATACAGATGATAAACATCAACAGACCCAGCACTGATCCCTGTGACATACCACTAGTCACAGGTGTCCAGTCAGCGAGATAACCATCTAATACCACTCTGTCTTCACCTGCTAAGCCAATGCTGAATCCAATTTTCTACTTCATCTTGAAAGCCAATGAACTGAAACTTCTGGACTAGCTTCCCATGCGGGACACTGGTTGTGTGCCGGAAGTTCGAGAGTGTCAGTGGGAAGAGGTGTGTGAAGGTGCTATCACTAGAGAGCAGATTATTGGGAAACTGAAAGGTCTGAAAGTAGATAAGTCACCTGGACCAGATGGTGTACACCCCAGAATTCTGAAAGAGATGGTTGCAGAGACTGTGGAGGCATTAGTCATGATCTTCCAAGAACCAGTGGATTCTGGAATGGTTCGGGAAGACTGGAAAATTACAAATTACAAATTACAAAGGTCTCTCAAGAAGGGAGAGAGATAGAAGAAAGGAAACTGTAGGTCAGTTAGTCTGACATCAGTGGTTGGGAATATGTTGGAGTCAATAGTTAAGGATGTGGTTTTGGGGTACTTGGAGACACGTGATAAACTAGACCATAGTCAGCATGGTTTCCTGAAGGAAAATCTTGCTTGACAAATCTGTAGGAATTCATTGAAGAAATAACAAGCTAGATAGACTTGATAAATAAAGTATGACTATGACTATGACTATGAAGACGAAGGAGAATCGTTGGGTATTGTGTACTTGGATTTTTGGAAGGTCTTTGACAAGGTGCCATACATGAGGCTGCTTAACAACTTACTAGCCCATGGTATTACAGGAGAGATTCTAGCATGGATAAAGCAGTGGCGGATCGGCAGGAGGCAAAGAGTGCAAATAAAGGAAGCCTTTTTTGCTCGGCTGCTGGTAACTAATGGTGTTCCACAGGGGTCTGTGTAGGGACCAATATTTTTATATTATATGTTAATGGACGATAAAATTGATGGCTTTGTTGCAAAGTTTGCAGACTATATGAAGATCGGTGGAGGGGCAGGTAGTTTGAGGAAGTAGAAGGGCTACAGAGGACTTAGCCAGATTAGGAGAATGGGCAAAGAAATTGCAGTTGGAATAGAGTGTTGGGAAGAGTATGATCATGCACTTTGATCAAAGAAATGAAAGGGTAGACTATTTTCTAAATGGAGAGAAAATGCAAAAAGCTGAGGACTTGGGAGTCCTTGTGCAGAATTCCCTGAAGGTTAATTTGCAGGTTGAGTCTGTGGTGAGGAAGGCAAATACAATGTTAGCACTCATTTCCAGAGGACTAGAATATAAAAGCAGCTTTGGAAAAGATGTGCTGAAACTGGAGAGGGTTCAAAGGAAGTTCACAAAATTTATTGCAGAATCAATATCTTGTCATATGAAGAGTGCTTGATGGCCCTGGGTCTATATTCGCTGGAATTCAGAACAATGAGGGTGACCTCATTTAAAGTTATCGAACAGTGAAAGAGCTTGATAGAGTGGATGTGGAGAGGATGTTTCCTCTGTTGGGAGAGTCTAAGACCAGAGGACACAGCCTCAGGATAGAGGGGCACCCTTTTAGAATGGAAATAAGGAGGAATTTCTTTGGCCAGAGAGTGGTGAATCTGTGGAATTCTTTGCCACAGACATCTGTGGAGGCCAAATGTTTATGTATATTTAAGACAGGTTGATAGATTCTTGATTTGTCAGGGCATAAAGGGATAATGGGAGAGGGTAGGAGACTGGGGCTGAGGGAAATTGGATCAGCCATGATGAAATGGTGGAACAGACCGGATGGGACAAATGGCCTAATTCTGCACCTGTGTGATATGGTCTTATGGTCTTTAAAAATGGGTTTAGTAGTAAGGAAAGACATCATTTATATCTGGAACACATTAACAGAAGCTAGCTCAAATATAAAATGCACTATAAAATTTGCTGCTTTGAAATATGTAGCAGTTAAGTAGCTTCTATACAGTTTTAGTTTGATAATTTTTAATATATATATCAGAACAGGAGAAGTTCAAAATAGCTAAGTTTTAAGGTTCAGAGAAAGGCAGGAAGGGGAGGAGTAGCCGAGACAGTGTAGAGGCCAGGAGAGATCAAAAAGGAATGTGTATGCAAAACTCAAGGAAATGATAATGAGACCTGTAGGAAACAAAGGATAGGTCAAGGTGTCATGTAACCAGAAAAAGCAGGATTATCTGAAACGAATGTGAGTGTTCTAGAGCAGGGGTTCCCACCCTAAGGTCTACAGATCTCTTGATTAATGATAAGGATTCATGGCATTCAAAAGGTTGAGAGCCCCTTTTTGTGAACGGTCAAGAAATATGTCATATTATTGGAGAATATATTGAGTTGCATGATTCTTTTCAAAATTTGAACTAAATGATAAACACATCAACAACCCAACTCAGAACATATTTACATATATTTACAGTGCGGGCCTTTCTGCTCAATTTATACATGCCAGATGATTCCGTGTGTGTGTGTGTGATTGCCTATGAGATTATGTGCATTTTTAAAGGTTTGTATGAGTGCATGTGTAAGGATATATATGTCTGGAGATATGTGAGTCATAGACATGTGTGTGTATGAATGAAAGTGAGGTTGTGTCTGAGTACGCAAGCATATGTGCCCGACACTGGGTGGATTTGTGTGTGTCTAATCATGCAACTGTATGCTTTCTTGTATGTGTTTCAGAAAATATTGTTCAAAATCTTATCCGAGTGCAATATGCAGTATTACTGAAATAGACTCGATGTAGATTAAGAATTGCTTATGGAAAGGTTCAATAAAGGGAAGAAAAACAAAATAAGAAAAATAATTATTGATAAAAACTGATTTGATTCTTGGAAATATGACTAAAGATATTTCATTCCTGCAGTCAAAGTACCCAGGACCATTAAATGTGAAGAAGCAGTGTGTATGAATGAAGTAACATGGCAGAGAACGAGGATCAGCCTATAAATTTTAATTAGTAGTAATTAAGATCATAAACTAAGGTGCAGATGGATGTACTTAGCAAACAAAGAGAATTAAAGTGTTGGGAAACCAGCTTGCACAACATAAATTGGCAAAAAAATCAGGAGGTTGTGAAAGGCAGCAGGCAGAAGTGGAGGGTGCTGTATAAATGCTTTAATTACTGAGAATTTGTGGAACTCAGAGTAATTGATAAAAGATTATTTCCCAATGATACTGAAATGATTGCAGTGTTACAGCTGAGTTGGTTAGGTATAGATGACCATGCATCAGGGATAGAAGATGCACAGGCAGCCAATGTTAGCAGAGAAACCGTCACGAAGTTAAATGAAGCAGAATAAAGGGGAAGATTCAGAAACTGTGCAAAGTGCAATTACAAGGTTCTTATAATAGGTGTGAGACGTCCAAGTTTCATCTATTCTTGAAATTACTGGTGTATTTGGACCTGAAGTGCTTGATTTCTCCTGCACTTAGCCACAATGCAGGAAATGGTAGTAGATAACAATGATATTTAATGCAGTTAATTCCTGTTCAGTGAATAATTCAAAACACTACGAAGTTGTATTTACTTATTAAGCTTCAGAATAAGTATTTTGAAATGATGTGATACTGTATTAATTATAGTGTTGCAGCAGGAGGTAACACGTTGTGGTAGAATGATATGAGCTGTGATGGAGTATTTCAGCAATGAATGGTAATTCTGCAAAATGGAATTTTTTTTTCCCATCGCAGACTTCGAATATTCCTGACTGATGCATAGCACAGTTAAGTACAAACTAAATCTCTCCCATCGGTCTCAAACTCAGAATTACTCGTCTCCTATTACAGCATTGTAATAGTTTCCATTTTCCATGGCAGCCATCAGTAGCTTCCCTGAAGGATAATCTTTTGTGGCACTAATGCCAACTGTATTAATCTGTCGCTATGCCCACTAGGAGTCCGATTGAAACTATTCTCACAGCCCATTAATAAATTTTCATCTGCAGACTGGCTTGGTTCCAGATAGTATAAGGTAAAAAGTTTGTGCACTTTCTCAAAGCCCCATTTTTTCAAAATAGAAATGAAGACTCTCTTCATATTTTACTGGGGTTAAACATTTGCAGCTCAATTGCCCTTCAAGGACTTTATGCCAATATGTGTTGTGCCTGCCCTTTGGGAAAATAAAGTGCTTCTGACCATTGGCTTCATGAAGTTTTGTAATTATAGGAGCCTATGTCAAATGAGGAGGGAGGAGAAGATGGGGCACAACGCAGCGTGCGCGGCCGTTCTGAATTGATATCGATATATGAAGTAGGATGCCATGCACAATCCTGATTTGATGGAGACAGACATGAGGAAGCAAGGAGGAACATCTGGAGTAACTTCTGAAATGCCTGCTTCGCTGCCGCTGCTACTGTGCGATCAAGAATCTCCGGAGGGGAAGGCCCCAAATCCTCGGCCTTGCCTATTGCCTGTTGCCGGGGCCGGGGTCGAAATGCTCGGCAGAGATGGTGCTTGGTGCATTGGTGTCGGGGAGCTGGTTTTTGTCAGTTTTTGAGTCTTTGTTTGTCATGTGTCTCTGTGATATCATTCTAGAAAAATAGTGTATCATTTCTTAATGTATGCATTACTAAATGACAATAAAAGAGGACTGCATGTCCTCATAACCTTATCTAAAAAAATTATAAAATATTCTGTCTCGATCTTTTCTTTGAAGCAGTTCAGAATCAGGTTTAATATCATCAGCATATCTCGTGAAATTTATGGCATCAGTACAATGAAATGCATGATAAATAAAGATAGACACAAAAAATTGAGCTACATTAAGTATATATATGTATGTCTATTAAATAGTTAAGTTAAAATAAGAAGAGCAGAAGTTGATAACTTGTAGCAATACCCAAAGTTCTAGGGAAGTCAGTGGATCAGGCAGCATCTATGGAGGGAAGTGGACAGTTGACATTTTGGGTTGAGAGCATGGAATAAAGGGAGGGAGCTGGGGGTGTGGGTACTAATAAGAGGAGTGTGTGGAGTGAGGGGAAGATGGCTAGGGTAGGGGAGCGGAAGGGATATGGTGAGGGGAGTCAGGTGGATCTGGAGGAGAGAGAAACAGGAAAAGGGAACAAAGAAAGGGGGTAGAGTGGAGCGGTTAATAGAAGTTTGAGAATTCAATGTTCATACCACCAGGTTGGAGACTGCTCAGGTTGGATTTCTTGAATTTGTAGCTCGCTTCAACTTGGCAGTGGAGGAGGTTGAGGACAGACATATCTGTGTGGGACTGGGGAGTGGAATTAAAATGGTTGGCCACCAGGAGTATCTGGTTGGCATGGCAATCAGAGCAAAGGTGTCAGGTGAAAGGAGCACCCAATCTGTGGCTTTGGTTTTCCTATTGAACACCTTACACATTAAGGATACACATTGAGAGTTGGAGTTTAGGCTGGAAGGGATTTCAGAAATGAAAATTAGCCCTGATTATCACCAGAAAGAGATCATTAACATTCATTTCATTTTGAATGTTCTAGTAAAAGAATTCGAGCAACTTACCAACATACCAACATACTAACATACCATTTGCCTTCCTAATTGCTTGCTGCATCTGATTGTGGTGTTATTATGATATAGTATAACCACAGCAGTTGAACAGGCACAAGATACCGCAGATGCTGGAATCGTGAGTAAAAACAAGTTGCTGGAGGAACTCATCAGGTTGAACAGCATGCCAAGGGGGAAATGATTTGTTAATGTTTCAGGTCGAAATGCTGCAATGGGACTGAGGGTGGAGAGGGAAGATAGCTGTTATAAGTAGTAGAAAGGAAGGAGTGAATCAGGCCTGGTATGTAATAGGTGGAGACAGAAGGGGTGAAGGGTGATTAGATTAGATTAGATTATGAGGACACGCAGTCCTCTTTTATTGTCATTTAGTAATGCATGCATTAAGAAATGATACAATATTCCTCTGGTGTGATATCACAGAAACACAATACAGACCAAGACTGAAAAACTGACAAAAACCACATAATTATAACATATAGTTACAACAGTGCAAGCAATACCGTAACTTGATGAAGAACAGGCCATGGGCACGGTATCTCTCGAAAGTCCCATGATCTCACGCAGATGGGAGAAGGAAGAAAACTCTTCCTGCCATGAGCCTTCCAGCGCCGCAAACTTGCCGATGCAGCATCCTGGAAGCACCTGACCACAGTCCGACTCTGAGTCATCCGGAAACTTCGAGCCTCCGACCAGCCCTCTGACACCGAGTCCCGAGCACCATCTCTGTCGAGCGCTTTGACCCCAGCCCCGGCTGCCAGCAACAGGAAAAGTCGAGGATTTGGGGCCTACCCTCCGGAGATTCTCGATCGCACAGTAGCAGCGGCAGCGAACTGGGCATTTCAGAAATTTCTCCAGATGTTCCTCCGTGCTTCTCATGTCTGTCTCCATCAAATCAGAATTGTGCACAGCCCCCTATTTAACAAGTAGATATCATTTCACTGGAGAGGCCGCGCACGCTGCATCGCGCCGTCATCTTCTCCTCCCGCCTTTTGGATGATAGGCAGGAGTTGGGTGGGAGAGAGAAGAGAAAGGCTGGAGGGTGATCAGATGAGACACAAAAGTTAAAAATTACAAGTTCTTACAATGAAGATGACAATGAAATTTGGAAGGTTGTGTGATTTTGACAGGAAGTTGGATATTGTAGCAATCCTGTAACCCAGTAATGACACACAAACACTCAGACACATACACATGCACACATATGCATATACACACACACAGACACACACACACACACACACACACAAACGATGCACAACTATCTCTATATAATATACCCACGTGTGTGTGCACATATTCACATTTCTCTCACACACAGGACACAGAACATTCATGGATTTGCCAAAAGCTTATCTGTTAGCCATCAGCCCTCACACCCTCAGTTTCCCCTCCCACCCTCCTTCTTTCTGATCTTCCCTCTAAATAAGCCATATTCTCCGCTCTTCCTTTCCACCCACCACCCTAATTCTCCCTTCAAGCATGCTTTTCCCATGACTGTTCCTCCCCACCTCCCTGCTCCATATACCTCCCCCACATTAATCCCAACCATTTCACTTTCCATCTCAAACCCTACCTTTTTACCACCACTCTCTCATCCACTGCCACCACTAGCCCCTGTAGCCAAGCCCAAACCCTCCCCACCTTTGAACACGAGTTTACCCTGCCTTTATCCACATCACAATTTCCTACTTTGATTTATAGCATCAACAAATTTAGGTATAATACAGACTGCCTTTTTTGTCTGAGTCATTACTGCAGACCAGATTGTGTGTCCTACAACATTCCACTAATAGCAGCCTGCCACCCTGAAAACAACACAGATTCTCTTTAATGAAGGAAGAAACAATCGGCATATCTATAGAAGTATTGTGAGATGTGTAGTGAAGAGACAGAATGATCTATAAAATTAAATAGTGTACATACTTACCCAACCCAATCTGGAGCTGATTTTAGGCAGCAAGTAGCAGTTATCCACATGCCTTCAACAGAGAAAGCCTCAATATTTAATTAGTATTTTGAAGTAAGGTTGGTGAAGTGCATTTGAGAGTTGGGTTTGTAATCTAGTCCCGTGTTGATTTCCCTGGTAACTGGGACTGGAACTGAAGCCAATGCTACAAGTTAAACGGATGTTTTGGCCCTCTGCAAATCATCTTGGAAGATCAGGTATGGTCCTCCAGAATGACTCCCCTTACTCATCAACTCTCAGTTGCAATTCCATTCACACCAGTCCTCATGATTGCAGGTCGCTTCCTGGTCTTGTCAACTGGAAGTATTACTCCAGAGATCACTGGGTGTGAACTCCTATAAATAGTGTTCCTCCCACCCATAAGCTTAACTGCTTGCTGATGAACCTGCAAAATGTCATTGAGTTCCATGCATTAAGACTGGTGAGATCTCCTTGTCTCTATTCTCACTGGTTTCTTCTCCTAAGTTTGTCCTTTTCTGGACTCTCACCTACATCCACCTCTCCATTCTCCCCCTCTCCACACTTCCTTCAGGACTCGGGGAATGGACCCAAAGGCCTGTACAGGTTTTTGAATATCTATGATGTAAAAATAGCAAAACAAAATGTCTTCTCGCAAACTAGTCCTCATGAATGGATGGCAACGTTGAAAAATCATGAATCAATACAGTCAGATGGAAGAAAAGGAGGGGAGGTGGAAGAATACGATTGTAGGACAATTTGTCTCAGTAGAAGGCTGGCCTTGCTAAACCTGGAATGTCATTAAGTCATAGAGTTCTAGACATTACAGCACAGAAACAGACCCTTTGTCCCACTTTGTCTGTCACAGCCTGTTCTTCAGCTGGTACCATCTACCTGCAGCCGAACTATAGTCACCCAAATCCTTCTCAACCATACACCTATCAAAATTTTTCTTAAATATTACAACTGAACCCACATCTACCACGCCCATGGGGAGTTCAGTTCACCCTCACATCAACCTCAGAGCGAAGAAGTTCGATGGCTTCCTGGCTTTTTTACAAACAATTAGAGGCTGAACTCCATGCTCATTGAGCTCACTTGAGCTCATTGGCTTACAGTCAACACCAACAATGCAAAGATTCTCCAGCAACGTGCTCCTGTTGCAACAGACTGCCCTCCTGCAATAAAAGCTAGCCTAAACAAAAACAAAAAAAAAATGGCTGGAGTGTAGACAACATTACAGTTGGAGGCCCAGTGTCAGGATTGAAAGCGTAGAGCGAAGATAGTTGGTATAATAAGGCGAGGGGAAGGAGTGGGCAGCAGCTGGCAGGTGATGGGTGGACCCACGTGACGAGGGAGGTGATAGGCAAATAGAGTCAGGTAAAGGAAGAGGTAGAGCCAAGGCTGGAAGGTGATAAACGGAGACAACAAAAGTAACTGCAGACACAAGTGATTCTGCAGATGCTGGAAATTCACAGTAGCGTGTTGGCTAGCCCGGCACTTTACAGTACCAGCAACCTGGGTTCAATTCCCGCCCTTCCTGTAAGGAGTTTGTACATTCTCCCCGTGACCCCTTGGGTTTTTATCTGTATGCTCAGATTTCCTCCCCCAGTCCAACGACATATCCATTGGTAGGTTAATTGGTCATTGTAAATTGTCCTGTGATTAGGCTAGGGTTTAATTGGGGGTTGCTGGGCAGCACGGCTCGAAGGTCCAAAGGGTCAATTCCACGCTGTGTCTCAATCAATCAATCAATAAATAAATAAATAGATAGATAGATAGATATGCTGGAGGAACTCAGCAGGTCAGGCGGCATCTGTGGAGGGGAATAAAGAGTTGCTGTTTTGGACTGTGAACCTTCAGTCTGCAAAGGAAGAGGGCAGAAGCCAGAATAGGGAGATGGGGGGATGGGAAGAAGTACAAGCTGGCAGGTGATAGGTTACACCAGGTGAGAAGGAAGGTGGGTTGGTGAAGGAGGAGGAATGAAGAGAGAAACTGGGAGGGACTAGGTCGAAGAAGAAGAAAACTGTGATGAAAGGTCGCGGTCCAAAATTTTGACAGTTCATTTTCCTGCATAGATGTTATTTGACGTCCTGAATTCCTCTGCCATTTTGTGTCGTGGTACCAGAGGGGTAAAGGAATGGGAGACTTGGTGGGTTAAGGTGAAACAAGTTGGGGAGGGGTTTACATGGTTATGCAAGGCATAGGTTCCCCTCTACACTTTCAGTCGTGGTGCAACATGTCAGTCTAAACTTCTATTTATTGCTTTATCTCCATCAACACTGTGTGACCAACTGAGTACTTTCAATGGTTTGTTTTTCACTCCAGATTCCAGTATCAGAAGTCTCTTGTGCCTTCTATCACTTAGTTTAAACAAGAGCAATTATAATGGTATGGTTCCTTCAGTCATAGTCATAGTCATAGTCATACTTTATTGATCCCGAGGGAAATTTAGGTTGTTATAGCTGGGGGTGGTAATGGAGTCAAGCTCCCACTACCTACTAAATGCTCCCAATGGCGTGTGCCTCAAATAGCCTCTGACAACCAAGTCCAGCTCCTGGCCTTCACGTGTGGCTTAGCTATTAAGCCTGGTGGAACCATTTCTACTGACAGGAGAAGGGGAAAAAGCGGATTACTGGAGCCTTAAAACCAGTCGCTTCAGGCAGATGGGGCTCGTCAGCTGTGTTGGCAGCTCATCTAGGAGAAGGAAAACTCTTATCTCAAAACGCCGCTGCCTTGCCGCTATACCCACTCATGGGGAAGCGTTTGGGAGTAAACCCCGAGGGAAATATCCGGAGCTGGAGTCCTTAAAGCAGTCCTACATTGAACTCGATGCTACAGGGCGTCTCCTGTGACGCTGCTGGAACCAAATTGTATCGGTCCTTGTCGTTCCTTTGTGATCATCAGATGCATGGAGAGAGGGAGGCTGCTACATGGGCAACACCTTGCTCTCCATGTCATACTGCCCCGGCTTGGGTATCTAGACAGTTAGGTCGCAATATCCATTATCAACTCTGACCAAGGTGTTCACCTCATAATGATATGAAGGAGGAGAGATGTCTCAGGCAGAATGGAATAAGAAGCAAAATGGCAGGTTAGTACATGAACTACAGCAGACCATGAAACAGTCGGTACGTTACGCTCAGCAGGAATTTATCCCAAATGGAAAGAGAGATCAAACAACAAAGTGTAGGTGCAAGGGAGGTCAACAATAATGGTAATGCTGGTCAAGGGTAAGGATAATGTTCATGGGGCATTGTAAGTGGTTAGAGCTCATGTTAGGCCTGTGGACTGGGAATTTTTTGGGATCAAGGAGTGAAAGAATAGAGAACTTCTAAGAATGGGGATAAAACAGATTTTGAGAGAAAGGTTATGTGTATTATCAAAGCAAACAGTACAAGTTTCTATGGATCTATAAATAGGAAGAAGGCAGCTGAAGTGGGTTGGGACCTCTAGAGAATGAAGCTGATGAATTTATAACAGGAAACTCAGAAATGGCACATTTGTTAGATCAATTTTTAGCACCAATCTTCACTGCAAATATGCCCAAGATAACAGATGAGCTCATTTCAAATACCAGAGAGGAAAATGCAAAATATCACAATCACAAGGGATAAAATGCTAGGGAAACTTGCAAGACTAAAGGCAGACAAATCATCAACACCCACTGTCCTGCACCCGAAGGTTGCAAAGGAGGTTTTAAACATGCTCTTATGGTAGGTAAATTATGTTTGACAAATTGTTTAAGAATGTGACAGGAAGAGCTGATAGAAGGGGACCTGTAGATGTAGTGTAGATTTCGAAAAGAATTTTGACAAGGTGCCACATAACAGAACAGTCCACAAATTAAGATCCCAAAGTACTGGAGGAAATATATTAGCATGAATTGAAAACAGCCTGTCACATAGAAAATAGAGTTGGAATAAATGGATGGAAGGATGTAACTGGTGGATCATCCCTTGGGATTGAATTTTGGCCATCAAATGCTGATTATTATCATTAATGACCTAGAGGAGGTACGTTTTCAATTTTACCCATGTGTGTATTGTGATTCTACAATGGGATATAGATTGATTGAATGACAGGGTGGAATTCAATGTGGAGAAGTGGGAAGTCATGTACTTCAGGACAAGGGATCAAAGGCAGATTATTATCTAGGTGGAGCAAGGCTGCATATGAGGAAGTTCGTAGGAATCTAGGTGTTCTAGTGCATGATGTTTAGGTCCAACAAGTAGTCAATAAAGCGGACAACATGGTAGAATTTATTGTGGAGAGGGGATAGTATAAGATTAGGGAAGTTTTGTTACAAATGTACAGGTGCGGGGAAGCCTCATCTGGAATATTGTGCTCAGTTTTGATCAACTTATCAAAAAATGGAGGCATTCCAAAAGATATTCATCACAATATTACTGGGATCAGAGGGCTGTCCTATCAAGAAAGTTCAGACAGTTAGAGTCCACTGTCCATGGAATTAATAAGAATGAGGGGCTATCTTCTTCAATATTGTTAGTTTCTGATTGGACTTAACAGAGTAGACCTTGATATGTTAGGAACATATGGACATAGCTTCAAAATAAAGTGTTGATCATTTAAAATTGAGGTGCATAGAAATTTCTACACTTAAAGCATAGTAAATCTCCGGAATTATTTGCCCCAGAGAGTGGTGGAGGAGAGATCATTAAATATATTTAATAGGAAGTTAGATAAATATTTGAATTGCAAGAAATTTGCAGGTCATGGAAACGTGTGCAGAAAAGGTCAAGTTAGATCAGTCAATATCATATTTAATGGTAATGGCAGGTTTTGGGCAGTCTGGTGCCCTAATCCTGCTCTTATTTGCTTTATTCTTGTGATACTGGAAAATGTGAATCATTTCCCAGCAAAGGAAGACTTTGATGATGAAATTCATCATTGCCTTTAAATTATATGCGCAGTATATGATTGATGTTGATACGAAGAGGATATTTAAACATCAAGATTTCAGACCTGCATCAAAACTCATGGTCTGCTGGACAACAGCAACCCCTGCCTCCTGTGCTTCTGAGACCTGGGAAACTTACAGAAGGCAAATCAAAAATATAACCTGAAAGATCTTTCCAATTCACTGGAAGGATAAGTAGTCCCATCCTACTGTTATTAGACTCTTAAGTAGACCTCTCATATACTAACAGATGAATTCTTGATCTTCAAATTTACCTTGCCCTGCCCTATCTGCACCACACTTCCTCTTTAACTACAACACTCTATTCAGCATTCTGTTTTCTTGTTACTACCTCAATGTAATTATGTATGGCATGATCTGGCTAGGTGGCACGCAAACAAACTTTATCTCAGCACATGGACAATGATAAACCAATACCATTATAAGGAACCTTTCCCTAGACAACATCCTCAGTATTAAAGACCTGGTGTTGTATATTTGGAATTGCAGAAGGCCATTGACAAGGTGTCACACATGAGGCTGCTTACCAGGTTAAGAGCCCATGGTATTACAAGAAAGTTACTAATATGGTTAGAACATTGCCTGATTAGTGGAGTTCCACAGGGGTCAGTGTAGGGACCACTTCTTGATGTGCTGTACATCAATGGTTTAGATCAGGGGTGGCCAACCTTTTACATTCCATGCATCAATTTTTTCACGCACAAGTTCAGATGCGCCATACAACGCTTGTACCCCCATTCAATTCTTGTAAAAATATGTTAATATAGAACTCGTGCGTGAAAAAATTGACGCATGGAATGTAAAAGGTTGGCCACCCCTGGTTTAGATGATGGAATAGATGGCTTTGTTGCCAAGTTTGCAGATGATACAGGGATGGTGGAGGGGCATGTAGTGTGGATGAAACAGGTAGGCTGCAGAAGGACTTGTTGGAAAATGCATGGTCATGCACGTTGGTAGTAGAAATAAATGTGCAAACTATTTTCTAACTGGGAAGAAAATCCAAAAATCTGAGATGCAAAGGGCCTTGGAAGTCCTTGTGCAGAACACCCTAAAGGTTAACTTGCAGGTTGAGTTGATGGTGAGGAAGGCAAATGCAATGTTAGCATTCATTTCAAGAGGTCTTGAATACAAGGACAGGGATGTAATGCTGAGTCTTTATAAGGCACTGGTGAGGCCTCACCCTGAGTATTGTGAACAGTTTTGGGGCTCCTCATCTAAGAAAATATGTGCTGGCATTGGAGAGGATCCAGAGGAGGTTCACAAGGATGATTCCGGGAATGAAAGGGTCATCATATGAGGAATGTTTGATGGTTCTGGGTCCGTACTCACTGGAATTTAGAAGGATGTTGGGGGATCTCATTGAAACCTTTTGAATGTTGAAAGGCCTAGACAGAGTAGATGTGGAAGGGTTATTTCCCATGGTGGGAGAGTCTAGGACAAGAGGCCTCAGGATAGAAGGACGTCCATTTAAAACAGAAATGCAGAGAAATTTCTTTAGCCAGAGGGTGGAGAATTTGTGGAACTTGTGACTACAGACAGCTGTGGAAGCCAAGTCATTGGGTGTATTTAAGGCAGGGATTGATAGGTTCTTGATTAGCCACGGCATCAAAGGTTACGGGGAGAAGGAGAAGGCCAGGGTTGAGGAGGGGGAGAAAAAGATCCACCATGATTGAATGGCGGAGCAAACTCGATGGGCTAAATGGCCTAATTCTGCTCCTATGTTTATGGTCTTATTGTCTTATACGCAGCCAGTTACCTTGGCAGGCCACATCTTTCGGACAGCTGACATCAGACTCACAAAATAAACATCCTATTACGAGTTCTGTTGTGAGAAGAGATTACCAGATGGACAGAGGAACAGATTCAAAGTTCCGCTCTAAGGCACCCTGAAGAAATGCAGCATCCTGGGAATTTCTGGCTCCTGACCACTCAGGGTGGAGAAAGTGCATTCAGAATGACATTGCAAACTTCAGTGCCACACACAGGGAACACGCAGAGGACATCCACAGGTGTCGGAAGGATCATGCTACCGCACAAACTACAATGCAGCCCGCCCCTCGGCTACCAATTACCCCCTCTGTGGAAACATCTGCAGTTCCTACATCAACATCATCAGCCACCTTAGAGCACACAAAATCATACTGAGGACTGTCTGAAAATCAGACTTCGTTTTGCGCGACATCCGTACAGATAATTTTCTCACATAAGTACATCGAGTTAGTAAAGGGAAAAACAAGGACAGAATGCAGAACAAAGTTACAGAGAAAGTGCTGTGCAGTTGAATAATACGGTGCAAGGACACGATGAGGTAGATTGTCAGGTCAAGAGTCCATCTTATCCTACAAGAGATCCATTCAATAGTCTTATAACAGTGGGACAGAAAATGTCCTTGAACCTGCTGGTGCATGTTTTCAGCTTCAATGGGATGGGGGCAGGAGAGAGAATGTCCAAGGTGAGGGGAAGTCTTTGTTTAGGGGTTAATACCATCTGCTTTACCACGGCAGTGAGAAGTATAAGACTTCTCCATGTTTTAGCTCATGTTTAGATTACCACAATCAGTATGTGAAGGTCTAAACATGAGCTAAAGCTTGCAAATTGAGCTAACCAAAAAATGGATGATTACTTTACCCCTGGAGGCTGAGTTCTTGGTGTTACATCTCGATAAATGGCACTATCTCCTCTAAATCCTCTTGGGATCTGGACTTCATTTGGAGATAAGCTCTATTATTTCCAGTCTATTGCGGAGTATACAGAACATCAATGCTAATGAAAAATTTACACAACTATTCCCTGTGCAGAGTGTTTTTTGATCAGTTGGTGTAAGTACACTGTCAGCGCAAATACAGTGTGTTCAGAGCGATAGAGAGGAATGAATGTTCTCCTGGCATATACAAATCATCTGCTGATGTAAAGTCCCCGCTATCTGGACATTCCTTGTCCTCATTATCAGACACATAAAACATGAACACAAATGAATATCTTCTGGTTCAAAAGTTATCTATAATAGTTCTGGAATATCAACTCTAGTTCATTGACAAACTGGATCTCTGAAAGGGTGGTGGTGGAGTAGGTGTAGCAGTAATTTAGTTTTGCCATGTTACTGCCTGCCATCTACCTTTCCCCTGGAATAGCCACAGAATCTGTGATTTAATTCAATTTGATTTAACTTGTTTGGCTGCTGTGGCTGAAAGCTTAAACAGGTCTTTTTTTTGCCAATTGTAAGAGGTCAGGGAGAAACTAACAAGCAGACAAATTCATATCCACAGTTCCAATTTCCACGTTAAGGGAGGGGCAATGCTCTCTTTCCCATTGATGTGTCCCTACTGGATAGGGGTGAGTTAAGCAGTATACCGATGCATTCCCCACCTTCTTGGTGAATGTACAATTGGGGACAGGATGGGAAGCGAGGGTTCGTATTATCAACACCCTGCATTACTTGGGCGGATGCATTTTGAGATACCTGTTCATAGGAATGGGTCAACCTCTCAGGAACGAAAGAGAACTTGCACCTTGGTCTGCCTCTTGCCCTTGCTGTCTCATTCTCAGTGATGATCTCAGCACGGCGGAGGTTATTTATTGGCTTTAGTTCAGGTATTGGGGGTCATAAAAATGCCAGAGATCGCGTAGGTTCGCCTTTGAGACAGCTACGGTTTACGTTGCGGTTGAATGGAACTGTCACACAGCATTACTAACAGTGCTGCATTTTCTCCCCCTTAAGGCTGAACCTGTTTAAATTTTTACTACCAGGTGAAGGGCAGAATGCCTAGCATTACTTGTATTCAGTGGGAGATTTATGAACTACCCCACCAGCTTCTTTCAATCAGAATGAAAGAGACACTGGTGTTCTTGCACTGCATCATCTTAATGTGCAGAACAAGTAACTTCCCAACCAAAGGAAAAATGTCACTGAACTGGAATGGGGCCAGGAAAGATCACAGAAATGCTACTGGGACTGGATGGGTTGAGTTATAATGAGAGATTAGATGGTGGGGGGATATTTTTTGAGCATAGGAAGCTGAGGAGTGACCTTTTTGATAATTATAAATTTATAAACAACACAGATAAGGTGGATCATTGCAAGCTTTTTGTTCTCCAGGGTAGGGGTATCTAAAGCCAGTGTAGGAGTTGTTGGATGTCTTACAAAATCTTGAGGTCACTAAATCTCCAGTATCTGATTGATTTTTTTCCTGGATTATGAGGGAAGGAAGGGAAGAGGTTTCAGGGGCAACCAGAGATATTTTCAATCTCTTTAGCCATAGGTAAAATATCAGAAGACTGTGGAACAGCTAAAGTTGTTCCTTTATTTAAGAAGGGCACAGGGATAATCCATGAAGTTATAGCCCAGTGAGCCTTACATCAGTGGTAAGGAAAATTCTGGGGAATTCCTGATAGTTGTAAAACTATACACATTTGGTATAGTCAGAATATCTTTGTGCAGATAAGGTCCTGTCTTATGAATTTAACTGAGTTTCTAAGGAGGTGATAAAGGTGATTGATGAGCTCGGCAGTGGTTGTTCTCTAAATTAGTAAAGTATTTGTTAAGGTTCCTCATGGTGGACTGGTTCAAAGATTAAATCACCTGGGATCTACAACAAGTTGTTAGGTTGGATAAAAATAGGTTTTGTCATAGAAAACAGTTTGTAGTGATGAAGGAGTGTTTATTGGACTGAAGATCTGTGACCATAGGCATTCTGCAAGGATCAGTGCTGGGAACTCTGTTGTTTGCAATATAAATGTAAATGATTTGGATTGAAGTGTACGTAGTTTGAAAAGTATGATTGCAGATGACACAAGAATTGGTGGTGTTGTGGCTAATGAGGAAGTTTATCAAAGGATACAGCAGGATAAAAATTACTTGAAAATATGGGCAGAAAAATGGTAGATGAAGCTTAACCTTGACAGTTGTGAGTTAATTCATTTTGGGAGGACCAATGCGAGGGGAAAATATAAAGTAAATGGTAGAATCATTAGGTGCATTGTTGTACAGAAGAATTGCAGGGTGCACATTCACAGCCTTCTTAAAGTGGATAGGATGACAAGCAAAACATACAGCATGCTTGCTGTCATTGGTTATGATGCTGAGAATAAAAGTTAGAAAGTCACGTCACAGCTGTGTGGGAGCACTGTATGAAGTTCTGATCACCACACTTTAGGAAGGATGACGCTGTTTTAGAGAAGAGGTTCACCAGAATGTTACCTGGATTGGAGTATATTAAATAATAGGAGAGCTTGAGCAAACGTGATTTTTTTTTCTCAGAGGCTTTAGAGACTGAGTGGTGATTTGATGGAAGTAAATGATTATATAAGATTATTATTATGAGAAGTGTAGATAAGGTAGATAGTCAGAAGCTTTTTCCCAGGGTGTAAATGTCAAATATAAGAGGCATGGTCTTACAGTGAGATGGGGGGGGGGAGTTTATAGGAAATTTTCAAAGCAAGTTTTTACAAGGAAAATGGTAGATGCATGAAACATACTGCCAGAAGATGGGGTAGAAACAGATACAATACAATGTCTAAGAGGCATTTAAGCAGACACACTAACAAGCAGAGAATAGAGGATGGACTGTGTGCAAGCATGAGGATTTAGATTGGCATCATGGTCAGCACAGACATGATGGATCAAAGGGCCTGTTCCTACGCTGTACAGTTCTATGTACTATGCACTCTTCCGCAATTTTGTTTGCCTAAACTAGCTGACAGAAATAGAACCCAAGTCAGTTGGAGTTGCAAATAGCCTTAGAGGTTGAAAAGCTGAAGTAAAACAGAAAAGGCTGAAATACTTATCTGGTTAGTCAGCATCAGTGGAGGAAGAAATAGGGTTAACATTTCAAGTCATTGAACTTTACTCAGAACAAAACACCTGGCATGGTAACTATTTTTCTGCAGAGATGCTGCCTGACCTACTGAGTAACTGCTACATTTTATGCTTTGGTCATAGAATCTACACTGGTCATAACTATCAGAATGCTTAGGCTGATTTTAGCATCCTGAGACAGGAAGCAGAAACATTTTCTAGCACTCCTACTGATGACAGGAACTGATAGCTTCAAGAGTGGACAAAATTTAGAGAAGCTTAACTTTGCCTCACCAGAGTAATTATCTAAGGCCTTTTGGGGAATCAATGTTCAAGCATGTGTTAATGACAACAAGAAAAGAGAATAGGTACTGCCAAATGGAGGGAGATTCAAAATAATGGAAATAATTTGATGGCGTTTCTTTGAAGTGATCAAATCTGTGGGATGCCTTGGAATATCCCAAGCAGTGCACGCTCCAAGAACATTGAGAGCATGTTGAAGTTGGGGCCAAGGTGTTGGAGTTTGAATGCCAGAACAAACATCATTGGGCAGTGTATCTCCCACTCAGAAATATAGAATTATCAAGATTATTCTTGAAATGTATTGTGTTATATAGCTTTTTGCTTGTGACCTAGTTTCAACTTTAGATTTTATTCAGGGTGTCTTTCAGTATGACATCCTGAAATCATTAGAATTTAATCCATAAAGGCTGCAGTTTGTGACAAGCACACAGCGCTCTTTAATCCTCTGGGGAATATCTGCCAAGACTTCTTCAACTGTAAAGAAGATTATCATTTGTAACAGAGATGCAATGGGGAAGAAATTACAGCTACCTCTGGGAAAAGCAATGCAGAAATTTATAATCCTGCAAGTGAGCCTTCAACAGAGAATTGCCATTTTTTCTTTGAAGTTTGAGCACAGTGTTCATTCGCAATTCAAGAAGAGTACCGATTCTTAATGGCTAGTTCTGTTCTTTAGTTTTTAATGTGCAGTACTTATGGGTTGGACATACAGTGGATCCACAATTAAATCTACACAGCAAAAATGACAGTGGGATGCCATGCACATATTTAAATAGATTTCACCCAGTACACAACCATGCAAGATAATATTGATGAGACTGGAAACTATATTTTCAACATGATACCTAAGAGACAGCAAAAAATAGAAGTTAATATGAAGTGCTGCTTAAACACAACTGGAGCACTTTATCCAGTTCTGACACCACACCTAATGAAGAATTATCAAAGGAGTTTTACAGAGGAGATTTACAGAATGTAACTTGGGTGAAAGAACTTCAGAAGGTGGATAGACAAGAATAGTTTTCCTTAGAGCAGAACAAGATTAAGGGCTGACTCAATCTGCCATTCATATGATGGGTTTTAATTAGGAGGCAACCCATCATAATGTCCATGAACCAAAGTACAATAATTAATGATACTAGGGCAAAGAACGGGTAAAATTAAATGATTTTGTACATTATGCAAAGCATGGCTATGATATGGAATTCATTACTTCTAACAAAGTAGACAATGCAAGGTTAATAGTATAATTCAATAGGGATACACGGGAGACTGCAAAAGCAGGGATCTAGAGCGAGAAGGAAACTGCTGGAAGAACTCAGTGAGCCAGGCAGCATCTGCGGAAGGAAATGGAGATCAGCATTATGAGTCATAACCTTTCATCTGGACTGATATGGACTGAAGGGTCTCAACTGGAAATATAAATTGTCCATTTCCTTCCACAGATGCTGCCTGACCCATTGAGTTCTTCCAGCAGTTTGTTTTGTTTTTGGTTTTTACAAAGGGAAACCTGATAGGTATCTGAATAGAAGTGACTTGATAAGCTACAGGAAAGAGAAGTGGCTGGTTGGATTATTCTTTTGAGCAGCTGGGTCAGGAATGAAGGGTAAAGTAGCCACCTTCTGTGCTTTACAATCTTATCATTAGCATTAGGAACTGTATCTGTGAGACTAATGCCTCCTGAATTCTCGGCGGGGAAATTCCTGACAATTGTAGGTTATTTCCTCCTGCGTTGAAACTCTTATTTAACACACAGATCGTTGAAAGAAGAATGGATGAAGAGAGCAGGAGGCAGCCACATAAACAGTGATTAACTCAGTACCTTGCCCAGCATCATAAGAATTCCAGCCTGAGGAACAACACTGACTAATGATAAGGTGATACCAAACTAATCGCTTTCTTTCTTGCTGAAAGATCTTCTGCTATGTTAAGATGATGTCTAATCTCCAAATTGTCGGGGAATTAAGCTTGTGAAAAAAAAACAGGATCAGCATTGAAATCAGAAACAGAATCAGGTTTAATATCATCTGCATATGTCATGAAATATGTTGTTTTGCAGTACATAATGAAAAAAGACTATAAATTATGATAACAAATATATATAAATTAAGTAACTAGTGCAAAAAGTGGGAAAAAAAAGAAAAAATAGCGAGGTCATGTACATGTTCATTCAGAAATCTGATAGAGGTGAAGAAGAAGCTGTTCGTAAAATTTTAAACATTAAAAGTTAAATGCCATGGTTAGCATAGCCATTGGAGTTTGGAGTTCAATTCTGGCATCGTCTTTAAGGAGTGTCTGTACGTCCTCCCTGCAGAATGTGTGGGTTTTCTCTGGGTGCTCTGGTTTCCAACAGTCCAGTGAAGTACTGGCTGGTAGGTTAATTGCTCATGGTGAATTGTCCCGTGATTAAGTTAGAATAAAATCAGAGCTGTCGGAAGTTGCTGGGGCAGTGCAACTCAAAGGGCCGGCAGGGCTGTATCTCAAAATAAAATATTATAGAAGGTTACATTTCTAGAAAACTGCTCTTTTTCATAACTCAGACCCTTAAAAATTGACATAATTTGTTGTCTTTCATACTTTTTTTTCTCCACATGCAAGAGCAACATTTAATTCATTTCTCAAAATTCATGGTGGTGCTGTGAATTCTATCAAGGCAAACTTCCATACCCAAATTGTCATAGAGCAGGGTTCACTGCATATTGAGAGACTATTCAATTATTTTTTCAAATGTTCAGTAATGCTTCAGCACAGTACTTTTTTGCTCATCTTTAATAGCTATTTAGTACCTCTCTTGTCGTATTTAAGAAAGATGCAAACACACATTTGAATCATGAAGGTATAGGAGCTTACAGACCAATTGCAGGTAAATGGGACTAGTATAGGTAAATGCAACAGTTCACATTGATGTGGTAGCCTATTTCTCTGTTCTCTCGCTCTATGTTTCTATATTGTGTTGAAGTGGATTAGAGTTATGTGTCAGACTGACAGAAGATACTATAGAATTTGTTTTCCAGTACCTAGATGTTATTGAATTGCTGCATTCTGCCTTAGTACCATTTGAGCCCAGTTTTTTTGCTGTGTGAGTGTACTGGGGAATAGGAAATTCATAATACCTATCACCTCCCAGCTTTTTACTCCATCCCCCCTTCCCCCCCCACCTGACTTTGCCTATCACTTTCTACATTGTATTCCTTCCACTTCCTCCACCTTCTTATTCTGGTTTCTTCCCCCTTCTTTTCCACTCCTGGTGAAGGGTGTGAGTCCAAAACGTCGACTGTTTTCTCATTTTCATAGTTGCTGCCTGACCTGCCGAGTTCCTCAGGCACTTTGTGTGCACTTTTCTGGATTTCCAGCATCTGCAGAATTTCTTGTATTAGTGAAGAGGGAATTCTTGGATCTATAGCATAGCAGAGAGAGATAGTGGTGGGTGGGGGGGGGGGTGGATGAGCATGTACTGATGAGATAAAGGGGGCCCCTACAGGATTGGTACCAGGCAGTGAAATTCTGTAACAGATTCAACTGGCCTGAGACACAGACTGACGGCCAAAGTGAACAATAGTAAACATATGACTGGATACTGTACCAGCCTAGAAACAGCTTCATATAATTCCAGGATGGAAACTTTCCATTATATAGTATACGTAAGGCAAAAGCGGTGCTGCACACAGCTCACATATAACATAGGTACTGGAGCTTGATACAACAAAAGGCTTACCTCACTCTATACTGTATATACATAGTGTATGCAGGGTTGAGATTTGTGGGGATAAATGCAGATAGGAAGTAATATGAGAATCATGAAAACGTTGGATTAGGGAGCATTCATTCCTCAGTGAGTGACTCCTTTGTTGACGTCAACTTGTAATAAAGAGAAAATTTGTTCTGAAGATATAGCGAGTGAATTCTCTCTGACTACAGTGAGCTCAGTGATGAAATCACTAGACTAGCCAGGCAGTGTGGATACAACCACAATCATTCTATCTAAACTTCCAACAAGTCAAAAACCTGACGGTTTGTGCTGCTGAAAGAAGCCACTTTAAAGTGAGGGTTCATTTCATCACCAGTACAACAGCAATCCATGTTCTTCAGTTAATGTGACCAGTGAAGGGAAGATTTAGCAGCCCCAAAGATAAACATAATTATTTCAACTGTAAAGTTGATTTGAATTTGAGCTAAAAAAAAGCTTTCAAGCTTTTGAAGATCAAATCAGTAGGGGAAAAATTACATTTAGTAATATAGCGTCATTCATGTTCCTGGGTGTAAACATTTCTGAAGATCTATCCTGGGCCCAACAGGTTATCCTGGGTTTCTTTGTGATACACTTACAAAGAAAGTTCAAAGTTTGAAGTAAATTTATTATCAAAGTACATATATGTCTCCATATACAACCCTGAGATTCACTTTCTTGCAGGCGTAGTCGATAAACTATAGTAGAATCAATTAAAGACCACACCAACTTGGACTTCAACCAGTGTGCAAAAGACAACAAACTGTGCAAATACAAAAAGAAAGAAATAATCATAATAATAAATCAATAAGTGATAAATATGGAGAACATGAGATGAACAGTCCTTGAAAGTGAATCCATATGTTGTGGGAACATTTCAGTGTTGGGACAAGTGAAGTTGAGTGAAATTACCAACTTTGCTTCAAATGTCTGATGGCTGAGGGGAAATAACTGCTCCTAAACCTGGTGGTGTTTGTCTTGAAGCTCCTGTACCTTCTTCCTGATGGTAGCAATGAGAAGAGATTATGACCTGGGTGGTGGGGACCCTGATGATAGATGCTGCTTTTCTGCGACAATGCTCCGTGTGGATGTACTCAATGGTGGAGAGGGCTTTACCTATGATGGACTGGGCTGTATCCATTATTTTTTATAGGGTTTTCCATTTAAGGGTATTGGTGTTTCCATACCAGGCAGCCAGTCAATATACGCTGCAGCACACATCTAAAGAGATTTGTCAAAGTGTTAGAGAAGCTCTCCAAGTACGCAGGACTGGTCAGCAACTGTCAGCAGGCTGGATGGAGAGCGAGGTGTCTCCCAGTGGAGGTTGGTTGTAGGGATTTGCAGCCTGTTCCTTAGTTAGAGCCTTCAGCATTTTGGGCATCGAGGGAGCGAGGAAGAGGGGAGCCATGGAGTCATAAGTAGCTAGCCATCTGGACACAAGCTGGGGTCTGATCAGCCCCGGCTGGGTCACCTGGAGGAGGTTGTATGATGTTGAAAGACCCGAAACACCCGATGATTCCAGGAACATCACTGAAGATGTGTCCAGAAGCATCAATAGATGTATGTACACAGACAGTCATGCTGAATCTTGTCAAAGTGCTAAGGAAGTAGAGGCACTACCATGCTTTCTTCGTAATTGCACTTATGTGCTGGGCCTAGGACAGGTCGCCTGAAGTTATAACACCGAGGAATTTAAAGGTCCTGACCCTCTCCAACTCTGATCCTCAAATGAGGACTGGCTCATGGACTTCTAGTTTCCTCCTTCTGAAGTCAATAATCAGCTCTTTGGTCTTGCTGACATTGAGTAAGAGCTGGTTGTTGTGGGATCAGTCAGCCATGTTCAATCTCCCTCTTATATGCTGATTTGTCATCAAGTTTGATTTGGCCTACAGCAGTGATGTTGCCAGCAAAATTAAATATGGCATTGGCGCTGCACTTAGCCACACAGTGATAAGTGTAAAGCGAGTGGAGAGGGGCTAAGCACACGGCTTTGTGATGCACCTGTGTTGAAGGCACAGGTGCACCACAAGCCAGTGAAAGAAGGAAAAACAGTGGCTATATTTCACTAGGAACCTCAGGAGACTTGTTATGTCACCAAAGACACTCACAAATGTCTACAGATGTAATGTGAAGAGCATTCTAACTGGTTGCATCGCCGTCTGGTATGGAGGGACCATTGTACAGGATCTGAAAAAGCTGCAGGAAGTTGTAAATTCAGTCAGCTCCATCATGGCACTAGCCTCCCATCATCAAGGACACCTTCAAAATGCATCAAGAACATGGCATCCATCAGTAAGGTCCCCCATCACCTAAGATATACCCTCTTCTCATTGATACCATCAAGGTGGAGGTACAGGAGCCTGAAGACACACACTCAATGTATCAGGAACAACTTCTTCCACTTTGCCATCAGTTTTCTGAATAGAAAATGAACTCATGTACACTACCATACTATAATTTTTGCTCTCTTTTTAATCTTTTATATATATTTCGTATTGTAATGTTTTTATTATGTATTGCAATATACTACTGCTGCAAAACAGCAAATTTTGTGACCGATGCCAGTGATATTAAACCCAGTGTGGATTCTGATTCTGATAGTATACGGGCAGTTACATTATCAGAGGGTGAGACACAAGAAGTGATTGTAAACATCCAGTGAATGCATCTCACTGCTAAAATGTTCGAACATGAAAATGAACGTTACTGAAGCACTTTCATCAGCTTGTCAACAAGCGTTGAACAGTCATCTAGCAAACCTCTTTGCAGAACTGGCATGTTATTTATCTTATGTAAGTTGTTTATTTTGGAAATACAGTCTGCAAGGTTCTTTTCAAGTGTTTCTGGCATTCAGTTTAGGACATGACAAATTATAAAACTCAATTATTAATTAATATTTATCTGTCAAGTAATTGCTGATGAAGGTACTACACAGAGACTGTTGAAGCATTTTGTCAATAAACTGGAAGCCAGGAACATTCATGTTCACATAGAATATTCTCCATAGGATAAAGGAAGTTAAAGACTGATTTAATCGAATGTTTGAAATGAATTCATTTTGATGGAGTAAATATGAAGTAACCATTTTCATTGGCAGTAGAGTCAGTAACAAAAGAATACAGGTTCATTCTAACCGGTCAAGAAACAAGTCTGGATGTGTTCCTTTTTGTTTCGTTCCTGAATCTGGACTATACTCACTTGGAAGTGATCCAGATCTGATTCTGCAATGTTTAAACTCAGTTGTTCATGATCCCGGTGATGCATTAAAATATTCTTATGTTGCACAGTGCAGTTTTAGAGTAGAACATGGCTGGGTTCTTCAACATGAAGTTTATGCTGGTGCCAGCGTTTCACCACTTCGATCATGTCTCACGAAAAAATGCTCCAAGGTTCATATAGGGTTTGGAGAGACAAAGACCACCCCCCCCCCAACAACCAGAGTATCTGCAGGGGTTATTGTTAAGACATTATAAGGGATCTCTCTGCTAAGAGCAACATTCACTACACTGTTATCCAGTTATGAAATATGTTAAAGTTATCAGATCTTGAGACATCTTCAAGCCGCTACCTTCAAGTCTTTTTACACTCTGTTACACAGTGGTTGATCCTTTCTCCCTTGGCCCTTTCCTTTCCCTCCATCATCCTTTTCCTGTCAATACTCTTCAAACTCTTGAGAGGTTTACCATGAAGCATATCAACTCCTGCCTGAGGAGTGATTTGGATCCATTTGAATTTGCCTACCGTCTGAACAGTTCAAGAGCAGAAGCCATTTCATTGGCTCTTCACTAATTCCAAGAACATAAGACCATAAATCATGAAGCAGAGGAGCAGAATTAGACCATTTGGCCCATTGAGTCTGCTCCACTATTTCGTCATGGCTGATCCAATTTTCCTTTCTGCCCCAATCTCCTTCCTTCTCCCTGTATCCGACCAATCAAGAATCTATCAACCTCTGCCTTAAATATACGTTAAGACTTGGCCTCCATGGTTGCCTGTGGCAAGGAGTTCCATAGATTCACCACTAACTAGTTAAAGAACTTCCTCATCTTCATTCTAAAAGAACGCTCCTCTACGCTCTGGTTGTGTCCTCTGGTCTCAGACTCTCCCACCAAAGGAAACATCCTCTCCACATCCACTTTTTCAAGGCCTTTCACCATTCAATAGGTTTCAATGAGGTCTTCATATCATCTGCAAATTTTGCAACAAAGCCATCAATTCCATCATCCAAATCATTGACATATAATGTAAAATGGATCAGTCCCAACACAGACCCCTGAGGAACGCTACTAATCACCAGCAGCCAACCAGAAAAGGCTCCCTTTATTCCTTTGCCTCCTGCCAATCAGCCACTGTTTTATCGATGCTAGAATCTTTCCTGTAATACCATGGGCTCATAGCTTGTCAAAGGCCTTCTGAAAATCCAAGTTCACAACATCAACCAATTCACCTTTGTTTACCCTGCTTGTTATTTCTTCAAAGAATTCCAACAGCTTTGTCAGGCAAAATTTTCCCTTCAGGAAACCATGCTGACTTCAGCCTATTTCATCATGTGCCTCCAAGTTCTCCGAAACCACATCATTAACAATTGATTCCAACGTCTTCCCAATCATTAAGGTCAGAGTAACTGGCCTATAATTTCCTTTCTTCTGCCTCTCTTCCTTCTTGAAGAGTGGAGTGATGTTAGCAATTTTCCAGTCTTCTGGAACCATTCAGAATCTAGTGATTCTTGATAGGTCATTACTAATGCCTCCACAATCTCTTCAGCCACCTCTTTCAGAATCTTGGGTTGTATACTATTGTGTCCTGGTGATTTATCTACCTTCAGTCCATTCAGTTTCCCAAGAACTTTCTCCCAAGTAATGGTAACTTCACACACTTCTGAACGCTGACACTCTGAAACTTCCACCACACTGCTAGAGTCTTTCACTGTGAAGGCTAATGCAAAATACTTATCCAATTTGGCTGCTATTTCCTTGTCTCCCATTACTATCTCCCTGGCATCGTTTTCTAGTGGTCCGATACACACTCTCATCTCTCTTTCATACTTTATGCTGAAGAAACTTATGATATCCTCTTTAATATTATTAGCTAGCTTACTTTTGTATTCTCTCTTTACCTTCTTAATTACTTTTTAGTTGCCTTCTGTTGGTTTTTAAAAGCTTCCCAATCCACTAATTTCACACTATTATATACCCTCTCTTTGCCTTTTATTTTGGCATTGACTTCTCTGGTTAGCCACAGTTGTATCATTTTTCCTTTAAAATATTTCTTCCTCTTTGTGAAGAACATTTGGACAGTGAAGATGCATACAGGATACTCTTCATTGATTATAACTCAGAATTCAAAACTGGCTCCTTAAAGTTGTTATAACTGTTGGGGGGGGGGGTGCAGGCAGGGAGTGTAGTGGCAAACTTCTACATATACACAGTGAAGTGTATCTTGACTGGTTGCATCATGGCCTGGCATGGGAACACCGACTCCTAGAAATGGAATGGTCTACAACAAGTAGTGGATACTGCCCAGTCCATCACAGGAAAGCCCTCCCCTCATCTACACAGAGCAAAGCCAACAGACCCAGCATGAATCATCAAGAACCCACACCATCCAGGCCATGCTCCCTTTTTGTTGCTGCCATCAAGAAGGAAATCAGGAGCCTCAAGTTCCTCATGATCAGGCTCAGGAACAGCTATTACCCCACAACCATCAGGCTTCTGACCCAGTGTGGATAGCTTCACTCACCTCAACACTGAACTGATTCCACAAACCATGGACCCACTTTCAAGGACTCTTCATGTTCTCAGTATGTATGTATTTATCTATCTATCTATCGCACATTGGTTGTTTTTGGTCTTTCTTTGTGTGTAGTTTTTCATCAATTCTATTGTATTTTTTTTTGTTTTCCTGTGAATGCCTGCAGGAATATGAATCTGAAGGTCATATATGGTGACATTCACAGTATATTCTTAAATATCAAATTTACTTCATACTTTGAACTACATGCCATCCCTTTTCTCCACACTTCAGCTGCATAGACTCTCACCCTCTTAATGCATCTGACTTTCCACACTCTCTCTCATTCCACTTGCTTCCTGCTTTACATGAACGTTATCCCCATGTGTCTCTCCCTGTCCTCCCTTTCCAAGTCTCTCTCCTCCAGCCCCTTCAGTGCCAGCACTTCCACAAAAGGATCTGAGCAAATACGCAGGACGATAGAATTCACAAAGAGTATGGGGTCAAGTTGCTCCAGAATGCAGCACAGTGTATGGTACATTGCAGAGGCCTTAGCTGGGATCCATAATGCAGGGTTATAAATCATTTTGTAGGTGGAAGATTCTCATAGTAACAAGGATAAACCAGTAGATGTTGGGATTGGGCAATCATCATTATGTTCCATGTCTATGACATGGGCAATCATGGTCTTGGACCATGATTGTTCTTGGCAAATTTTCCTACAGAAGTGGCTTGCCATAGTCTTCTTCTGGGCAGAGTCTTTACAGGATGGGTGATCCCAGACATTATCAATACTGGTGTCAGTGGTCGCAGAACTAGGACTTGTGATATGAACCAGCTGCTCATACAACCATCCACCATCTGATTCCATGGCTTCGTGTGACCCTGATCGGGGGGGGGGGGGGTGCGCGCGCGCAGGGATGCTACACCTTGCCCAAGGGTGACCTGCAGCCGTGCAGAGGGAAGGGGTGCCTTACACCTTCTTTGGCAGAGACATATCTCCACCCCACCACCCATGGCAATATTAGTCTGATTTTTAAACTTCCAGTGAGAAGCTCTTTTGCCTAGATATAGGAGTTCACCATTATCCGTTGCACTAGATCAGTGTTGCAACATCGAATCAGAGAATTCAAAATATTAAAGCAAATTGGGAAAGCTTGCCCTTATATGTAATATAAAAATCTAAAGGATAGTTATCTCCCTGCTTGCTGTGCTTAGGTGTGACCTGCACAAATTTCTGATGGCTGTTACCTGCAGAGGTCAGATCTGTTACTATTAGGAACCATGACAAGGACACTATCAAAACAAACACTTCTCGTGGCAAAACAGAGACACAGTTGACTGTAGATGCTGCAATCTGGAGCAACAAGCAAGACGCAGAAGGAACTCAGTGGGTCAGGCAGCATCTGTGGCCAGTCCAGATGTTGGGAGCAAACATGGACCCTACAAGGCTGAATGGCCTCCTCCTGGACTGGATTAAGCGCAGAAATCTTTTGGGTGAAGATCAGAAAGTCATAACAGCTTAGATGAGCAAACATTCTCTGACAATCTGTATCAGAGCTGCCAACATTTGCTTCATAAGCCAATATATCCAGATGTTTATTTCAAGTCATTGGGGCAATAAACAAGTACAGAAGTAAAGAAGGCATTTGGCCCACAAGACTTGTGGCAGCTCTCTTGAGAAGAAATACATCAGTCTCACTTCCTTGCTTTATTCCTGTAATTTTGCACTTTTTTTCTCCTTCAAAGAAATAAAAGCCCAAGAGAGACCATAGGGAAACTCAGGCAACAAACGTAAAACATGCATGGTTTATGCCCGAGTTCTGATTTAAGATGGCGATGGTGAAGCATAGCAACAACTTGCTGTTAGCAAATAAAACTAACACAACTAGAAATTACTGTATTAATCACACTTTATGTCAGATATGATCACTGCAATTAATAGCTTGTAACTTCCCTTTCGGAGTTGAGCTTTTGAACCACCTGTATGACCTAGCTTTTGCAGTGTGAACTGAAGTCTTAAAGGTGCAGGAATTGAGGTGGCGGGACCTGGGCCTGAGAATGGGAAATGAGCCAATGTTTGACTATTGCTGGAGCAGACTTGGAGGCAATTCAACGCAGCAGAACCAAGTCAAGGTGGCAGGACCAGGACATGGGCCCAACAGTGAGGAAAAACCGAGATTTGATGGACTTAAGCACCAATCGGAACTGTAAATGTTGGGTATAGGCTAATTTGAGGCAGTGGGGCATAGACTTGAGAGCAAAGATCTACCCAAGGTTTGGCTGATTTAAGCACCGACCCAGATTGAAAAGGTTAGGGTGTCAGGGCCGAAGGCGATGGATGGCTCAGTGTTTGGCTCATTGCTCTGCAACTTTTATTCATCTCTGCGCTGAACTAAGGCTGTGGCTTGCAACTAATGGGTCCCTGAATCAACTGCAGTGATGACTAGCTTTGTGGCTGTGGATACACTTCAGTTCTCGATGCTATTTGCTTACTTCTTTTGATTGCATGATTAGTCTTTTTTACATTGGGTGTTTGGCAGTCTTCATTTTATTGGGTTCTATTGGGTTTCATTGTTTTGTGGCTGCCTGCAAGGAGACGAATCTCAAAGTTGTATAACGTATACTTACCTTGATAATAAATGTACTTTGACCGTTGTACTTTTTTGAACATTGAACCAAGAAGTGGCTGTACAGACAGAGTAATACAGATTACAGAACAGAAAAGAGACATAGGGTTTCCTGGGTACTGTGAACTTTACATTAATCTTCATCAAGGCAGAAAATGAAGTTCGGAGTCTCAGGAAACCATGATGTAACTGAGATTCTGGAAGGATTAAAAATGAATGAAGAAAAGCTGGAAAAGCTAACTGCACTTTAAGTAGATAAATAGTCTGGTGTGGATGGAATGCATCCTGTGTTGCGGAGGAAAATAACGGAGGGTATTGAGGAGACCCTGGCCACAATCTTCTAAACATCTATAGATTGAGAGCAGATGTCTGAGCACTGTGATATTCTAATGTTACACTGTTGCTCTATAAAACGTGTAAGGTCAAATCCAATAATCCCATCAGTTCAACCTTGGTGGTGGGAGAAGTTGATGAAACAATAACAAGGAATTGACGGTTATTTGAACCAATGAGGATTGAATAAATGGCAGCATGGATTTGCTAATTGCAAACTGTGTTTGGCGAACTTCATAAAATTATTGCTGAAATTATAAAGTTGATGAGGGAAATCAGAGAGAGCGCAATTCTAGATTTAGTGTTGTGCATGAACCAGATTTGATCAGGGACCTCGAGGTAAAGGAGCCATTAGGAGGTAGTGAACATAATATGATAAGTTTTAATCTGCAATTTGAGAGGGAGAAGGGAAACTCAGAAGTGTCAGTATTACAGTTGAACAAAGGGAACTATGGTGCTATGAGGGAGGAGCTGGCCAAAGTTCACTGGAACAATACCCTAGCAGGGATGACAGTGGAACAGCAATGGCAAGTGTTTCTGGGAATAATGCGGAAGGTGCAGGATCAGTTCATTCCAAAGAGGAAGAAAGATCCTAAAGGGAGTAAGGGGAGGCCGTGGCTGACAAGGGAAGTAATGGACAGCATAAAAATAAAAGAGAAGTATAACATAGCAAAGATGAGTGGGAAGCCGGAGGATTGGGAAACTTTTAAAGAGCAACAGAAGGTAACTAAAAAGGCTATACGTGGAGAAAAAATGAGGTACGAAGGTAAACTAGCCAAGAATATAAAGGAGGATAGTAAAAGCTTCTTTAGGTATGTGAAAAAGAAGAAAATAGTTAAGACCAAATTTTGGCCCTTGAAGACAGAAACGGGTGAATTTATTATGGGGAACAAGGAAATGGCAGACAAGTTGAACAGGTACTTTGGATCTGTCTTCACTAGGGAAGACACAAACAATCTCCCAGATATAATAGTGGCCAAAGGACCTAGGGTAATGGATGAATTGAAGGGAATTTATATTAGGCAGGAAATGGTGTTGGATAGACTGTTGGGTCTGAAGGCTGATAAGTCCCCGGGACTTGATAGTATGCATCCCAGGGTACTTAAGGAGGTGGCTTTAGAAATCGTGGACGCATTGGTAATCATTGACCGTCCAATGCCCTCTATGGATGCTACATGACCCATTGGGTCTATCTACTGCCTTGTGAGTTGCTCTTGCCTTTAAAAATTTGCTCATTAGTACCCAGATAACTGTTTCATTCATCCTATTTAAAACAGTAACCACTTATCTAATAGATTTTCTTGTCATTCTTTCATTGAGCCCTAAATAGCATAGAAACAGACCTTTCTGCTCACCAAGTCCAGAACAACCACTAAACACCTATTTGCATTAACTATACACTAATCCCATTGTATTCTGCACACATTTACATCAACTCCCCCAATGCTACAACTCACCTCCTCATATCAACACACACATTTTGCTGGAGGAGCTCAGCAGGACTGGCAGTATCTGTGGAAAAGAGTACACAGTCTACGTTTCTTGCCAATACCTTTCCTCAGGACTGAGAAGGAATTGGGGAGATACCTGAATAAAAAGGTGGGGGGGGGAGAGGTTAGCTGGAAGGTGATAGGTGAAGCCAGGAGGGAGGGAAAGGGCAAGGGCTGGAGAAGAAAGGATCTGATAGAAGAGATGAGTGGGCAATAGGAGAAATGGAAGGAGGAGGGGACCCAGTGGGAACTAATAATCCGGTGAGAAGAAGTGGAAGGTCAGAATGGGGGACAGAGGAAGCAGGAAGGAGGAATTTGTCCTGCTGAAGGAAAAATCAATATTCATATCATCAGATTGGAGGGAACCCAGATGGAATATAAGGTGTTGCTCCTCCACCCCGAGGGTGGCCTCATCTTGACACAAGAGGAGGCAATAATCTAACACATCAGAGAGGGAAAGGGAATCGGAATTAAGTTATTTGGCCACCGGGAAGTCCCACTTGTGGCACGTGGTGCGGAAGTGCTCCATTAATCCATCGATCCACGTGTCCTTAGAATGTAGGAGGAAAGCAGAGAACACCGGGGAAACCAATAAAGTCACAGGGCAATGTTTAAACTCCACAGAGAGAGCTCCCAAGGTCAGGACTACTAATCCCATTTACTAACACTTTGTTCCAAACCTTCTTTGCTTTGAGTATTGAAATACTTCTCTGGATGTTTCCATTCATGAGACAACACTGAGTCTGTACTTTCATGCTGTGGTTTCTCTCAAACCCAGAGGCGGTGTAGGTAAGCAGTTGAACAAATATTGAGCTACTATCTGATTCCCAGGACATCACTAGATTGAAAAAAAAATTGCAAGCACTGCACATCAAGAAAATTGGCTTCCTCTCAACAATATGTGTAACCGTGTAATGTAATTAAACCTGAAAATTTTAACCAGCACTTTAATGTCTGCAGTATTGTTTCACACAGAACTTTCACTGTTTTCCATCTGAACTTTATATGGAAATCAATTGCTTTCAGTATTACTTTTGCTGAAATGTGCAATAGTTTGCAAATGTGGCATGATGCATGTCTAGTTTAAAGAAAAATCAATGAAGCTCAAATTACAACATATGATTCTTCTTAAATCTATTTGACCCAGTATAATTTCATCCACACAAGCATCATTATATGAATTAGCTTCAGGCTGAAATAAAATTTGTTTATTAAAAATAAAGCAAATAAACACAAAACTATATTTCTCCTTTCAAACTGTAATTGTATGGTTTGGTGATTAACATCTGAGAAATGCCCCTGGCGATCAGACTTCTGAACCAATCACCTCTTTCACTCCCCCTTGTCGGTGGCACAGGCATGCCCTCGTACCTTTAACCCTTCTGTTATCGGTTATTCCATTATTGTCACTTTAACCCTTGTTTCTGGGCCACAGTCTTTGCTGTTTTGTGCTTGTCACTATATTTATTATTGTATCCATCATTACCGTGTATACTGTTTATTCTGTGAGCTTTATGCAAAAAAAGAATTTCATTGGACCCTGGTGTATATGACAATAAACTAATCTGTAATCTATAACCTGCCAATTTATTTGGGAATAAATCTCCTTCTCCTGTGCAAGGTAAAGCCACTTTTACACCATTCATAGCTGCAGCATTACGTGCAGACTGCCCCTCCATGCTCCATTCTCCTTTAAATGGAATCTAGAGAGCTTCATCTCTGTCCCACACCTCAACCTATAATGAAGTTAAGTGAAAGAGCAGAAGAGCAACATCCCTTCATGAAGTACTCTGCAATCTTCCAACATATCACAGATTTAAATAACTCCAAGTATAAAGTATCTTCACCAAAAACTGGCAAAAAGCTGCCACTCCACACTTCAAGCTCCATCTTTTTATTTTCTGGTCCCATTACAAAATACAGCCATTCCTGAGTAATGACAGGTCCCACTTTTACAGACATCCTGAAGTGGATTTTGTCGTAAGTTGGTAAAGACACAACAATTGCTCAGTTTGGCAACCACACCTCCAGAGTATTGGCATTGAAAACACATAAAACTGAAAAGAAAGAACAATAACCAAAAGTGGGGAGATAGAGGAAACCAGTTGTACTATTTGTAAGAATGAACATATGTGTGAATGTTTTACTTCTGAATTATTGATGTATTCGGTAGGGCCACCAAGGTAGGTCTTACACAGTGAATGGTAGGACACTGAGGAGTGCTGTAAAGAAAAGGGATCTGGAAGTACAGATCCATGATTTACTGAAGGTGAACAGGCGTATAGGGTTGTAAAGAAAGCTTTTGGCACATTGACCTTCATAACTCAATGTATTGAGTACAGGAGTTGGGATGCTATGTTGAAGTTGTATAAGACATTGGTGAGGCCTAATTTGGAATATTATGTGCAATTTTGGTCACCTACCTACATGAAATATGTAAGTAAAATTGAAAGAGTACAGAGAAAATCTACAAGGATGTTGCCGGGTCTGGAGGACTTGAGTTATAAGGAAAGATTAAATAGGTTCAGACTTTATTCCTTGGAAAGTAAAAGATTGAGAGGAGATTTGATGGAAGTATACAAAATTATGAGGGATATAGATCAGTTTTTCAGTACCCAAATTTTTTTCAAAGTTTTGTTCAAGTTCAAGTTTATTGTTGTCATAGACATAATGCACAGTGAATAAATGCATTGAAAATGAGCTTTTTGCAGCAGCAGTACAGTACAAGATGAGGACATAAACTTAATGTAAATCTAATTAACTTAAATGATACATACCTTACAAATGTGCAAAATAAACAATAAGCAACAACATGAGCAACAAATGAAGTATTACATAATTATTAAAATCTTAGAATGTTGATATATACTAATTACTAACTTCTAATCAATGGGCTTGCTCACATTAACAGAAATTAAGGTTGCATTTCTGAAAACCTTTCCATTTGCTCTCACGTTGCAGAATGCGATTCAGCATCTATTTATGTAGCAACACAACGTAGAGTAGGCTCTTCTGTCCCTTTGAGCCACATTGCCCCAGCAACCCCACAACCCCAATTAACCCTAACCTAATCACAAGACAATTTACAATAATCAATTAAACTATCCAGTACGTCTTTGGACTGTGGGGGGAAACTGGAGCACCCGGAAAAACTCACGCATTCCACCGGGAGGACATACATCTTTCCTTTGTAACGCAACTGCCTGACCTCACTGTGCAACCACAGACTTATGCGCTCTAACTGACAGTTCTAAAATTTGAAAAAAACTAATACATCTGTTTGTCAAGCTCACTTGAAAAAAAATCATTGGCCTCTACAACATAATTAAAGTTAATTAGCACACATGCTAGAAAATGCACAATCTGAAATCTACTTGATACTATGCTGTATGTCTGCTGCTGTCAGTTCCTCAATATTTGACATAGTAATTCCTTTAGTCTATCATCATCACTTGTCTGCTGAAAAAAGTTGTCAATTGTGTCTCAGTTGGTAATGGGTCTGCCTCTGGATCAGGAGGTTGAGGGTTTTCCATAGACTAAAGGGCAGAATTTATGCTGACACTTCAGTTCACTTCAGCGCTTCAGTGTTGAGGGTCCTGTCATTTGGATGAGCTGTTAAATTGAGACCTTGTCTGCATCTAGATATTTAAGATGCCCAGGTATTATATGAGGAAAAGTTGAAGAGTTGAAGATGATCTGGATATTAACATACTGTTATTAGCAAATTAATTGCTGTGTTTCTTACATTACAAAAGCTCTAAAAACACTTTGCTGACAGTAAAAGTATTTGGGATGCCTCAATGTTATGAAAGTCACTGAACAGTTATAGTTCTTAAATATCAAGCATCATACTCTTTTACTGATATGATATTTTCTAACTAACTTCCTATGCATAACATTGGCTAATTTTCAGTTGAAATAACATGTGTTATTATATTTTAGTGATTTAATTTTACGTATCTATCATGGACTGCATTGAAAGGGGTATGAATACTTGCTCTGTCAATTGCTGCTTGCAAAGGGAACTATCTTAAATCTCTAGAGCCCAATGACAGACTTCAGAGAGGTAGAAAACCACACCTGCTCTTGCTATAAATGCAAAATATCAAACAAAATGTTCTTCTGGATAAAATAACAATAAACTCACAAAATAGTAATCATTTTGTAAAGTGTGCTCAATGTTTTAGTTCAGGATTTTTTTCTTACCATTGAGGTTTTAATTCTTTTAAGCTGTGGGATATTAACATAATCTAATTTCTCACAATTAATTAAAACAGGCTGGTTATTTTAACAAAAAATTTCAATGAATACTCCGTTTCAATGGAATTGATGTTTTTATTCCAGTAATTTTCCAGGACATCCTGGATATTCAGCATCACACCAATTAGGTTGAAAAAATAACTGTTAATAATGCATTAACTAACTCAATCACACTTCATTGTACACATTTAATTACACCTGCAATTTGTAACTAAGTATATAATTATAATTATTTTTAAATTGTTTTTAATTTATAGAAACTATTTTTGTCCTGGAACAAGACTAAAATAAACTAATTATGAGTAAAATTCCTAAGTTTGAGCCAAAGGCATAGGCCTTTAGAATAAAGTATCTGTATAATATTCAAATTAGTGCGAATGTGGAGGATGGAATTAAATTTTGTTAAATATTTGATGGTTTATTGATATGACATTGGGGGGTTGGTTGATGGGTTAGGGCACTCTGAAAACACCATCGAGGAAGAGTAAACTTCCCTGTTCATGGACAGTGCAATTGTCTGGCAGAGTGGATCATACACCATTATTAAAGCAATCTTTTGTAATTCCTGTGAATCCCATAACAGACCTTTACCCTAAACTGGCAGCAGGCATGAAAACTGGTTGAATTGTTACTGCAGATTTTTGATACAAAATGCATGTCACTTTCATTGTCACATAAACTAGTGTAAGAATCAAAATTAAACTTTAAAAAATGAATTTTGGCATTGAACGTTACCAAGTAACAATTGCTTGATAGTTTTGGTTTCCATTGAACATCAAGTTGTCCTGGACATGTTCTAAGTTAATGTTATGCAATCAGTAGTTAGTGGTATGCGCTGAGTGATTAATAATATATAACTGATGGTTAGTGGTATAGAGTGGACAATCAGTGGTATATTGTGAAGTAGGCACAATAAAGTCATACAGTCATACAGCATGGAAACAGACCCTTTGATCAGCCTTGTCCAATCTCTACCATGGTTCAATTTACTTTGAAATTTGAACGTTTTGATGGTGCCCATCAAGCTAGTCTCATTTGACAATGTTTGGTCCAAATCCTTCTGGACCCCTCCTATCCATTTACTTATCTTTTGAATGTTGATATTTTTGATATTTTTGAATGTTGATACGTTAATGTTTTCTACAGTTTTACCATCCACTGTTTGTATCTGTGATTACCTCCAGAGTTTTTAAACATAAGGAATAAAAATGGTGCTTCATTATTAGATTGGTGATTGTTTTGTTTGTTCATTAAATATCTGGGCTCAGAAATTCATTTGTGTGTCTTGATTGCATTCCTTTGATCCATGTACTTACTGTGCATCATGAGGTGATGGGTTACTCTGTGTCCTCCAGGTACCATAAAGGAATTTCTCCCCATCCCAACAGAAACACTAATGTTCCCTCGCTACAACCCCGGGCCTTTTTGAGCTGCAGTACATCAAAGCCCACGTCCTCACCCTAAATACTCAAAGTCTGTAACCTACTCAAGTTCACGTGCCAGTTCTGCAGTGGTTGTGGGAATAGAAAAAAAGGCCTTTATGCGCACAATATGCAGAAAGCCAGTTCTATAGCACTCAGTGCCGTTTTACTTTGTGCGGTGGATGCAAGAACATTGATTGCTCTTCCATGCTCCATCCCCACACTTGGATCACTGCATACACCTTGAAGGCAAGAAGCGATTTCTAGCATTTTTTTCTCTCCTCGTTTCCTGAGAAGGGCTACTGGTCCATTTTCCCCAAATACTTTTTCCGATAATCCATATCATAAATGTCAGCAACAAATGGTGAAGTATATTTCCTGAGGAGGTATCACAGCCGAACATGAGCAGAAGGCGTTAATGGAAAGGGACCCGAAGCAAGTGATGTACCTCAATAATTCCCTATTAATTTGTACTTAGGCACGTTGAGGATTTTGACATGCAGTGTTCAGGTTTCATATCTTCATTGTAACATCAGTTCACCATTATTTATCCAGCATTAGGATATTACACTGCACAAGGTCTTCCTTCAATACACAGTAAAATATAATCGAGCTCTCCACATGGTTAAACAATACTGAATGCATGTGCTATTTTAGACTAGATTATTTGTACTGTCTTGCCACATGCTTCTTAATCTCATTACACTCATTGTTCCCCTGGGGAAAACTACAAAATAATTTTGTCTAGTCTTGATATTTAAATTGATGAGACAGTGTGCAAGTTCCATATCCAGCTTTACCAAATGCATTTTATTTAATCCACAAAGAGTACATTCATTAAAGAAATAATGCACAATAATGGGCTGTTTCCTCTTCTCTATATGCTCACTTGATAATGTAAGATGACAGAATACTGTGGTACATTGACAATATATTATGCAGTTTATTTTATCTGATATGTTTGCAGAAGAGGTTTATACTGCATAATAAATAATTTTGTTGACTATAGTTCAAACCACACAAAGGCTGAATAATTGCTGGGTTTGGAGATAAACCATTCTATTTTACTGAGTTGTGGAGACAAGATTTGTAATGAAATCTCTTTGCTGTGCTATGATAATGGCTGAAGACATGCTTAGATGAGCTTTGTTATCACCAGCTGTGAATAACATATGACTGGTGATTGAAAGTAACCTGTTTCTAAGGTCACACTGCAGTTGTTAATCTCAGATTTTCGAGTGTGATGCACTGCCTGGGGAACAGGTTACAGAGCTAATTAAACATTCATCCAAGACACAGCACTGTTGGCCAGAAGTAGTTTCTGTGCTTCCCACATTATTAAATTTTAAGATCAGGGAAAGATGTGAGGAAAGTCGATAGAAGATAATGGATGAATGAAATGGGAACATCTGTAGGAAATAGAACTCAAAGGGGCAAATATGAGGTCATTTATCCTTGGTCTAAAAAAGTTGGATAACAGTAATGCCCGATGTCAAAAAGTTAGATGCAGTAAAACTCCAAAATGACTTGGGTCACTTATAAACATGGATCTTTCAAATGTCAAGGAGAGGTACTAAAATAAATCATAAAAGTTAATGGAACATTTATGCTATTTCCACTGGTTGTGAGGTTTAAGTCGCAGGAATGGTCTAAAAGATAGAGCAAAGAGGCACATTTGTACGTGAATGGCAGCAGAAATTTGGGGCTTTCCTTTGCAGTTGCAGCAGATTTAGCCAGTTGTTAAATCTGAGATTGAGTCCTGCAAAGCAAAGAAATGGGAAAAAGCCTGGGATGTGGAGTTAGGTCAGGAAACTATTGTGACTGTGACTAAGCCACTGGAGACTGATGCTTGTTAATGAAAAAGGTCAAGCAAGTATTCTCTAGACGATGCTCTCAGTCGAGTCTCTACAAACTCATAGTGGATCAAGTTTTTATACTCTTAGGATCAAAGAATAGAGCAGATGATTCAATATAATTTCAAGAGCTACAATGAGATTATTTACTTCAATATTTTGAGTCCAACAGATGATTCCATGTAATTGCATATTTACAATATCAGTGTGCTGTAACTGACAAGACACTTCTGAAATGTTCAACATCTTTACTAAAACAAAGTAATTCACATGGACAGTTGAAAAGCTTTTGAGGTAATAAACTGCAATAAGAAGTACATATAGACATAAAAGTTAAATTAATTAAGTTCTGCGAGAAAAGAGGAAAGAAATAGTGAGGTAATGCTCATGGGTTCAGTGTCCATTCAGAAATCTGATGGTGGAGGGGAAGAAACTGTTCCTGAAACATAGCAAGTGTGTGTCTTCAGGCTCCTGTACCTCCTTCTTCATGGTAGCAATGAGAAGAGGGCATGTCCTGGGTAATGGGGGTCCTTCATGGGGATCCATAGAAGAACTGGCAGGGATGACGGCAAAGCATCAATGACTGGAATTTCTGGAAGCAATTTAGAAGGCACAGAGTATACACATCCCAAACAGAAAAAGTATTCTAAAGGCAAAATGACATAACCGTGGCTAACAAAAAAGTCAAAGGCAAAGAGAGGGCATATAATAGAGCAAAAATTAGTGGGAAGTTAGAGGTTTGGGAAGCTTTTAAAAACCCACAGAAGGCAACTAAAAAAGTCATTAAGAAGGTAAAGATGGAATAAGAAAGCAAGCTAGCCATTAATATTAAAGAAGCTACCAAAAGTTTCTATAAATACATAAAGTGTAAAAGAGAGGTGAGAGTGGATATTGGCCTAGTGGAAAACAGTGCTAGAGAGGTAGTAATGTGGAACAAGGAAATGGCAGATGAACTGAATAAGTATATCTGCATCAGTCTTCACTGTGGAAGACACTAAGCAGTATGGTGGAAGTTTCAGGTGTCAGGGGTCATGAAATGTGTGAAGTTACCATAACTAGAGAGAAGGTTATTGGGAAACTGAAAGGTCTGAAGGTAGATAAGTCAGCTGGACCAGATGGTGTACACCCTGGGGTTCTGAAAGAGGTGGCTGAAGAGATTGGGAAGGCATTAGTAATGATCTTTCAAGAATCACTAGATTATGGAATTTTTCTGGAAGACTTGAAAATTGCAACTGTCGTTCCACCCTTCAAGAAAGGAGAGAGGCAGAAAAAAGGAAACTATAGGCCAGTTAGTCTGACCTCAGTGGTTGAGAGGATGTTGGAGTCAATTATTAAGGATGAGATCTCAGGGTACTTGGAGGCACATGATAAAATAGGCCAGAATCTGCATGATTTCCTCAAGGGAAAATCTTGCCTGACAAATCTGTTGGAATTCTTCGAAGAAATAACAAGCAGGATAGACAAAGGAGAATCAGTTGATGTTGTGTACTTGGATTTTCAGAAGGCCTTTGACAAGGTGCCACACATGAGGCTGCTTAACAAGCTACAAGCCCATGGTATTACAGAAAAGATTCTGGGATGGATAAAGCAGTGACTGATTGGCAGGAGTCAAAGAGTGGGAACAAAGGAAACCATTTCTGGTTGGCTGCCAGTGAATAGTGGTGTTCCACAGGGGTCTGATTTGGGATCAATTGTTTTTACATTATATGTCAACGATTTAGATGATGGAATTGATGGTGTTGCTAAGTTTGCAGACAATATAAGGATAGATCGAGGGGCAGGTATTTTTGAGGAAGTAGAGAAGCTACAGAAGGATTGGGGGAATGGGCAAAAAAGTGGCAGATGGAATATAGTGTTAGAAAGTGTATGGTCATGCACTTTGGTAGAAGAAATGAAAGGGTTAACTATTTTCTAACTGATGGGAAAATACAAAAAACTGAGGTGCAAAGGCACTTGGGAGTCCTTGTGCAGGATTCCTTAAGGATTAATTTGTAGGTTGAGTCTGTGGTGCAGATGGCAAGTGTGACATTAGCATTTATTTCAAGAGGACTAGAATATAATGTAAGGATGTAATGTTGAGACTTTATAAAGCACTGGTGAGTCCTCACTTGGAAGTCTACGAGCAGTTTTGGGGCCCCTTCTCTTAAAAAGAATGTGCTGAACCTTGAGTGCTTTCAAAGAAGGTCCACAAAAATGATTCCAGGATTAAATGGCTTGTCATATGAAGATCGTCTGATAGCTCTGGCCCTGTATTCACTGGAATTCAGAAGAATGAGGGGTAACCTCATTGAAACCTATTGAATGGTGAAAGGCCTTTATAGAGTGGATGTGGAGAGGGTATTTCCTATGGTGGAAGAGTCAAGACCAGAGAACACAGCCTCAGAATAGAGGTGTGCCCTTTCAGAATGAAGATGAAGAGGAATTTCTTTAGCCAGAGAGTGGTGAATCTGTGGAATTCGTTGCCACAGGCAGCTGTGGAGGCCAAGTCTTAATGTATATTTAAGGCAGAAGTTGATAGATTCCTCATTGGTCAGGCATGAAGGGATACAGGGAGAAGGCAGGAGATTGGGGCTGAGAGGAAAAATGGATCAACCATGATGAACTAACGGAGAAGACTCAATGGGCCAAATGGCTCCTATATCTTATGGTCTTATGATCTCAATGATGAACGCCGGCTTTTTGAGGCATCACCTTTTTAGGTGTCCTGGATGCTGTTGAGGCCAGTGCCCATTATGGAGCTGGCAGAGTTCACAACTTCCTGCAGTTTTTTTCTGATTCTGTGCAGTAGCCATTCCATACCAGACTGTGATGCGACCAGTTAGTATGCTCGCCACGGTACATCTGTAGGAATTTGTCAGTTTACAAATAATCCCTTTTAATTGGCCTACTGCTGTGAGCTGGTAGTCTGTGTTCTGTAATAAGGACTGTTTGGTTATCATGCTCTCCTTTTAATTTCCGAACTGATGACCCCACAAGTAGTTTATATTTGAACAGGTTCCTGTGCTGTACTTACAAGCATTGCTCAAAACTAACCTTCATGGGCTTGGACTTGCTCAGACATGTTTGTTTTTCACTTTCCCCAATTGAAACCTCACATTCATTTTGAAACACAAGATGCCGGAAATCCAAAGGAGCACACACAAGATGCTGGAGGATCTCGGCAGGTCAGGCAGCATCCATGGAAAATGAACAAACATTTCAGGCTGAGATCCTTCTTCAGGAAGCCCACTTCTGAAAAACTTGCTCTGTCAAAGTGTGAGTGGGTGTGTTTATGTGTTAATTGCTAAGCGTGCAAAAGATTCAACATTTTCCCATTGTGATCTGGAATATCTTTACAAGTGCATATGACAAGAACATTTATTTGAAGGCTGATATTCCTTCTTCCCTTGCAAACACGAGGAATTCTGCAGATGCTGGAAATTCAAGCAACACACATCAAAGTTGCTGGTGAACGCAGCAGGCCAGGCAGCATCTCTAGGAAGAGGTACGGTCGACGTTTCAGGCCGAGACCCTTCGTCAGGACTAACTGAAGGAAGAGCTAGTAAGAGATTTGAAAGGTGGGGGAGGGGGAGATCCGAAACGATAGGAGAAGACAGGAGGGGGAGGGATGGAGCCAAGAGCTGGACAGGTGATTGGCAAAAGGAATTGAGAGGATCATGGGACAGGAGGCCCAGGGAGAAGGAAAAGGGGGAGAGGTGGGGAAAACCCAGAGGATGGGCATGGGGTATAGTCAGAGGGACAGAGGGAGAAAAAGGAGAGTGAGAGAAAGAATGCGTGTATAAAAATAAATAACGGATGGGGTATGAGGGGGAGGTGGGTCATTAGCGGAAGTTAGAGAAGTCAATGTTCATGCCATCAGGTTGGAGGCTACCCAGACAGAATATAAGGTGTTGTTCCTCCAACCTGAGTGCGGCTTCATCTTTACAGTAGAGGAGGCCATGTATAGACATGTCAGAATGGGAATGGGATGTGGAATTAAAACGTGTGGCCACTGGGAGATCCTGCTTTCTCTGGCGGACAGAGCGTAGGTGTTCAGCAAAACATTTCACGCACTCAAACGCATCTCCCCCATTTCACGCACATCTGCTCTCAGTCCATCCTCCTGCCACCCCACTAGGAATAGGGTTCCCCTGGTTCTCACCTACCACCCCACCAGCCTCCGGGTCCAACATATTATTCTCTGTAACTTCCGCCACCTCCAACGGGATCCCACCACTAAGCACATCTTTCCCTCCCTCCCCCGCTTTCCGCAGGGATCGCTCCCTACGCGACTCCCTTGTCCATTCGTCCCCCCCATCCCTCCCCACTGATCTCCCTCCTGGCACTTATCCTTGTAAGCTGAACAAGTGCTGCACATGCCCTTACACTTCCTCCCTTACCACCAGTCAGGGCCCCAGACAGTCCTTTCAGGTGAGGTGACACTTCACCTGTGAGTCGGCTGGGGTGAAATACTGTGTCCGGTGCTCCCGATGTGGCCTTCTATATATTGGCGAGACCCGACGCAGACTGGGAGATCATTTTGCTGAACACCTACGCTCTGTCCACCAGAGAAAGCAGGATCTCCCAGTGGCCACACATTTTAATTCCACATCCCATTCCCATTCTGACATGTCTATCCACGGCCTCCTGTACTGTAAAGATGAAGCCACACTCAGGTTGGAGGAACAACACCTTATATTCCATCTGGGTAACCTCCAACCTGATGGCATGAACATTGACTTCTCTAACTTCCACTAATGCCCCACCTCCCCCTCATACCCCATCCGTTACTTATATACACACATTCTTTCTCTCACTGTCCTTTTTCTCCCTCTGTCCCTCTGACTATACCCCTTGCCCATCCTCTGGGTTTTCCCCCCCTCCCCCTTTTCTTTCTTCCTAGGCCTCCTGTCCCACGATCCTCTCATATCCCCTTTTGCCAATCACCTGTCCAGCTCTTAGCTCCATCCCTCCCCGTCCTGTTTTCTCCTATCATTTTGGATCTCCCCCTCCACCCCCCCCCCCACTTTCAAATCTCTTACTAGCTCTTCCTTCAGTTAGTCCTGACGAAGGGTCTCGGCCTGAAACGTCGACTGTACCTCTTCCTAGAGACACTGCCTGGCCTGCTGCGTTCACCAGCAACTTTGATGTGTGTTTCTTCTTCCCTGTTGCAAGGGTTATATGTGTCATCAGAAACAATGAGCATTAACAAGCTACTTAGCTGGGTATGTATAAATTCAGTATTCAACATCAAAAAGCCATGTGGATTGTGGATGTATTTTCTGTCCCCAGGATTGTATTTTGACATCAAATTGCTGCTATTATAAGTTACAATTAGTTACCTCAATTGAATTAGAATAAGAAAGGGTTATTTCTGGATGATCCACTTACCCTCCAATATCCATTACATAACCAAATATGCCTCTCGTGTTTATCACTGTGAATGCTTATATAAAAGCACTTTCCACCTGAGTTCACAATGGAACACGTTTTCATTCTGGTGGAAATTGTTACATAAACCTAATGTTTCACACTTTGTATCTTTTTATAAATGTTCACAAAACTGTGCGTTTTGCACTTAAGACTCAAGTACTGAGATTTAAATCATAAAAAGGAGAGAAAATTGGCAATATTGAAAGAGGCACATTAGCAGCTTGTTCTGAAGTATTCATATTGAACTCAGTTGGATAGATACATTAGGATCTGTTCCTACAGGTGAAATGACTTGAATAGTGTGATATTGTTTAGCTTACAGTCCTGACATTGTATTTTGAATGGAGGTCAATCTATTCAAATCTCTGTGCAGTACACAATCAGAACCAGAGCTGATGCTTTCAATTCAACATCCCTCTTCAATTGTAGTTGTGTCAGTTTAGCACTTTGGCTTTCAGTCTATGAAGTTGAATACTGCTGGCTGTCAGATATAAATACTTGCTAACAAAAATAAAAATTGCACTGTTTGCACTTGCAATTTTTCAATACATGTTGCCTATCCATGAGCTGTGGAACCTCTTCCTAACCTCAGTTTCAGAAGCCTCTAATTATAGCTAGTCTTCATTTATCATAGCTCCAAAAAGCACAAATGTGATGTCAAAGCCTGTCAAAATGTCATTTTACATCAACCCTTCATTTGTTAGAGTGACCTAGAACACACTATGTTTCCAACAATGGATTCAAATACTGTCTTGCTCCAAAGCCTTCATTTGTGCTCCCCCTGCAATGAAGAAGAATTCAATAAGTATGAGAGAGAAGGCAGGATAAGATTAAGCTTTGGGTTTAAGTTCAGCTGGAAGAAGAAAGTGGGCTCAGGAAAAAAAAACCTGGGGGAAAGGTAGATATGTGGCCCAAGACAACCTAATGTCCAATGACATTCCCAAACGTTATCAAAGGAAAAAGGGAAGATCAAGACATTGCACAATGGTTGCTGTGGGAACATTCTCTTCCCCCACTCCACCCCTCCAACAGAAACTCTTTATGTTAAAACAGAATTATGATCATACCATGCAATCTTTTCACAGCTACCATCAGGCAGGAGGTACAGAAGCTTCAAGTCCCACACCACCAGGTTCAAAACCAGCTACTTCCCTTCAAACGCTTGGTTATTGACTCAAGCAGCTAAACCCTTATTACTACAGTTTAGCAACACTGACAATTTTGATATGTTTGCTCGAAAATTGACTTGGTGCTTTTTTATTGGTCTAATCATGTTTTCTTGTAAAAATTGTGTATCATGAATAGTTAATTTATGTTTTTCCTGTGAAATCTGCTAGGTGATTGTGATATTATTGCAAGTCGCTTTTCATTTCACCTCTGCAATAAACTTCACCTTGACTTTGATTTTAAAACCCATGGCCTTGTTTTCGAGTCAACAGTTGTTCTTTTGGGATCAAAATAATATTTCTATAGACAAGATACTTTAATTTGATTTGATAAATAAATTGAATTTTAGTACGTAGAATTGACTCATAGAGGAATCAGAAGTGGAAAGAGTGAGTGATTTCAAGTTCCTGGGTGTCAAGATCTCTGAGGATCTAACCTGGTCCCAACATATCGATGCAGCTATAAAGAAGGCAAGAGAGTGGCTATATCTGATTAGGAGTTTGACGAGATTTGCTTTGTCACCTAAGCCATGTAAAAACTTCTATAGATGTACCATGTGGAGCATTCTGATATGCTGCATCACTGTCTGGTATGGGTGGGGGGGCTACTGCACAGGATCGAGAGAAGCTACAGAAAGTTGTAAGATTAGTCAGCTCCATCATGGGTACTAGCTGTTGTAGTATCCAAGACATCTTCAAGGAGCGGTGCCTGAGAAAGGAAACATCCCTTATTAAGGATTGTCATCACCCAGGACATGCCCTCTTCTCATTGCTACTGTCAGGAAGGAGGTACAGAAGTCTGAAGGCACACACTCAGCAATTCAGGAACAGCTTCTTCCCCTCTACCATCTGATTTCAATGTGTGTGCGCATGTAACCCTCTCACTGTGGCTCTTAACAAACTTAGCTTATTAGCTAACTCTGGCTAGCAGCACTGCAGGGGTAATGATGAGAAGGCCACCTTTAATAAGAAACACATGTCTTGGTTCGGTATGATTCAGGTTCAACCAAACTGGAAAGATGGGATGTTTCGATGAGGGAACGGAAATTATGGTGAATGCTGTGTAAGTGCTGCCCCATGCAAAGTTATCAGATATCTTAACTTTTAAAAAAATATAATAGGGAAAATAGAAATGGTTCAATAATAAACTTTGGAGCTCATTTCTGGAGTAGTCGGGATGCTTTGCATTGATTACTCACGCGCTTTACCCACACTCTGCGTGAAGGACACCAGCCACAGTTCAAAATTCCCTCGAAGACCATTCCAAACTAACTGACTAACACAGGAGTATTGGCGCTTCTTCCTTGGAACCAATCGTCTGCAGAAAACACTTTTTACAACACTTTTGGCTGACGTTGCACAACATTCCTCGGTTGAGCAAATCTTTCCTTATCACAGCCAAAGCCAAAGCATGAGTCTAAAAAGCTTAACTAACACACTACGCTTGCAGAAACTACTAAAATAAAAAACCGAACAGCATAGCTGTAGAAATACAATAAAACATGTCCTTAAGCGGGGCATAAATTGCAAAATGCTACTCCACTATCTAAGAAGGGTGGGAGGCAGCAGAAAGGAAACTACAGACCAGTTAGCCTGACATCAGTGGTTGGGAAGTTGTTGGAATCGATGGTTTGGGATGAGATTATGGAATACCTGGAGGCATATGACAAGATAGGCTAAAGCCAGCATGGTTTCCTGAAAGGAAAATCCTGCTTGACAAACCTACTGCAATTTTTTTGAGGAAACTACAAGCAGGCTAGAAAAAGGAGATGCAGAAGATGTGGTGTACTTGGATTTTCAGAAGGCCTTTGACAAGGTGCCGCACATGAGGTTGCTTAGCAAGATAAGAGCCCATGGAATTACAGGGAAGTTACTAGCATGTGTGGAGCATTGGCTGATCGGCAGAAAACAGAGAGTGGGAATAAAGGGATCCTACTCTGGCTGGCTGCCGGTTACCAGTGGAGGTCCACAGGGGTCGATGTTGGGACAGCTGCTTCTTACGATGTATGTCAATGATTTGGACTGTGGTATTAATGGATTCGTGGCTAAATTTGCCGATGATACAAAGATAGGTGGAGGAGCAGGTAGGATTGAGGAAACAGAGAGCCTGCAGAGAGACATGGGCAACTTAGGGAAATGGGCAAAGAAGTGGCAAATGAAATACAATGTTGGAAAGTGTACGGTCATGCACTTTGGTGGAAGAAGTAAACGGCAGACTATTATTTAGGTGGGGAAAGAATTCAAAATGCAGAGATGAAAAGGGACTTGGGAGTCCTTGTGCAGGGTATCCTAAAGGTTAACCTCCAGATTAAGTCAGTCGTAAAGAAGGAGAATGCAATGTTGGCATTCATTTCTGGAGGTATAGAATATAAGAGCAGAATGTGATGTTGAGGCTCTATAAGGCACAATTGAGACCACACTTGGAGTATTGTGTGCAGTTTAGGGCTACTTATTTTAGAAAGGATATACAGACATTGGAGAGGGTTCAGAGAAGATTCACGAGAATGATTACAGGAATGAAAGGGTTACCATATAAGGAACGTCTCGCAGCTCTTGAGCTGTATTCCCTGGAGCTCAGGAGAAAGAAGGGGGAATCTCATGGAAATATTCCAAATGTCAAAAAAGGCCAGACAACTTAGATATGGCCAAGTTATTTCCTATGGTAGGGGATTCTAGGACAAGCGGGCACGACTTCAGGATTGAAAGATGTCCTTTTAAGAATGAGATGCGGAGAAATTACTTTAGTCAGAAAGTGATAAATCTGTGGAATTTGTTGCCATGAGCAGCTATGGAGGCCAAGTCATTAAGTGTATTAAAGGCAGAGATAGATAGGTTCTTGATTAGCCAGGGCATCAAAGGGCATGGGGTGAAAGCAGGGAGTGGGGATGACTGGAAGAATTGGATCAGCCCATGATTGAATAGCAGAGCAGACTCGATGGGCCGAATGGCCTACTTCTGCCCCAATATCTTATGGTCTTACTGTAATTGATTTATTTTTTTCTGTATTTATCATGTATTGCATTGTACTGCTGCTGCTAAGTTAACAAGTTTCATGACATATGCATATGATATTAAACCTGATCTAATTCAGTTGTTCATCAGTTTATTGAGCAAGAAAAATATTTATGCAACTGTGTGATTAGATTAGAGCAATGAGCAGGACAGGAACAATCTCTCTGGTCCACTGTATGGTGCTGAACTAATTGAACTAATCCTTATTGTCTGAACATTGGCCATATCCCTCCATTCTTTGCATATTCCTGTGCTTTTCAAGAGCGTCTTAAATGCCACTACTGTATTTGTCATGGCTGCCATCAACTCTCGGGCACCCGCGACTCTCTATTTGCCCTGCTCATCTCCTTTGAACTTTCCCCCCTCTCATCTTAAATGCATGCTGCTTTGCATTAGAAATTTCAACCCTGGGAAAACAATACCAGCTGCCTACTCTCTCTGTGCCTCTCATAATGTTATAAACATCTATCAAGTGCCCCTTAGCCTTCACTGCACCAGTTACAATAGCCCTAGTTTGTCCAAACTCTCCTTATAGTATTTGACCTATAATCCAGGCAGCATTCCAGGGAATCCTTCTGCATCCACTGGATAGCCATCATATCCTTTCCATAATGGGATGACCAGAATTTAATGTAATACTTCAGATGTAGCCTAACTAGACTTTGCTGAGGTATACTGGATTTGCAGTATGAAGATATATATACAAAGGGAAGAAGCTAGAGAATCACAAACCAGTCTTCATTAGGGAAATGGAAGTAGGGAGGGTCAGTAGCTTTAAATTTCTTAGTGTTAGCATATCAGAGGAACTAGCTTGGAGCCAGAACATAAGTAGTCATCACAAAGAAGGCATGGCAGCATCTCTACTTTCTTCGAATTTTGCCTGGATTCGGCATGTTATTTAAAACGTTGACAAGCTTCTATAGATGCACAGTAGAGAATGTCCGAACTGGGTGCAGCAAGAAAGCATCTTCAGACCATGATCGCTTCTTGCTATGACAATCAGGCAGGAAATATAGAAACCTTGGGTCCCACATCACCAGATTCAGGAACAGTTGTAATACTTATTGCTACAACCATAAGGGTCCTGAACTGGAGCAGATAGCTTCATATTCACCATCACTCTGAAGTGAATCTATGATCTACAAACTCACTTTCCAAGGAATGTTTACAATTCATTTTCGCAGCATTATTTGAATTTGCACAATTTCTTTTGCTCATTGGTTATTTGTCAGTCTTTGTTTATGTAGAGCTTTTCTTAAAATTGTATTGTATTTCTTTTTTCTTATAAATACCTGCAAGAAAGTGAATCTCAAGGTAGTATATGGTAATCTACACGTACAGTACACACATGTGGCATTGTACTTTGATAATAAATTTACTATGAATTTTGAACTTTGACCAAAATTTCCTTTTTCTCTACATACAACCTGTCTATTTCCAATGATTGTGCTTATGCAGCCAAACTGAAATTAAGAAAACTACAATAAATAATAATTGACACCATTTTAGACCATAAGACAGACAGAAGGAGCAGAATTAGGCCATTTAGCCCATTGAGTCTGCTCCAACATTCCATCATGACTGATTTATTAGTCATCTCAACCCCATAACCTTTGATGTCCTTACTAATCAAGAACTTATTAACACCTGCTTTAAATGTACCAAGTGAATTGGTCTCCACAACTGTCCATGGCAAAGAATTCCACAGATTCACTACCCTCTAGCTAAAGAAATTCCTCCGCATCTGTGTTCTAAATGGACATCTTTCTATTCAGAGGCTGTGCCCTCTGATACTAGATCCACCACTATAAGAAACATCCTCTCCACCACATCTATTCTATTTAGGCCTTTCAATATTTGATAGGTTTCATAGAAACATAGAAACATAGAAAATACGTGCAGGAGTAGGCCATTTGGCCCTTCGAGCCTGCACCGCCATTTATTATGATCATGGCTGATCATCCAACTCAGAACCCCGCCCCAGCCTTCCCTCCATACCCCCTGACCCCCGTAGCCACAAGGGCCATATCTAACTCCCTCTTAAATATAGCCAATGAACTGGCCTCAACTGTTTCCTGTGGCAGAGAATTCCACAGATTCACCACTCTCTGTGTGAAGAAGTTTTTCCTAATCTCGGTCCTAAAAGGCTTCCCCTTTATCCTCAAACTGTGGCCCCTTGTTCTGGACTTCCCCAACATCGGGAACAATCTTCCTGCATCTAGCCTGCCCAATCCCTTTAGGATTTTATACGTTTCAATCAGATCCCCCCTCAATCTTCTAAATTCCAATGAGTACAAGTCCAGTTCACCCAGTCTTTCTTCATATGAAAGTCCTGCCATCCCAGGAATCAATCTGGTGAACCTTCTTTGTACTCCCTCTATGGCAAGGATGTCTTTCCTCAGATTAGGGGACCAAAACTGCACACAATACTCCAGGTGTGGTCGCACCAAGGCCTTGTACAACTGCAGTAGTACCTCCCTGCTCCTGTACTCGAATCCTCTCGCTATAAATGCCAGCATACCATTCGCCTTTTTCACCGCCTGCTGTACCTGCATGCCCACTTTCAATGACTGGTGTATAATGACACCCAGGTCTCGTTGCACCTCCCCTTTTCCTAATCGGCCACCCTTCAGATAATAATCTGTTTTCCTATTTTTGCCACCAAAGTAGATAACTTCACATTTATCCACATTAAATTGCATCTGCCATGAATTTGCCCACTCACCCAACTTATCCAAGTCACCCTGCATCCTTCTTAGCATCCCCCTCACAGCTAACACTGCCACCCAGCTTCGTGTCATCCGCAAACTTGGAGATGCTGCATTTAATTCCCTCATCCAAGTCATTAATATATATTGTAAACAACTGGGGTCCCAGCACTGAGCCTTGCGGTACCCCACTAGTCACCGCCTGCCATTCTGAAAAGGTCCCGTTTATTCCCACTCTTTGCTCCCTGTCTGCTAACCAATTCTCCATCCACATCAATACCTTACCCCCAATACCATGTGCTTTAAGTTTGCACACTAATCTCCTGTGTGGGACCTTGTCAAAAGCCTTTTGAAAATCCAAATATACCACATCCACTGGTTCTCCCCTATCCACTCTACTAGTTACATCCTCAAAAAATTCTATGAGATTCGTCAGACATGATTTTCCTTTCACAAATCCATGCTGACTTTGTCCGATGATTTCACCGCTTTCCAAATGTGCTGTTATCACATCTTTGATAACTGACTCCAGCAGTTTCCCCACCACCGACGTTAGGCTAACCGGTCTATAATTCTCCGGTTTCTCTCTCCCTCCTTTTTTAAAAAGTGGCGTTACATTAGCCACCCTCCAATCCTCAGGAACTAGTCCAGAATCTAACGAGTTTTGAAAAATTATCACTAATGCATCCACTATTTCTTGGGCTGCTTCCTTAAGCACTCTAGGATGCAGACCATCTGGCCCTGGGGATTTATCTGTCTCCAATCCCTTCAATTTACCTAACACCACTTCCCTACTAACATGTATTTCGCTCAGTTCCTCCATCTCACTGGACCCTCTGTCCCCTACTATTTCTGGAAGATTATTTATGTCCTCCTTAGTGAAGACAGAACCAAAGTAATTATTCAATTGGTCTGCCATGTCCTTGCTCCCCATAATCAATTCACCTGTTTCTGTCTGTAGGGGACCTACATTTGTCTTTACCAGTCTTTTCCTTTTTACGTATCTATAAAAGCTTTTACAGTCAGTTTTTATGTTCCCTGCCAGTTTTCTCTCATAATCTTTTTTCCCCTTCCTAATTAAGCCCTTTGTCCTCCTCTGCTGAACTCTGAATTTCTCCCAGTCCTCAGGTGAGCCACTTTCTCTGGCTAATTTGTATGCTTCTTCTTTGGAATTGATACTATCCCTAATTTCTCTTGTCAGCCACGGGTGCACTACCTTCCTTGATTTATTCTTTTGCCAAACTGGGATGAACAATTGTTGTAGTTCATTCATGCAACCTTTAAATGCTTGCCATTGCATATCCACCGTCAATCCTTTAAGTGTCATTTGCCAGTCTACCTTAGCTAATTCATGTCTCATACCTTCAAAGTTACCCCTCTTTAAGTTCAGAACCTTTGTTTCTGAATTAACTATGTCACTCTCCATCTTAATGAAGAATTCCACCATATTATGGTCACTCTTACCCAAGGGGCCTCTCACGACAAGATTGCTAATTAACCCTTCCTTTTTGCTCAAAACCCAGTCCAGAATAGCCTGCTCTCTAGTTGGTTCCTCAACATGTTGGTTCAAAAAAAAAACATCCCGCATACATTCCAATAAATCCTCTTCCTCAGCACCTTTACCAATTTGGTTCACCCAATCTACATGTAGATTGAAGTCACCCATTATAACTGCTGTTCCTTTATTGCACACATTTCTAATTTCCTGTTTAATGCCATCTCCGACCTCACTACTACTGTTAGGTGGCCTGTACACAACTCCCACCAGCGTCTTCTGCCCCTTAGTGTTACGCAGCTCTACCCATATTGATTCCACTTCTTCCCGGCTTATGTCCTTCCTTTCTATTGCGTTAATCTCTTCTTTAACCAGCAACGCCACCCCACCTCCCCTTCCTTCATGTCTATCCCTCCTGAATATTGAATATCCCTGAACGTTGAGCTCCCATCCTTGGTCACCCTGGAGCCACGTCTCTGTGATCCCAACTATATCATAATCATTAATAACAATCTGCACTTTCAATTCATCCACCTTATTACGAATGCTCCTTGCATTGACACACAAAGCCTTCAGGCGCTCTTTTACAACTCTCTTAGCCCTTATACAATTATGTTGAAAAGTGGCCCTTTTTAATGCTTGCCCTGGATTTGTCGGCCTGCCACTTTTACTTTTCTCCTTAGTACTTTTTGCTTCTACCCTCACTTTACACCCCTCTGTCTCTCTGCAATGGTTCCCATCCCCCTGTTGTGAACTAACCTCCTCACGCCTAGCCTCTTTAATTTGATTCCCACCACCCAACCATTCTAGTTTAAAGTCACCTCAGTAGCCCTCACTAATCTCCCTGCCAGGATATTGGTCCCCCTAGGATTCAAGTGTAACCCGTCCTTTTTGTACAGGTCACGCCTGCGCCAAAAGAGGTCCCAATGATCCAAAAACTTGAATCCCTGCCCCCTGCTCCAATCCCTCAGCCACGCATTTATCCTCCACCTTATCGCATTCCTACTCTCACTGTCGCGTGGCACAGGCAGTAATCCCGAGGTTACTACCTTTGCGGTCCTTTTTCTCAACTCCCTTCCTAGCTCCCTATATTCTCCTTTCAGGACCTCATCCCTTTTCCTACCTATGTCATTGGTACCTATATGTACCACGACCTCTGGCTCCTCACCCTCCCACTTCAGGATATCTTGGACACGATCAGAAATATCCCGGACCCTGGCACCAGGGAGGCAAACTACCATCCGGGTCTCTGGACTGCGTCCACAGAATCGCCTATCTGACCCCCTTACTATCGAGTCCCCTATCACAACTGCCCTCCTCTTCCTTGCCCTACCCTTCTGAGCTACAGGGCCAGACTCTGTGCCGGAGGCACGGCCACTGTCGCTTCCCCCCGGGTAAACTGTCCCCCTCAACAATACTCAAACAGGAGTACCTACTGTTAAGGGGCACAGCCACCGGGGTACTCCCTATTACCTGACTCTTCCCCTTCCCCCTCCTAACCGTGACCCACTTGCCTGCCTCCCGTGGCCCCGGCGTGACCACCTGCCTGCAACTCTTCTCTATCAACTCCTCACTCTCCCTGACCAGACGAATGTCATCGAGCTGCAGCTCCAGTTCCGTAACGCGGTCCCTTAGGAGCTGCATCTCGATGCACTTGGCGCAGATGTAGACGTCCGGGAGGCTTGGAGACTCTAGGGCCTCCCACATCTGACACTGAGAACAGCAAACTGCCCTCTCACTCATACTGCCCCTCTCCTCAAATAACAACAGAAAATGAATGAGATCCCCTCTCAATCTTCTAAACTCCAGCAAGTACAAGCCTAGAAACATCGAAGGTTCCTCATACATTAATCCTTTCATTCCTAAAGTCATTCTTGTGAACCTCCTGTGGACCCTCTCCAATGCCAGCACATCTTTTATGAGATAAGGGGTCTAAAACTGCTCACAGCACTTGAAGTGTGGTCTGACCAATGCCTTATAAAGCCTCAGCATTAAGATCCTTGATTTCATATTCTTATCCTCTCAAAATGAATGTTAATTCATAATATTCATTGCCTTCTTGACCTTTGCTGCAGGACAGATTTAGTTGTCATTCCAAAACTAATAATATGTGGTTTGGAGAATACAGGCACACCATTTAGGAAATTCTGACACAACCTCATGTCCTGATTTTGAATGATTTGGAGCTTCAGACAAATTATAACCGGTAGTGTACATTTAATCGCCCAATTCATTGAAATGTGCTCTGTTAATGGTATCAGCTTATTAACGAAAGGTCTGTAATGTCTCCATGCAATAAAATATGTATGAAAGATGCATTATGTATCTGTTGTGGTCGTGTGTAAGATACAGCAGTTTGGTTGCACAACAGGCTTAAATTCTGATTTATTTTCGAGATACAGCTATTCCTATCAAACAGTTTTGAGATGATTATGTCATCAGAATTCTAATTTGTTTTGACACTCATTCCTTTTCTTTGGTTACACTTCACTACACAAATGTATCTCAGCAAACAGTTGCATGCAAATTTTTCTTGGTCAATAAACCAATGTAGAATGTATCATATTTACATACAGAAAGTCAATTTATATATAAAATCACTCTGAAATATCTTGGCGAGAAATCCAGGGCATTAATATCACTGTAAGAATTTTGGCATCAAACTATGTTATTTCACAAGTCAATCAATATTGTAACAAATGTAAAAATTGATAATACTCACTCTGACGAAGTAATCCTGGAATAAATTGTGATTTTATTCCACTTTAAAGCTATTAACACCTAATGTTGGTTAAACAGACTAAAGCCAGGGAAGATGAGCTTGAAAAAGTCAATTCACTCGTCTCTGAAGTTAATAAGAAATGGAACGGAGCTGGAAACAAAGCTAAGAATAATTAATTAGATAGAAGATTATGAAATGTAGCATTCATTAAAATTTGCTTTTTGTTGGATTCATTCTATGGAGATTATTATCTGGCTAGAATTGAGTGCTGAGGAGAACACAGTGTTGAAGAGAACAATTATTATTTCAGGTTAAGTCAGATCAAACCAGTATGCTCCAATGCTTATCTTTGTTCTTCTTCATGTAAGTGGATGATTTCCTGAAAAATATGAAATAAAATTATGCTGCAGACGCTGGAAAGCTGAAATAAAGGCAGAAAATACTGGAAACACTTGCCATTTCAGACAGTGCTTGCAGAATGAAAAACAGCACTTATTTTTCAGGTTGAAAGATCCCTTGGCAGAACAGGAGGAAGGGGAATGCAGTTTAGTTTTAAATTGCAGAGATTGTCCAGGAGGGAAGGCTGAGGAAAAAGTGAATGTCTCTATTCTCCTGAAGCTGTTTTGCCATGTTGATGAGTTGTTTATGAGGCCTTGTGGTTGATGGGTTAATGAGGAGGCTAGAGAGAGAGGACGCAAAGAAAGAAATAATGTCAGAGCCGTGAAATGCAGAGATGTAGGAAACACCCAGCTGGCCAGGTTGTGCTTATGAATGGAGAAAATCTGAGGCTTTTTTATCCATAGCAAAACTGGTCAGTTCTGACAAAACTAAAGAAAATGACTTATCTTAAGTTACTATACAGCATTAGACACTAAGGCTTAAAGACTGAAACTTGTTTTGATGGAAGAAACATTGTTCCTCAAACTTACGTTGAGCCTTGTAACGATGCAGAGAGTCAGTGTGAGAGTAGAATGGTGACTGTTTCCAACAATTTCTGATTTGATACCACGATTATTTTAAAATCATAATCCCAACAAACATCATCTTCCTTCATATCCACAATCATTAACCAGCCTTGAGATTTATTGATAATTGGATTGTTTTGTTAAGACATTTTTATTGTCATTTTAAACCCATGCATGTTGCATAACTCTTGAACCCATGCAGACAGGTGAGATTGTCTTCTGCTTGGACTGTTCTTATCAATCATTTGAATAAAGCAATCAGTCATCATGCAAGGAGATTTTCACCAATGATGAGAGGTTCTTTATTGACAATCAATTCTATTCTTCTGTTAAGTCAAACTATCAGAGCATTTTGGAACTCCTGAGAGATCCTTCCTGAGTTTCACAGGGACAAATAGATTTATTAAGATATTGGTACAGATTTGATTATCTCAACTTGATGCCGTACCAGTTAAGAGCTCCAAGAGCTTTTGATATTCTGTAAAAGACTTAACAGAGCCAGGCGTTCTGAGGTGATTAAAAAAAACTTAGCATAATTACCACATGCATCACTGAGACATAGATCCTCAGTTATAAAGCATTGGTTTAGATCCTCTGCCCAACTCAGCCATGCTGGTTAAGCTGCCCATATCAACTAATCCTATTTATCCATATTTGATCTTGTGCCCCTAAACCTTTCCCATCCATGTACTTGTCTGAAGGCATTCTCAGGATAGAGTAGGGCACAGCTCACACCCACTCTCCTGCTGTACCTGCACCAGCCCGGGCATGCTGTCAGATATTTCCTCCCCACTAGCATTAGCCTATCTCTCCTCAGCATCAGCATGCCTCCTGAGCTCTCTCGCACAAGGATACCGTCAGACCAGTTTCCCATCCCGGGCTCTAGACACAGGTGCGAACTCAGGTGAAGAGTTACCTGCTACACTAGGGATGAGTTACTCTGCTCATCAGACTAGATCTCTTGGCCCTGTCTGATATTGTTAAGAGGAAGGGCAGCAGGAGAAAGATATGATTTTCCATGTATTTAAATACAGTATCTGTATGTAAGACTTGTGCACACCCGTACAATATGGTAAGGAGACCTGAATAAACAAGGTATACATTCTCTGCATTTCCTGCACTATCCACTATTAGAACAAGTAATGAGTAAAAACACATGCATTTCATATTGGCAAAACCCCCTGGTTTCCTTGGCTGCGTAATTCTAGGGAAGACAACCTCCAGCCCGCCAAACTCGTGAGACTGAGACGCCCTCACACCCCAAACCCCAGTTTGTGTGGATGCTGTGTAATTTGCTACCCTGTTACAAATTAGTGCCAGGACATAACAGACAATACACTGCATACCATTGAAAGATTATATTTATGCATCTTAACTTGACTACATATTTAGTAAAGAAAAGGACACATTTTAATTCAACAGTCAAATGTGCACAAGTTGGAGCTCAAAGTTTCTCCATAGTCACCGATCCTCAATCGATCCCGCCCCTGGTTTTTTTGTATCACGGTCCTGCTCCAGGTCAAATCCTACGACCTCTTCTCTACTGTGACTTCCCTCTTCATCTCCTCTTGAACAAAAACCTTAAGCCTGACCTTAGTGTCCCTCACTGAAGAAACTTCCCCTTAATTCGACAATCCTAATTGGATGGTACACATTTCTCCTCATCTCTTATCTTCAACAATAACCCAAGCAAGCTGAAAACAGAACAGACCGCTCTTACAGAACTGTTAAATGAAATACATACAACATAACAGAAAAAAAAAATGAACCAGGGCATTACACTGGCAATTTCAAGAATGGGAAGTGCATTGGCGCAGGTGCCTCACAGATCCAGTGAACCAGGTTCAATTCTGACCTCAGGTGCTGTCTGAGAGGAGTGTGTACATTCTCCCTGTGACTGCGAGCATTTTCACTTAGTGTCTGAGCACCCTCCCACATCCCAAAGATGTGCTGGATAATAGATTAATTGGCCTCAGTAAGTTGCCTCTCGTGCGAAGGTAAGTGGTAGAAGCTGAGGGGAGCAGATGGTAATGTGGGAGAATAAAATAGCGTTAATCAGCTGGGCACTTGATGGTTGGATTGCATTCAGTACACTGATGGGCTTTCTTTTTTCCTGGTGTATGTCTCTGTAATTCTATGTTGCTATTTGGTGTCAGGTGAAGCAAGTCAAAATATACAGGTGTTGTGTCAGATAGCAAGACTTACCTGTGCGTACTATTTTGGTAACCAGGTGGCAATGTGAGGCATCAATCTGATAGTCAAACACTGCAGCTTTTAATCCAGACGATCAGTAACAGTGGACACCAGTCAATCTCTACACAGGTTAGAGGGAAACACTGGCGAGAGAGGCAAGTACTTTTGGTGAGACTGGTGCCAATACACTGTGGCTGGCAGTGTGACTCTGGTGTTGAACGCACCAGGAGAAGAACTCCCCCAATCAATCCAGCAACACAGGGGCCGTGCTAGAAATACTGTTGTTGTTGGCTTAATGAGTCAAACACGCCTGTGGGAGATGGTTTATTTGTGCAGGGACTAGAAGAACACAATAAAAATATTTTAATCCAGCACATCTAGTTTCTAGTCTCACCCATCCTGAGGGGAAAACGCATGATACATTCATGCTATCCATACCCCTATCCCTACTTTGCAACTGTAACACTTTATTCCGCATTTTATTATGTCTTCCTTTGTAGTACCTCAATGTACTGATGTAATGAAGTGATCTGTATGGATGGCATGCAGAACAAAATTCTTAACCGTACCTTGGTACATCTGGCAATAATAAGCCAATTTACATATTTATTCAGTTACCAAGTGGTGTCAAATTAGCAATTTTTTTTCAAGCTATTGAAACGGTATTCACATTAATACCCCTGCCCATTTTAATTTGTTGAACTTTCATAAAGTTATATTACATTTCCCAGTGAAACTGAGAACTTTAAGCAGAGCTGGGGAAAAGGGGCTTTGGTTTGGTTGAAAGAAGTTCCAGGAATCAAGCCACGTATGGAGAGATACAAGTACACTGAAGAACTTGCTTGAAGCAGCAGCACATATCACAGACAATATAAATTAAGCATAAATTATACAAGGCTGTGAAGAGAAAAAAAGTGAAAAACAAGACATTAGCAAAAAAAAAAAGACACAGTTTGAGACTCGTGCGTGGTTGTAGCTTTAAAACTGGAAGCTGGAGGACTGGGGGTGGATGGGTGGAAGTAAGGAATGGGGCTTGCTTTGATGTTGTTGTCTTGTTGTTTTTTATGTTGTGTTTTGTTGTGTTCTGTGTTGTTCTGCTGAACATTGTTGACATGCTATGTTGGCGCCGGAATGTGTGGCAACAGCTTGAGGGCTGCCCCCAGCACATTCTCAGGTTGTGCTGGTTGTCAGCACAAACAACTCGTTTCACTGTATGTTTCAAAGTATTTGTGATTAATAAATCTGAATCCAAATCTGAAATCTGCAAGAGCTGCTCTCGCGAGATGAAAGTGAGCCTGAGAACAGCGGTCCTGTCGAGTCAGAATGAACTATTCCCTGTGCGTCCAATGAGAGCGCAAGAACCTGGTTTTAATGAGTCAGAAGGGAGCATGGGGGCTAGGACCAGTGTAAGGGAGTGTGAGAACTAAAGTCCAATAACTGGAAACAGGCACAGTAAACATTACCTAATGAGCCAGATGCCAAACTATAGAGATTTGCAAATTGTTGGATTGTGGGTTATCAGAATTTTATTGTAGCATGGTTTTCCTGCTGGGAGTTCCGTGTAAGGGCCTGAGGGAACACAGAAAGTTGGTCTGTAATGCAAACAGTTACTTGAGCCCGTTCTGACTGACATTACAGCTGAAGGAAATGAAGATGACACGTAGACCCAGGGAATGTGGAGCCTGCAAATGGCGAGATAACACAGAGATCATCTGCAGCAGCCCGACATGATCCTGAGGCTGGGAATTGAAGAGTGACTACTGTTCTGATCTCCATTGGAAAAGCTGACAAGCTACACAGGGGAGGTTGGATTTGTGGTCACCTTTCAAACTGAGGACAAGGGATGCAACTTGATGGTTGGCCTTTAGTATCACAGTCACAGGGGGAAATAGAGATAAAAAGAATTGGCAGTTCTGTGAGAAAATAAGAACTGTTTTTTCAGACCACTGAGGTAGAAATTCATACTGGTGACAAATTGTGTGTTGCTCTATTGAATACTGGAAGAGAAAAGAGTGTTTATATTGGAAGAAAGGGTACTTGTGCAAAAGAAAATCTACTTAAAATATTGGGGGGTAATTTCTTTCCAGGCACTAAAACATTTAGAAAAGTGTGCATACTGTAATTGTTCAATGTTCAACCCTACAGCTAATAATATGAATACTTATACTGTGTAGCTAAAGATCCATTGAACAATTCATATGCAGCTCTGAAGCCTGAGGAAATCAAAGTATGCATTTCTCAGAGCTGTAAAATTACTCAGGCCCAGAAATTGGATTACACCTTTATTTTGGTACTTTATAACATAGTTGCATTTAACGATAAAACCAAATTGGATTCCTGGTAAAGAATTATGAAATTGTTCAAAATGAGATTGGAAAGCACATTAACTTGCTTTATACTCAGGGACAGTAAAATCTCCAAAATGGAATTGGTATGCTTCAATACAGGATGTCATCCAATTTTGCACATCTTCTGGCATGTTGCTGCATTGTCACACACCAGTAACATATTTACCTGGAAATTGGATTTTATTCTTTTGGAGGTACACTTAATATGTTCTCCATATACGCAGCTTCATTATTCCTTATCAGATCCTAACAAACATAAAAAGTGAAATTAGGCAAAAGAATCTTCAAAGCTGCATTATGGTGGTGTACAAGCAGAATCATGGGCTTAAGTGGGAGCTGTGCTGTACCTAGGCACTAGCGCAAACTGAATCCAATTTCCAGCGACTAGCTGAACACCTTTCTTGAGAAGGTCCTCATCTTGGAGATGGAACATGAAACTGCACAGTCTAATTTCGTGATTGCTGGAAATAATCTGCAGTGCAATCGACTCCAGGGAAAATGAAAAGAAGATGGAATAGCACACACATGAAAAGCCAGCTGCTTGTGTTTCAATTTTTAGGCTCTGCTGTTCCATGAGACTTGATTAATGAACCCATTCCTAACTGGAAGTACATATTCACCCCTCTTTAAAGTTGGTGCAGCTTAAAACTCTAAAGCTTAAGTAAGATATGTATTCTTATTTTCGGATCCCTCTATGATTCAATTCCTCCTTCACCCAAGTAATCTCCAGCTCTTCAGCCTTCTGTGATATCGCCAATTCGGACCCTTGAGCATTCTTAATTTTAGTCACTGGTCTTCAGTCGCTTCAATCAAATTCTGGTAATCCCTTGTTAATCTTCTCACCTCTTGACCTCTCTTTTTTGAAATGTTCTTAAAAGCTGACCTGTTTTTAAAGCTGATCTGTCTCCACAATGAGTTTGATTTAGATTGCTCCTACCAAAGGATGATTGGAATCCTTAGGTGGAAGGAAGCAATGTTTCAGGAATACTCTTTTAATTCCAATCACAAATAGAACATTTCTATAAGCAAACATAAGTAAGTGGTTAGTCCAGCTATAGCAGGCCAGTCTCCCTTTCTGTTATCCAGTTCACTCAGTCTTCCACATGTTTGCAATCCCAGAGGGAGTGCCCAATTCAAATTTATTGGAGACCAGGGTAGCCAGTACTGAAACGTCTGGCTGTCTGTGATTATCCTTTCCTTATGGATCAAAACTTATCTGGCTGTGTGATTGCAGAAACATGCATTCGTTTCTCTTTGCTTTCAATTCAATGAAAATCTATGAACAGTAAACAAACAATACCTTTTTTTTAAAAAAATGTGTACTATACAGCTTTGAGATAAGAGTCAGATCATGTGGTGCTGCATTGCTATATTACTGTCTCACAGACTGCCTTTGAAGTTCTTTGACACCTAGGGCGTACTAGCAAAGCAAATTCGGTCAAGCTACTCATACATGTTATTCAATTTTTTTTTACAGTGGCTGCAGTAGAATTTGCTTCATAACAGTCCTGTAAACCTTGGAGTATGTCACCAGTTTCAAAGCAATACAAAAATGCAAGCTGCAATAAAACTGAAATGTGAACAAGTAGACACTACCCTCAACAATTAAAGTGAAAATAATGAAGGAACACAAGAGAATAATGGGATGGACCTCATCTGAATCATAGCACATTAAGGTTGGTTCGACAATTCCACGAGGGATTCAAACTAGAAGGGAGCCTAGACCAGCAAATCTGCAGTGCACATTTTACAGTCTTATATAAGCACGGCTTCCAGTGGGAATGGAGATCACAGCATTTTTCTGGCGTATATGGATTAGTCAACAAGATGTGAAAGAAATGCTTTTTGGTGAGTAGAACAAAAAGATTATCAAAGTGTCTATTAGTGACAGCAATGCTCTCTTGCTTTTGCATTACAAAGAGCACAAAAGAGGCTAGAAAACTGACTCCAGAAGTAGCAGACCTGAGGAGAGAAAGGCAGAAAAGAGGATCAAAAGGGAACTCTCTGAAGTTCAGAAAATACGAAATGAAATAGAAGATAGAACATAGAATGTTGCTGCACAGTACAGGCCCTTTGGCCCAAAATGTTGTGCTGACCTCTTAACCTACTTTAAGATCAATCTAACCCTTCTTTCCTACATAACCCTCCATTTTTGCTATCAGCGATGTGCCTATCTAAGAGTTTCTTAAATGTCCCTAATAATAGATAATATTATAAGATAAATAGATAATGTAAATATTATTACTTAATGATAGAAGAGTAAGATTAGTTCTTTCTTGTAATCCTGAGAAAGTGCTATACAATTGAACATGCTTCGACTGTACTCCTACTCAATTTTTTGACAGCCAGTGGAAGATCCACATCACAAAGAAATATGGCAGAGCTCTCCACCACAACCAACCTAATATTTATCCTTCGACTGACCTCATTACTGCATTTACCAATCAGGTGCTGCCTATCCTACCTAACTGTGAAAATACTTGAAAAGCACATCATTGCTTTGAACTAGCTTCTCACTGACCATTGAACACTCATTTTACACTAATCTCATTTTCAACCCTTCACAATTTCTTTCCCTTCTTGTTGAGTGCCGTCGAGTCATGGTGACCCTTTTGTAGTTGTCCAGAGGGTTTTCGTGGCAAGATACTGAAGAAGATTGCCAGGCCTTTCTTCTGTGCAGATAGGTTGGATTCAATCAGGACCATCCACCTCAAAATCCAGTGCTGACACCACACCACCTCTTTCCCTTACCTGTCTACGTATTAGGTACAATTTATATTGGCCAATCAACCTACCAATCTGCATCTTTGAGATGTGGGTGGAAATTGGAGCATCGGGGGGCTCTTAGGGAGAAGGTGCAAACTCCACATTGACTGCACTGGAGATCAAGGTTAGACTCAGACAGGTGAAGATGTGAGGCCATTGGTCTGCTAGCTGTATCACTGTGCTGCTTTGGAATGTCCTAGAGTTTTGAAAAAATAACATATAACTATTAATCTTTTGTGGCATTACAGCAGTAGAAGCAATGTGATTGGAATTGGAGTAAGAATTGATTTATTACTGTCACATGTACCAAAGTACAGTGAAAAACTTGTCTTGTGTACTGTTCACACAGATCAATTCATGACACACTGCGTTGAGGTAGTACAAAGTAAAATAATAACAGAATACAGAATAAGGTGTAACAGCTGCAGAAAAAGTGCAGTGCAGGTAGAATCAAGTACAACATTCCAACAAGGTAGATCTTACTACACAGCAAGTCATTCAATTGTCTTATAACAGTGTGGTCGAACCTGTCCTTGACAAGAGAGAAGAGAGAATGTCTAGCTGGGTGGGGTTTTTGATTGTGCTGACAGCTTTACTGAAGCAGTGAGAAGTGTGGACAGAGTCTGTGGAAGGGAGGTTAGTTTCTATGATATTCTGAGCTGTGTCCTCAACTCTGCGGTTTCTTGCGAGCATGCCATACCAAGCTATTATGCATCCAGATCAAATATTCACTGTGGTGCATTGATTAAATAATTGATAAAGCTCGACGGGGACATGCTATATTTCTTTAACCTGCTGAGGAAGTAGAGGCACTAGTCAGCTTTCTTCCCCATGGCATCCACATTGTTGGACCAGAACAGGATATTGATGATGTAGAATGGCTAGAATCTTTATTATGAATGTTATGAATAAATCTGTTCATAGGGTAGTTGATCATTTTGGAGTAAATGAGTATATCTTACATCCAGAGAGATAAGTGGTTGTGGATTGCGACCATTGGAATATCTGGTTATTTTGGCAAATCTAACAGCAAGGTTAAGCTGGGAAACCAAATAAAAATTATGTGAATTCTTACAATTCATTACTTACTTAGTTAATTTGACCATTGGTCACTATAGCCTAAATGGAACATAAACAAGAAAGAAGGCAGAGTAGATGGGACATCTCCAGAGTACAGAGAGGTTAATTTAAATTCATGTCTGCTTTTCTGCTTATAAAGAATGTCCTTTGAACATCAGGTTTTGTTTGTCTATGTATTGAAGTATTCTTACATAATTACCATTGATGTAATGTGTCTTTAAACATTTTCTTCTCAATTGTGGGGCACTCTGATCCGTGACTGAGAGCCATTAATTGGTTGCCCAATATTGTTGCAATTGTAACCGTGTTAGAGGGGGTAATGTGTTTTTCTTTTTGTCGATAATCCTCAATCAAGTATTGCACAATTAGCAATAAGCAGCATTTTAGCAGAAGCAACCAAGAAAATACACTAGTTCTAGCCATAGATTCACGGAAATAAAATGCACAACCAAAGAAAAAGAGATCCATATGGAAACAGGTTATTGCACGACAATATTTTGTATCATGTATCGTCATGAAATATGCATTGAAAAATATGAGACTACATATCATGCATTATGTTGGTGTAGGAACTTATTTTGTATAAAAATGAAATAAATTGAGATGGATCATTGTCTTAACATCGGGTTTTAGTTTTCCGAAGTATTATTTTAAGAATTTCTGAAATCGTAAAAAACATTGGGAAAGTTAGGGTTCAAATAAATACAGGGTATGTATTTATTTAATATATTTTTGCATGTATATAAGTGGGCCAGCATGTATCCTCCCACTAATGCCCTGAAGAAGTTAGTAGTGATCCAACTTTCTTCAGCATTGTATTGAAGGTACTATCATTACTCCTCGGTAGGGACTTTTAGTATTTAAACCAATGAAGAATCAGCAAATTTTAAAACATAGAACACTTCAGCATAGTACCGGCCCTTCAGCCCACAATGTTGTGCCGAACTTTTAAGCTACTTTCAGATCAATCTCAAACAACAGGAATTCTGCAGATGCTGGAAATTCAAGCAACACACATCAAAATTGCTGGTGAACGCAGCAGGCCAGGCAGCATCTCTAGGAAGAGGTACAGTCGACGTTTCAGGCCGAGACCCTTCGTCAGGACTAACTGAAGGAAGAATTAGTAAGAGATTTGAAAGTGGGAGGGGGAGGGGGAGATCCAAAATGATAGGAGAAGACAGGAGGGGGAGGGATGGAGCCAAGAGCTGGACAGGTGATTGGCATAGGGGATATGAGAGGATCATGGGACAGGGGGCCCAGGGAGAAAGACAAGGGAGGCGGGAAACCAGAGGATGGGCAAGGGGTATAGTCAGAGGGACAGAGGGAGAAAAAGGAGAGTGAGAGAAAGAATGTGTGTATAAAAATAAATAACGGATGGGGTACGAGGGGGAGGTGGGGCATTAGCAGAAGTTAGAGAAGTCGATGTTCATGCCATCAGGTTGGAGGTTACCCAGATGGAATATAAGGTGTTGTTCCTCCAACCTGAGTGTGGTTTCATCTTTACAGTAGAGGAGGCCGTGGATAGACATGTCAGAATGGGAATGGGATGTGGAATTAAAATATGTGGCCACTGGGAGATCCTGTTTCCCCCCCGCCCTTGTCTTTCTCCCCGGACCTCCTGTCCCATGATCCTCTCATATCCCCTTTGCCAATCACCTGTCCAGCTCTTGGCTCCATCCCTCCCCCTCCTGTCTTCTCCTATCATTTTGGATCTCCCCCTCCCCCTCCAACTTTCAAATCTCTTACTCACTCTTCCTTCAGTTAGTCCTGACGAAGGGTCTCGGCCTGAAACGTCGACTGTACCTCTTCCTAGAGATGCTGCCTGGCCTGCTGCGTTCGCCAGCAACTTTGATGTGTGTTGTTCAGATCAATCTAACCCTTCTCTCCCACATAACTCTATTTTCCTTTCATCCATGTGCCTATCCATGAGTCTTTTAAATGTCCCTACCCCTGGCAGCACAGTCCATCATCTCTGTGTAAAAAAACTTACTTTTCTCCAATTACCTTAAAATTTTGCCCCTTTGTACTAGCCATTACAGCCCTGGCAAAAAGTCTCTGGCTATCCAATCAGTCAAGATTCAAGATTCAAGCTTCAAGATCCAAAAAACTTTATTGTCATTCTAACCATACATCAGCTCTGCAGGGCAGAATGAGACAGCGTTTCCCAGGAGCAGTGCAATCATAACATAACAAACGCAACACTAAATAATAAACATAACAATAAATAGTAAAACACAACAGCCACATGTCAGTTAAAATCAGTTATAAGTGTCCAGTGCAAGTTAAAAGTGTCTAAAGCAGAGTCAGGTGGAGCAGCTATTTAGCAGTCTGACTGCCTGTGGGAGGAAGCTGTTTAGTAGCCTTGTGGTTTTAGTTTTGATGCTCCTGTAACGTTTGCCTGATGGCAGAAGAACAAACAGTTCATGGAGAGGGTGTGAGGGGTCTTTAATGATGTACCGTGTTTTCTGGAGGCATCAACTCTGAAAGAAGTCTTGGACAGAAGGTAAGGAGACCCCAATAACCTTCTCTGCTCCCCTAACCACCCTCTGCAAGGCTTTTTTGTCGACAGCACTGCAGCTGGAGTACCAGGTTGTGATGCAAACGGTCAGCACACTCTCAACCACGCCTCTCTAGAATGTAGTTAAGATGTTAGTGGGGAGTGATGCATGTTTAAGCTTGCTCAGAAAGTGCAATCTCTGCTGGGCCCGTTTCACAATCCCAGTGGTGTTCCTGGACCAGGTGAGATTGTCCGAGATCTGCACCCCAAGGAACTTGATGTTTTCCACTCTCTCCACTGTGGAGCCGCTGATGCTGAGGGGTGTGTGCTCAGGCTGAGACCGCCTGAAATTGACGATCATCTATGCCTCTAATCAACTTGTACACCTCTAACAAGTCACCTCTCATCCTCCATCTCTCCAAAGAGAAAAGCCCTAGCTCACTCAATCTGACCCCATCAGACATGTTCTCCAAGGCAGTATCCTGGTAAATCTCCTCTGCACACACTCTAAAGCTTTCACATCCTTCCTATAATGAGGCAAACAGAACTGAACACAAAACCCAAGTGTAGTCTAACTAGGGTTTTATAGAACCGCATCATTACCTCACAGCTCTTGAACTCGATCCCTGACAAATAAAGACCAACAGACCCTACACCTTCTTAACAACCCTGGGAACATGCATAGTAACTTTGAGTCGTCTATGGATGCAGACCCCAAGATCTGTCTGTTCCTCCACACTACTTTCAACCTTCCAAAGTGAATTATTTCACACTTTTCCAGATTGAACTCCATCTGACACTTCTCAGCCCAGCTCTGCATTCTGTCAATGTCCCATTGTAACCCCTCAGTGATTAATGGATGCCAATCAGGCATGTTGGTTTTTCTTGGATGGTGTCAAGCTGCTTGAATGTTGCTGGATCACCACTCATCATGCTCAGATGAAGTAGTGATATACTCATTACAGGATATCCAGTCCCAACCTACCTTTGAAACTACTCTGTTAAGTGGCATGCTCTTGAATATGGACAATGGCAAGCACCAGCATATTGGTGATATTGTGTTGAATGTCAAGAAGGGACACCACTTTGTGGGGTAATATCTGAGTTATACAGTCTTGGATCCATTTGCTTTTGCGATCCAAAGAATCACTGGAAATTAAGAATGAGGTATAAAACTTGTTGCTTACAATCATTTCATTAAGTGTTATGAGAGCAAAGAAGATGAAGGGAGAAAAATCATGGGGAGAGAGAACAAAGGTGGTTTGGCCATACACCAGACTACTGTTAACAGTAAATTCCACTGAAATTCCATTGATAACATTATGAAATAATATAGCCAGATTTAAGTAATATGACATCTACCACTGAAAACAAGAAGGTTTCAGAAAAAAAAACGGGGGCAACTGTAACCACTGAAAAACTCACTGAAATCACATACATTCTGTGGCCATTTTATTAGGTAATAAAGTGGCCACTGAGTGTATGTTCATGGTTTTCTGCTGGTGTAGCCATTGACTTCAAGTTTTGGCATGTTGTGTGTTCAGAGATGCTCTTTGGCACACCACCATTGTAGTGCGTAGTTATTTGAGTTACTATCGCCTTCCTGTCAGCTTGAACCACTCTGGCCACTTTCCTCTGAACTCTCTCATTAACAAGGCATTTTCGCCCACAGAACTGCCGCTCACTGGATGTTTTTCTTATTTTTTGCACATTTCTCTGTAAACTCTAGAGACTGTTGTGCATGAAAATCCCAAGAGATCAGAAGTTTCTGAAATACTGAGACCACCTCGTCTGGCACCAAAAATCACTCCAAGGTCAAAGTCACTTACATCACATTTCTTCCCCATTCTGATGTTTTTTCTGAACAACAACTGAACCACTTGATCATGTCTATGTATTGCTTTTTATGTATTGAGTTGCTGCCACATAATTGGGTGATTAAGTACTTGCTTTGCTGAACAGGTGTACAGGTGTACCTCATAAAGTGGCCACTGAGTGTATCTATAGATGGTTATGTAAAATACAAACAAGTATAACGAAGTTAAACTTCAAGAAAATTTTCAATTGTACACCCAATCCAACAACAGCATAGAAATAGGCTCTTCAGCCCACCGTGTCAATTCTGATATTTTTGGCCATCCACATTGATCCCATTTTACCCATTAAGAGAGTATGGTTCCATGCTTTGCCTACTTAGATATCTGCCTAAATGCCTCTTAAATGCAATAATTGCATCTATTCCATCACATCCTCTGGGAATGAATTTCAGATATCAAGAACTTTTAAAAAATGTACTCCTTAATTTCATTTTAATATTCCTTCGGCTCACTTCAAACCTATGATACACCTACCATGGCAAAATGATTTTAACTACCTACCCTATTTATGCCTCTTCTAATTTGATTTACCCCTATCAGGTTAATCCTCAGCCTCCTTCACTCAAGATGAAACAAGTCCAGTCTATTCAATTTCTCCTTATACCTAAAATCTGCCAATGTAGGACTTGTCCTGGTGAATATCCTTTGCATTCTCTCCAGTGCAACTGCAACCATCTGATAGTGTGGTGACAAGAACTTCACACCATGCTCCAAATATTGTCCAACAAGAGCTTAGTAACATTGAAACACAACATCCCAATTTTGAATTTCTAGGGTGGTGAAGAAGGCATACTCACCTTCGTCGGCTGGGACACAGAGCAGCGAGTGTCTCTGTCACTGTTCTGAATCTGTTGTTTCTAACCTCTCCTCTATTCTTCAACAACATTCAACTTGTCACATCTTTCCCTGTGCATCTGCCCCTCCCTCAAACTGGTGTCATCTCCAAGCATCCCTCACCACATCTGGTTCCATCAATCACCTCCCTGTAGCTGCCGCACGCTCCCTCTCATAGCTTTACAGTAGTAGCGAGGTTGGGGATGGCATTAAACAGGAAATTAGAAATGCGTGCAATAAAGGAACAGCAATTATAATGAGTGACTTCAATCTACATATAGATTGGGTGAACCAAATTGGTAAGGGTGCTGAGGAAGAGGATTTCTTGGAATGTATGCGGGATGGTTTTTTGAACCAACATGTCGAGCAGGCTATTCTAGACTGGGTATTGAGCAATGAGGAAGGGTTAATTAGCAATCCTGTTGTGAGAGGCCCCTTGGGTAAGAGTGACCATAATATGGTGGAATTCTTCATTAAGATGGAGAGTGACATAGTTAATTCAGAAACAAAGGTTCTGAACTTAAAGAAGGGTAACTTTGAAGGTATGAGACGTGAATTAGCTAAGATAGACTGGCAAATGACACTTAAAGGATTGACGGTGGATATGCAATGGCAAGCATTTAAAGATCGCATGGATGAACTACAACAATTGTTCATCCCAGTTTGGCAAAAGAATAAATCAGGGAAGGTAGTGCACCCATGGCTGACAAGGGAAATTAGGGATAGTATCAATTCCAAAGAAGAAGCATACAAGTTAGCCAGAAAAAGCGGCTCATCTGAGGACTGGGAGAAATTCAGAGTCCAGCAGAGGAGGACAAAGGGCTTAATTAGGAAAGGGAAAAAAGATTATGAGAGAAAACTGGCAGGGAACATAAAAACTGACTGTAAAAGCTTTTATAGATATGTGAAAAGAAAAAGATTGGTTAAGACAAATGTAGGTCCCTTACAGACAGAAACAGGTGAATTGATTATGGGGAACAAGAACATGGCAGACCAATTTAGTAACTACTTTGGTTCTGTCTTCACTAAGGAGGACATAAATAATCTTCTGGAAACAGTGGGGGACAGAGGGTCCAGTGAGATGGAGGAACTGAGGGAAATACATGTTAGTAGGGAAGTGGTGTTAGGTAGATTCAAGGGATTAAAGGCTGATAAATCCCCAGGGCCAGATGGTGTGCATCCCAGAGTCCTTAAGGAAGTAGCCCAAGAAATAGTGGATGCATTAGTGGTAATTTTTCAAAACTCTTTAGATTCTGGATTAGTTCCTGAGGATTAGAGGGTGGCTAATGTAACCCCGCTTTTTAAAAAAGCAGGGAGAGAGAAACCGGGGAATTATAGACCGGTTAACCTGACATCGGTGGTAGGGAAAATGCCAGAGACAGTTATCAAAGATGTGATAACAGCACATTTGGAAAGCGGTGAAATCATCAGACAAAGTCAGCATGGATTTGTGAAAGGAAAGTCATGTCTGACGAATCTCATAGAATTTTTTGAGGATGTAACTAGTAGAGTGGATAGGGGAGAACCAGTGGATGTGGTATATTTGGATTTTCAAAAGGCTTTTGACAAGGTCCCACACAGGAGATTAGTGTGCAAACTTAAAGCACATGGTATTGGGGGTAAGGTATTGATGTGGATAGGGAATTGGTTGGCAGACAGGAAGCAAAGAGTGGGAATAAACGGGACCTTTTCAGAATGGCAGGCGGTGACTAGTGGGGTACCGCAAGGCTCAGTGCTGGGATCCCAGTTGTTTACAATATATATTAATGACTTGGATGAGGGAATTAAATGAAGCATCTCCAAGTTTGCGGATGACATGAAGCTGGGCGGCAGTGTTAGCTGTGAGGAGGATGCTAAGAGGATGCAGGGTGACTTGGATAGGTTAGGTGAGTGGGCAAATTCATGGCAGATGCAATTTAATGTGGATAAATGTGAGGTTATCCACTTTGGTGGCAAAAACATGAAAACAGATTATTATCTGAATGGTGGCCGATTAGGAAAAGGGGAGGTGCAACAAGACCTGGGTGTCATTATACACCAGTCATTGAAAGTGGGCATGCAGGTACAGCAGGCGGTGAAAAAGGCGAATGGTATGCTGGCACTTATAGCAAGAGGATTTGAGTACAGGAGCAGGGAGGTACTACTGCAGTTGTACAAGGCCTTGGTGTGACCACACCTGGAGTATTGTGCAGTTTTGGTCCCCTAATCTGAGGAAAGACATTCTTGCCATAGAGGGAGTAAAAAGAAAGTTCACCAGATTGATTCCTGGGATGGCAGGACTTTCATATGATGAAAGACTGGATCGACTAGGCTTATACTCTCTGGAATTTAGAAGATTGAGGGGGGATCTTATTGAAACGTATAAAATCCTAAAGGATTGGACAGGCTAGATGCAGGAAGATTGTTCCCGATGTTGGTGAAGTCCAGAATAAGGGGTCACAGTTTGAGGATAAAGGGGATGCCTTTTAGGACCGAGATTAGGAAAAACTTCTTCACACAGAGAGTGGTTAATCTGTGGAATTCTCTGCCACAGGAAACAGTTGAGGCCAGTTCATTGGCTATATTTAAGAGGGAGTTAGATATGACCCTTGTGGCTAAAGGGATCAGAGGGTGTGGATGGAAGGCTGGTGCAGGGTTCTGAGTTGAATGATCAGCCATGATCATACTGAATGGCGGTGCAGGCTCGAAGGGCCGAATGGCCTACTCCTGCACCTATTTTCTATGTTTCTATGTTTACACTGCCTATCTTCTCCTTACACTCTATGCAGGATCTCAACCCAAAACATCAACTGCCCCTTTACGTCCACAGATGATGTTAGACCTGCTGAGTTCCTCAAGCCACTTACTTTTCCTGCAGATTGCAAGAGCTGCAGTCTTCTGTTTCTCTTTAGTTTAACAACTTTGTTAAAGGAGTTAATACACAGTGCAGTATCCTGTTTTAAGATTTAGAAATTGATTAAAGAGATAAAACTCTTATTTAATTACTAATTTTCATTGCTGACAATTAGAATTTTCCAAGAGGTAATAACTTGTCAAAACAAGTGACCATAGTGTGGTTGAAGTTGTGTTATCCCAGCCCTTGGACATTATCAGGGTGGGGTCCCAAACCCAATTATTTTTACCTGTATCATCAGTGAGCTTCCTTCCATCAGAGAGAGGCAATGAGATGTTCACTGATAATTGCACCATGCTCACTCCCATGGCTCAGCAAGTGAAGTCATCTGTGCCTGACTGCAGTAAGAGCAAAACAACACTCAGGCATGTGTTAATAAGTAACTAATAATGCCAAAAAAGTGCCAGAATATTGCCATACCCCAGAAGAGCAAGTTTAACCTGCTATTCTTTAAATTATGATCAGAATTAGGTTTCTTTTCACTGACATACACTCAGTGGCCACTTTATTAGTTACACTTGCTTATTAATGTAAAAATCTAATCAGCCAATAATGTGGCAGCAACTCAATGCATAAAAGTAGACAGACATGGTCAAGAAGTTCAGTTGTTGTTCATACTGAACAACAGAAGGGAGAAGAAATGTGATCCAAGTGACTTTGACTGTAGAATGATTGTTGATGCCAGACAAGGTTGGTTTGAGTATCTCAGAAACTGCTGATCTCCTGGGATTTTCATGTACAACAATCTCTAGAGTTTACAGAGAATGGTGCAACAAACAAAAACACATCCAGTAAGTGGCAATTCTGTGGGTGAAAACCACAGAATGTGAGAAGTCAGAGGAGAATGGCCGGACTGGTTCAACCTGATAGGAAGGTGACAGTAACTCAAATAAACACACATTGCAGCAGTGATGTGCAGAAGAGCATCTCTGAATGCACGACACATCGAACCTTGAAGTGGATGGGCTATAGCCGCAGAAGACCACGGACATACACTCAGTGGCCACTTTATTAGGTACCTTCTGTACCTAACAAAGTTTCCACTGAGTTTATGTCATGTAACTTGTTGCTTTGTGGCAGCAGTACAGTGCAAGACATTAAAAAAATAAGTTACAATAAAAAAATTAATAAATAGTGTAAAAGAGGAATAGTGAGCTAGTTTTCATGGATTCAAAGACTGATCAGAAATCCGATGGCAGAGGAGAAAAAGCTGTTCCTGAAGGGTCTTCAGGCTTGCTTAACTTTTCTCTGGTGGTAGTAATGAGAATAGTAATGTGACAGATGGTGAGGGTCCTTAATGGAAGACAACAGCTTCTTGAGACAACACTTTTTGAAGATGACCTCGATAGTGGCAAGGATTGTGTCCATGATGAAGCTACCCAGGTCTAGAATCCTCTTCAGCTTCTTTTAATCCTTCCATTGGAGCCTCCATACCAGGCAGTGACAACCAGTCAGAATGCTCTCTACGGTACACCTGTAGAAATTTAATGTTCCCTGCAATACTCTTCTTGATATCAGTTTTTTTTTAGCTTCCATTTCATCCTAATCAGGGAGTTAAATCCTTTTAAAGAGATAATATAGAAAAATAGCACCCTGATGGAGGGTCTTGACCAAAAATTTGACTGTTTACTCCTCTTCATAGATGTTGCCTGACCTGTTGTGTTCCTCTATCTTTTTGTGTTTGTTGCTCTGGATTTTCAGCATCTGCAGCATCTCTTGCCCTCCAAGAGGATCACAACTTTATTGTAGGGGTTGGAGGCTTGTGTGCCTCAATGACCCAGAGAGCTATGTTGGCTGGAGCTAGCTTTGGCTCTTGGTAGGGTCACCCATGCCAAACAGGTCAAAGGGTAGAGGTCAAAGTGTGGTCCTCCGGTCCTCCAGACTTGGGGGTTCAGCTCAGGGCTAACAACCCTGACTGGTAAAAAAAATGTTACAGAAACAGCAATAAAGAATCCTTCTATATCTGTGTATGAGTGTATGGACAGATAGAGATGGAGGACTTTCATTGCAGCCCTAAACACCAGCAGTGTAATGGTCAAGAATAAGAATCTCTTGTGTTTAACGTGTGGAAACTCCAGGCTCAGTCCCTCTGATAGATCTTGATAACTTCCCTAAGGTGATCTCTCTCACATACCACCACTATGAATAGCAGAAAAATGTATGTCTGGCATCAGTGAGAAACGTGAAGGTGATAGCACAGTGAAGTTGCACCCCATATGATGAGAATATTAGAATCAAAGAGAAATAGGAAAAGGACAAGTGCTGTGCTATGAGATTCTGTGCAATTCTATTTCCCAGAACAGCAATTAAAAGAACTTTATGGAGAATGACATTAGACATGCAGTAGCGAGGTTGCTGATCAACAGTGACTAACCATAAGATATCACAGTTTTCATGGTTTGATGCTTCCCTTTGTGATTTCTTGAAATAAATATGAATGGGCAGCTGTACAGCCCAGAATCCCTTTACTCAAAAGAAATAGCAGACTATGGAATAAAATCACAACAGAGATTTATTTTATTCTTTTCTCTGACATTTATTTTATTTACTTCTATTTCAGTAAGCAAAAGGAATTTATGAAAGCTTTCAAGTTGCTTGGATGTGAACTGATAATTTCACACTCCACCACCACTTTCCTGCTAAAGGAAGGACAAGTCAATAAGGAAACTAATGCATTTTTTATTATTTTGAATTCTGTGTTTAATTTTGGTCTTGAGAGGAATAGGCACTGCTCTACAGGCTATAATGGCCTCTTGGCTATTACAGTGTAACGTTTACCTATCACCTGTCATTTGCAGAGGTTTTAGTAAACTCTCGGTGTGTTCTCCCCTCTCAACTCCAGTGGAACATTTGCAGGGACTCTGGTTGAACAAGTGGCGATCACAACTCCTTCTGGAGGGATTTCAGAGGACTTGCTTGGGTAGTACATAAATGCCTAACTTACCTGGGTCACTGCTATGGACTCTAAGGTATCCACTTCTTTATAAACAAGAGCCCTTTTTAAGTTTTTGTTGTTAATAGATCATTAACCTCAACTTGTTCCCATTTCTGTGATAGCTGCTCTTCCTTTCATCCTCTCTCTGGCCACCAACATGTCCTGATGTTTTCTCTAATGCATTTGAAAACATGCCCTCACACCAACCAACAATCATCTGCACCATCCCAATCATCTCACACTTGGCCCCACCAATAATCATCGGTACCTCCAGCTGTCCCTACTAATCTACCTTAGCTTTCATCCTGTATCTCCAAATCCTACAATACTCCAGTAGAAAAACTTCTTTGCATTAAGAATGACAAATCTCTCTATTTCTCTATCCTGGAATATTGTGAAGGATAGATCATTTTCTACCATCCCCATTCATCTGACCCACCATCCATAATGCACCAAACAATAGATATCATCTATTATTTCATTGCTCTGTGACCTCCAAAATAGTGTGCAATAAAGTTGGGAGGAATGTCAAAAGCAGGGTGTGACACACATCATGTATTATGAATTTGGTGCAGTAACTATGGATAAGCTTTTCCCCTGTTAAGGCTGTGTATCATAAAGTTATAAAACTGCTAGGTTCAAAATTGCATTGCATGATACTTCCCAATTGTGCCCAAGATCACTAACACCACAAACCTGTATATGTCACAAAAGCCATTTTGAAATCTAAGCAAAATGTCATTCAAAGTGAGAAGGCACCGAAAAGGCAAATTTTACTTCCAAGTTGTTAATTCTTCCAATAAAATTGAAACCAAAAGATGTTCCTCAAAATTCCTTGAAATCCATGCTAATATTGCATGGTACTGTTTCACCCCATTTTTTTTTTAAATTGAGCAATTGTCAATATCCAAAGTGCAATAAACTACACAGTGGAAGGCATGATAAATTAAAGAGTCAGTGATTCAATGTTTGAGATTAATCCTAGTTACTTGTTGCCCCATATTTATTTGGAAATCAAAACTGTTAATTTTGTACAAATCTCTAAATCAATTTGAATTTATTTTTGCGATTCTATTGGTTGAAACTTCAGAGAAGTAATTTCAAGCCAATGATTTATTGGACCAGATACTGTGACACAGACAGGTAAGAGCAGTTTAGCATTATCTCCTTTAGTGTTTGACAATCCATTCTAACAAAAAAAAAAGAGAAAAGTTTATAGGTACCTGTAGCTCGATCTGACTCCTAACATGCACAGGAAGCAATGTTAAGGTTTTATAGAGGATGAGTGGAAGGAGACCACTAGGTCAATTATGTCTCACCTTTCTTTCAGTACAGCAGTCCTGTCTATTCCATTTTTACCCATGACCCCACAAATCATTCTCTCTCAAGTGCCTATCCAATTCAGTTTTGAAGGCACTTATGACCTTTGAAGAGTACAACAACAGATTAATATGGAAGCAATGCTAAGAAGAGAATGACTAATAGGCACTTCTCAGGGTATCAAAATGAAATGTTATTATAGCTGGACATCAAAGAATGGAGACCCTGACAAAGTTACATAAGAATCCTTGGGGTATGTTCGTAAGAACTCAGACCAAGTAATCAAAGGACCAAAACACCCAAGTCTGTGCCTATTAATACTAAGATTTAAAACACTGAAGTTACTGGAAATCTGAAGTGAAAACAAAAATGCTGTGGACTCTCAGCAGGTCAGAAGGCATCAATAGAGAAAGAAATGGGGCAACAGAATAATGTTTCAGTTCAAAGGCCTTTCATCAGAAGCTTGGCAAGGGTGAGATCTAACAAGAGGTCTTTGATCTGAGATGTTAACTCCACCTATCTCTCTATGCTTACTGGCCGTCCAATTAAAAATTAATGAGAGTCTGCAAACTCTCCCTTTGTAAAAATAAATTTCATATTTTAATGTGGATTGATTCTGAAAAGCATGATTATGTCATTAGACATATAGTATATATGTACTAACTAATTTAAATATGCACAAATTATCTCCAATGCTTTTTTTAAAATGTCATATTCCTAGAGCTCTGGGCAACAGTCAAGCAACCACTTGCTCTGTGACTATAGACTCGGTAGAAAGCAAGATAGTTTACCATGGCAACGTACTGGTCAACTTTGATTGAGAATTTAAAATAAACAAAAGATTCTATAGGGTAGATGCAGAGAAAGTGCCTCTCCTGATACAATATCAAGGGCAAAATTGGTACGACTGAATAGGGTTTAGATGTTTCAAAAGGGACCTGGATTCAAGATTCAAGATTGCTTTAATGTCGTTTCCAGTACACAAGTGTAAAAGAGAACTCTGGATCCAAACTAGCAACAAAAAACACAATAAGCTAAAGAACACAATAATAAAAAAATATAGTAAATACAAATACATAAGACAGCTTATATAAATTGATTGTATGTACAAAAGATGATGCTAGATACAGGAATATCTGTACATAATGTGACTGACAGGAAATGATAAAGTAGTGGTGGAGGGGTGGGTTAGTGGGTGGAAGAGTTGAGCAGCCTTACTGCTCAAGGAAAGTAACTGTTTTTGAGTCTGGTGTGGATACTACATAGCTTCCTCCCTGATGGAGTGAGACAAACAGTCCATGAACAAGGCATGAGGGATCATTCATGATGTTACTGCCCTTTTTCTGGCACCTTTCTGTATACATGTCCTTAATGGCTGGTAGATTGCTGCCTGTGATGCATTGGGCAGTTTTGACTACCCATTGTCGAGCCTTCCTGTCCACCACAATGCAGTTTCCGTATCATGCAGTGATGTAGCACGTTGGAATTCTCGCTACTGCGTATCTGCCTTTGCCTTCTGGTTCTAAGCAATGGGCCTGTAGACCATAAGATCATAAGACATAGGAGCAGAATTAAGCCATTTGGCCCATCATGTCTGCTCCACCATTCAAACATGGCAGATCTTTTTCTCCCCTCCTCCGTCCTACTCCCTGGCCTTCTCCCCGTAACCTTTGATACCGTGGGCAATCAAGAACCTAACAATCTCTGCTTTAAACACACCCAACAACTTGGCCTCCACAGCTACCTGTGGTAACAAATTCCACAAATTCACCACCCTCTGGCTAAAGAAATTTCTCCACATCTCTGTTTTAAGTGGATGCCCTTCTATCCTGAGGCTGTGCCCACTTGTCCTAGACTCCCTCGCCATGGGCAACATCCTTTCCACATCTACTTTGTCTAGGCCTTTCAATATTTGAAAGGTTTCAATGGAACACCCCATGTGAAGAATCTGTTGAAGGTTGTGAGTATTAATGTGCATACTCTAGCTCTTTTCAGCCTCCTCAGAAAGTAGAGGTGTTGGCGAGCTTTCCTGATTATGTGGAAAGTGTTCTGGGACCATGAGAGGCCATACGAGATGTGCACTCCCAAGAGTTTGAACTGCTCACAATTTCCACTGCTGTGTCACCAATGAAAGGAGGGGTATGAGTGGCACAAGTTCTCCTGAAGTTGTTGACATTGAGGAAGAGGTTATTTGTCTGACACTTAGCCTCGAGCTCTTCCACTTCCTCTCTGTAGGCCATCTCATCATTGGTGATGAACCCCAACACTGTTGTGTCATCAGCAAACTTGACGATGTGATTTCTCAGGTGCTTGGAAGTGCCACCTTGTGTAAGGGAGGTAAAACAGGTGGAAGAGTGTAGCATATGGGATTTGTAAAACAATGATTGAATATTTGCCAGGTGGAATGACAACTGAAATCTTTCTGAACATGTAGCATGTGGGGTCTGTAGACTAATGACTGAATGTCTGTTTGTGGGATGATAGCTGGATTCTTTCCAAACTCAGACTTATCGCTTATATGTAATCATTAATGTATTGTGTAAGCCCAAGGAATATGTGTGTCATGGGAATTGTGAGACTAATGAATTAAATAACAAGGAGTAATCATTAAAATGTCTAGTTGATGTATGAGGCTGTACTGAAGACAGTGTTATTGGACAAGATGTGTTGTTTGAAGGAAATCAGACTGGTACTGACATGAAAAAGGATTTGTCTGTCTCTTGCTGACCCTGCACTTGTGAATCTCATATATATGGAGGAACATTCTAGACTTTGCTGGAACTTCACCCGAACTGGACCAAGGGGTGGTCTCAAGATTCAGAATTGGAGTTCCCCTGACAACAACCAAGTGGTGACCAGGAAACATGAGATCATAAATCTTTGTAACTTGTTACATAGTATTTGTGGATATTATTTGTGCTTTCTATTTTATGATAATAATTTAGGCTTAAGTTACTTTGTTGTACTTCTACACATCTCCTGGATATTTAACTGATTGATTCTGATCAAACCAGCCTGTTGAGAGTGATTACCAGGGAGTGGCAGAGCTAATCAGTGATAGTATCAGACTTACAGAAAGAGCAGACATTGTAGAAAGATCATCCACTGTGTCAGTGTGGGTTGAAGTCAGATTGCATGGGAAAGTATTTAATTTGTGGAGGGCTAAGTATGATGCTATTGGCAGTGTTGGATTAGGGTATAGAATTGTTATTTTTCTTGTATTTTAACTTTTCTATGCTTGCTTATAATTTTTATATAATCACCTATGCATGGATAATTTTTCAGTGAACTTTTCAGTAATTGTAGTATAGATAATTCTGCATGTTCTGCAAGCTTCCTAATTTTTCTCAGCAGGTGCCACAGCTCTTGAATTTGGCCAATTCCTATATTGCATCTTAATAATAGAATGCGTGTTATCTCTAGTTTGAGTATGAGATGACCACAACTTCTTTCTCTGTTTTTCTTTGTTCTTTGTTCTTGTAACACTGGATAAAGCAGCCATAATTTCCAAGTTTAATGCCTCTTTCTTGACTTCTGGATCACAATCTCCAGATCCAACAGCAGAGAGCCTAAATTGGGAACAGGTATTCTCAGGGAGATGTGAACGTTGTTAGGGAGCTCTTGCTTGGGGTTCTGGTAAGGTTTGTACCATTGAATCAAGGAAAGGATGTTTGGGTGAAGGAACCGTGGCTAGCAAGAGAGATCGTATATTTAGTCAAGAGGAAGAAGAAAACGAACACAAGGTTTAGGAAGCAGAGATCAAACTGCACTCTTAAGAGTCATAAAGAAGCAAGGAAGCAGCTTATAGAGGTGCTTACGAGAGTTAGAAGGGTACACACAAAAGTCTTGACAAGTACGATAAGAGAAAACCCTAGGATGTTCCATAAGTACATGAAGAACAAGGTGACAAGAGTGAGGGTATGTTCTTAATGGATACTTCTGTATTCACCAGTAAGATGGACCTTGATGAATGTGAAGTTAGTGTAGAACATACTAATATCCTGGAGCATGTTGAAGTTAAGAAAGCGGCAGAGTTGGATCTTCTGAAAAACATTAGTATAGATAAGTCCCTGAAGCCAGACAGGATATATCTTGGATTACGATGGGAAACAAGGAAATTGTTACATCTTTGGTAATGATCTTTGCATCCTCACTGTCTACTGGAGTATTACCAGAAGACTTTCTTTTGTTCAAGGAAAGTAATAGGGATAATTATGGGGATTATAGACCAGTGAATTTTATATCAGTGGTGGGCAAACTCTTAAAGAGGATCCTTAGAGACAGGAGTTATGAGCATTTCGAGTAATATAATCTGATATTATAGGGATAGTCAGCATGTCTTTTGAGGAACAGTCCATGCCTCATGATCCTGAATAACTTTTCCAAGAAAGCAACAAAACAAGTTGATGAAGGTAGAGCAGTTAATGTGGTATGCATGGATCTTAGTACGCTTATTCAAAACATTAGGAGGCATGGGATCTCGAAAACTTGGCTGTATGGATTCAGAGCTGACTTGCTCACAGAAGGAAGGGGTGGGTAGCAGATGGAGTGTATTCTGCCCAGAGGTCCATCACTAGTAACGGTCTGCAGGGATCTGTTCTGGGAACCCTGCTAATTCTGTTTTTTGTAAATGATTTGGATGAGGAAGATTTAGTAAGACTCTTGCATAGGCAAATGGATGAAAGAAAAATGGAGGGCTCAGTAGGAGGGAGTATTAGATCAATCTGGAAATAGGTTAACAGATCAGCAAAACATTGTGGATCAAAGGGCCTGTTATGTTCTTTTGCTGGAGAAACAAATCAGTAAAAAGATGTCTTCTTGTCTGACCAAAATTCATTGATATTTTAGAGCAAAGTCCATAATTATGTGCTGCAGACTGGAGTGCTCTGTGGTCTACATCTACAGTATGTGCTGAGGGATGTGCTGTAGTTGGGTGCAGCCCCACAAAGGTTCCTTAGAGAAGGGAAACAGTTTCAACTCTGTCTTTATTGCATACTACATAATTGGAAATGGTGTTAAAACCTGCTCCCTGCTCAAGAGTTGTATTTTAATTACAATTGATGCAACAATGGCATTAAGTAATTGGAATAATATGCCTAGTAATGAAAAAGTTGACTTTGATGAGCTGTATTATATACAGTACATTTGAAAACTTATGAAGAAAGAATATTTTTAAATTAAAAAAAAATATAGTTCAGAGCATTACTCTGAAAGTGATTTCAAGTCTGTTGATAGCTGCAGTACATAGGAAAAGTTAAGTCTTTATTTACACTCTATGGTCACTTTGTAAGGCACCTCATGTAAGTGTACTGTATGTTCATGGTCTTCTGCTGCTGTAGCCCATTTACTTCAAGGCTCCATATGTAGTGCTTTGAGAGATGCTCTTCTGCACACCACTGTTGTAACACCTGGTTATTTGAGTTACTGCTGCCTTCCTGTCAGCTTGAACCAGTCTGGCCATTCTCCTCTGACCTCTCTCATTAAAGAAAGGCATTTTCACCCACAGAACTGCCATGCACTCAATGTTTTATGCCTTTTTTTTGCACCATTCTCTGTAAACTCTAGAGACTATTGTACATAAAAATCCCAGGAGATGAGCAGTTTCTGAGGTACTCGAACCACTTGGTTTGGCATCAACAATCATTCCACAGTCAAAAATAACTCAGATCACATTTCTTCCCCATTCTGATGTTTTGTCTGAACAACTGAACCTCTTGACCATGTCTGCATGATGTTATGCATTGAATTGCTGCCACGTGATTGGCTGATTAGATATTTGCATTAACAAGAAGGTGTATAGGTGTACCTAATATAGTGGCCACTGAGTGTCGGTAATATGCGCTTGTGCATTTTAAACATTATTGAGTATGGAACAGGCTGTGCATTTGTTTATGGAGCTAAAATCTTTCATGAGTAACCTAGCGACAAATGGAAATCACAATCCAATGTAAATCAAAATAACTGATAATTCTTCAAGATGTGGTGTTCCTTCTGCAATATTCTGTGGGCACCTAGAGGCTGTGCAATTAATGTGACCCTTTTCCTCTTTCTTCACTCTTTTCTTCTATGGTTCACACACGTTTCCACTTGCAGAATGCGTTCAGGTAAGGACCTCTTCTGTTTGTTAGACGGTACAAGCTGCACAGGAAGAAACTGAAGCCCACTAAGTAACTATGGGCTTCAGTGGGATGAAAAATGAAATCTCATTTTCAAAGGTCTCTTCTAAAAAACTTCATGCTGCCATGGGTTTTTATTACAGTAAATTCACCTGTAGTGGCAGGGGGTGTGCGCTGTAGCATTGAGGGGCCAATATAGGTGGCAATTCAGTCCCCTGGGCACACACTGCCTCTCAACAGAGCAGTTCAACTCACCCCATTATCCCTCTCCATATTTCCCTATGTTTCAGCAACTTACTCTCTCTCAGGTACAATTATGAAGAAAGCACAGCAGCGCCTCTACTTCCTTTGGAGTTTGTGAAGATTTGGCATGACATCTAAAACTTAAACAAATTTCTATAGATGTGTGGTGGAGAGCATAGTGACTGGCTGCATCACAACCTGGTATGGAAACACCAATGCCCTGAATGGAAAACCTACAAAAAGTAACGGATATGGTCCGGTCCATCATAAGTAAAGCCCTCCCCACCATTAGTAAAGCCCTCCCCACCATTGAGCGCATCTACACAAAGCATTATCGTCGGAAAGCAGCATCTGTCATCCGGGTCGCTCTGCGTAGGCCGTGTTCTCTTCTTTCCATTGTTATCAGGAAGAAGGTACAGGAGCCTCAGGACTCACACCACTAGGTTCAGGAACAGTTATTACTCCTCAATCATCAAGCTCTTGAACTGGAGGTGATAACTTCACTCAAATTCACTTGCCCCATCACTGAAATGTTCCCACAACCTACGGGCTCACTTTCAAGGACTCTTCATCTCACGTTCTCGATATTTATTGCTTAGTTACTTATTATTATTTATTTCTTTTTGTATTTGCAATTTGTTGCCTTTTACACTCTGATTGTCCACCCTGTTGGTACGGTCTATCATTGATTCTATTATGGTTATTGAACTTATTGAGTATGCCTGCAAGAAAGTGAATCTCAGGTTTGCATATGGTGATGTATATGAACTTTGATAATAAATTTTCTTTGAACTGTGAGATACACATCTGCTCCCATTTTATTACTTTGACACATACCTACACTGGGGATATTTTACAGTACTATTTGAACTACAGGCACATTTTTGAAAGGCCCGTACTGTGCTATGTTCTGTGTTCTATTTTATATGTTCTAACTTAAGTCTAATGCATAGTGATGTTTGTATATGATGGGATGAGAACCCTTCTGGTGGGAATTCCACTGTGTCAACTTCTACTCGTAGCTGAGGCTCAATGTCTCAATAGCATTGTGGGGTTAAGGGGGTTGAGGTTTGGCCTGTGCATATAGGATGGGCATGGGTAGTGGGCGTGGGGCAATAGGAACAACTTCTTCCCATATTCAGCAATTGATAATTGCATGAGGTGCTATTAATGTTGAAAGCATGGGTGACCCTGTTGGTGGTTGTGGTCAGGGGGGAGAGGAAGCAGAAGAGATACTTCATGTGGTCAGGACCTGATGCATATGGGGTTGTTATTTGAGTAGGGATTGTAAGCAGGAATGAGGCTCAGCTGTTCTGGTAGAGCCCATAGGACCAGGACTGGGAAATAAACAGAGGAGTGGAGGCAAAGGTGGGTAAAGTTGTGGGCTTAGAGCTTGAAAGAGGGGCTGGAAACTGAGGGCTGGTGGGAGATAAGTTTTAAACAAAAATATATTAAAAAGATAGCAGATATCTAAGATGAATAATAAAAATGGCGCCAGAAGTTTTTGTCGACCCACGCAACTTCTTCCAGGTCGTCCGTGAAACTTCTTTTCTCATCTTTTTCTTCTCTTTTCAAGGTTGCTTGGGGTTCTGTTGGAGTCCTTGATATACAGCTACAGCTCAAACTATGGTCCTCTGCAAGCAATGGGCTCTTGGACTGGCTGTGCAGACTGGTGTTTCGATATCTCCAGGAGCGGCCTGGAAGATGTCCGCCTTCGGGGAGTGGCCCCATGGACGACCCAATTCCTCGCCAATTTCACCAACTGAAGCATCGTGGAAGACTGAAAATTGGGACAGCAGGCGGTGTGCGCTGCTGTCGGAAGAAGGCTCCTGTACTTGAGCGATCCCTCTTCCTCTTTTGATGATGAGTGAAAGCCTGTCACTCCTCAAGTTGGGGGAAGCTCAGAGAAGCAATGTGGAAGACTGCAACATCGGAACAGCAAGCTACTGGTCTCCTGCTCTTGTTGCAGGAGCAATCTCCCTCACAGGTGAGAGAACACCTTTCTGTGATATCGAAGTGTTTTTGATGGACTCTAAGTCAAGGTCTCTTCGGGGGCATTTGCTATTGCTTGTATGGTGGGGAGGTGGTGTGGAAGTTGGCACTTCATCTGGTGCAGGTAGGGGGAGAGGAAGGGTCAATACTGCTGCTTGGGCGTTGGGGGGGGAGTTAGGTTCTCGATGTTACTATCATTCACTCTTTGGGGTTTCTTGTTTTGTGGGTGTATCTGTGAAGAGTTAGAATTTCAGGTTGTAAACTGTATAAACAGTCTGATATTAAATTGAACTATTTGAAATGCTGGAAACACTAAACGCATCAGGCAGCATCCGTGGTGAGGGAAACAGAGTTAATGCTTCAAATCGAAGACCTATTTTTATTTAGCACTTCCTTATGTAGAGCAGCATCAGGGATTTGCTTGATAATCTTCCTTGAAGCAGGAATAGGTCATTCAACCCCTTGCTCCTTCTCCACCATTCAAATAAGATCATGATTAAGCTTTTACCTTTGTGCCACCTTTGTGCATGAACACCATGTCCCTGCTTCCCTTGATATCCGCAGATCTAACACTGTTTAAAATGTCACTTTCAGTAGTTTCATGATTTTCAGAGCTTAAGAGTCATTCTCTTCATACAATCCTTTTGTTATTTGGTTTTGTTTAAGCATAAGTCTGTCGAATCAGAATGTGCTCAAAGAGCTCTCTGAGTGACTTTCTCCACACTCCAATCATTACTACTGATGGAGGGCACCAGTAATCAGGAAGGGGTATCTGGATGATGCTTAAATGTCCCCCTCATTCTGTTTTGCAGTTCACCTGCACTAATCACAGCGCATGGTGAAAAGAGTCCCTGTTGCAATTACTTAAATTACTCTAATTACTTTAACAGCTTGCTTCAACATTTGTATTTCCTGCTGAGCTGTACCTCACTCAGACCTTCTTATGGGCATCTTCATTCTGCAGATTTGAAGTGCGACTATCACCCTGACATTACATATGACGCTACGAAACTTATATGGCATTGATTCATTGGATGGGGAAATGGGAGGAAGCAAACTAGTGGTTAATAGAGATGTTCCTGCAGTCCAGTTGCAGTCCTGCCTGTGTAGGTTGCATGTTTGCTTTGTGACGCTGCAGATCTTGTCCTGTTGCTCTCGCTTGTATCCACATCCTGAGTCATACAGGTTGGTAAGTTAATTGGCTGTTGTAAGTTGTCTCAAGTTTGTTGAAAATTTGCAGATAATAACTTTGTAATACTGTAGGATTGTGGTGAGTAGGTGTGTAATATTCACTAAAGACTTGTTGGGCTGAAGAGAATATTTCCAAATTGCAGCATTATACGAGACAACTGGCAGTTACTTTTCACAACAGATTTTCAAACCTTTAGATGAAACTTCTGTGTAGAATTTATATGGCTCCAGATGATTAAATGTACTAAAAAGTTTGCTATATTCAGCACAAAACCAAATCAGGTCCCTGACCCCTAAATTTACTGAAATCCAGTGGAAACAATAGTGCAAAAAAAAAGAGCAAAGGAGAATGCTAATAATATCTTATTCAAATCAACGTTTTCCCAATATCCTGCTGTGTAGCTGCCAGAGAAGTGTACCAACTCTTAAAGGGACACTCCTCAGTGAATCCACCCCAACCGCAAAAAAAATGGCAGATGGAATTTAATGGATACAAGTGTGATGTGTTGCACTTTGGAAGGACAAAGCAGAATGAGACTTGCACATTGAACAATAGGGCACTGAGGAGTACAATAGAACATGTTCAAATGTCATTCAACCATCCATGAATGCCCATGAATACAGTGACGAAACAACATTACTCTGGGGCCAAGGTGCAAGCCCAGAGTCCCAGCTTGTTTTCTGCCGGGTGAACAATAGGGGGCAGCACCAACTCTAGCATAGACGCTGTGCCATACTACGGCTGCAAACAGGTGACACCGCTGCTTGAGGGCCAGTCCTCGCTACGACCAAACTCACGCAGCTCCCCGACCATCTTCCCCCACCGTTTGCCAATAAACTAATGAACTGGACTTCCAACATTTCATAAGCAAAGGAAAAAATTCCAATAAAATGATCTAGGAATATGTAATTCCTTAAAAGTGGTATTACAGGTAGATAGGGTCATAAGGAGAACTTTTGGCACATTAGCTTGTGTACAAAAGATGGAATGTTATGTTAAAGTTGTCTGAGATATTGTTGAGGCTGAATTTGGAGAATTTGTGCAATTCTGATCACCTACCTATAGGAATGATATCAATAAGCTTGGAAGAATGCAGAGAGCATTTACAAGGATGCTGCCACAATTTGAGGACCCAAGTTATAGACAAAGGTTGAATAGGTAGGGACTTTATTCCTTGGAGTGTAGGAGAATGAGAAGAGATCTTATAGAAGTATACAAAATTGAGGGACATAGATGGGTAAATACATGCAGTAATCTTTCCTCTGACTTTCCTTCTGTGCTCATTGTTCTGTGAGGTTGGGTGAATCATAGGTTTAGGGTGAAAGGTGAAATATATTCAAAAGGAATATGAGGAGGACTTCTGTATTCAGAGGGTGGTGTGAGTGTGAAAGGATCTGCCAGCAGAAGTGGTGTATGTGAGGGTGATTGTAGCATTTAAGAGAAATTTGAGTAAGTACCTGAATGAGAGGGGTATGGAGGGCTACGGTCTGGGTACAGCCATATGGGTCCAGGCAGGAAAACAGGTAGGCACCCAACAGGTAGGCACAGATAGACTAGATGGGCCAAAGAGCTTGTTTCTGGACTGTAGTACTCTGACTCTGACCTGATGCCAGCTGGACGGTGGCAACATACTCCAAAGCTGCCATGGAGAAGATTAAATACTGCAAAGGTGAGGGAGAGAGCTCCCACCTAAAGGCATGAGGCTGCATGGAAACCCCACATGCTGGAGGAATAGGAATAGGAAAGTTATTTATTTTTATTTAGCAATACAGCATGGAGTCAGCCCTACAGGCCCACAACCCCACAACCCCAGTTTAACCCTAACCTAATCACAGGACAATTTACAATGACCAATTCACCTACCCGGTACGTCTTTGGACTGTGGGCAGAAACTGGAGCACCCATTCCACAGGGACTCCATACAGAATAGTGCCAGAATTGTACTCTGAACTCCGGAACGCCACTGGCAGTAATAGGGCCGCACTAACTGCACAGTACGCTAGTCTGCTTGGCCTCTATTCAGAACAGGTTAGCGAGAGGCATCTAGAGTTGTGGTCCTTGGGGATAATGCTCCTTATCCAATGAATCAATGTCGCAATAAACTGCTCTTCAGAAGAGATGCCAAAGTAATTGGCACATCACCTTACATCTTCAGACTAGACAGGTGTTTTATGCAGTTGAGTGAGTTCTCTAAGTCTCTAAACAACTCATTAGGAAATACAGATTTAGTAGCAAGCTATTAAAGTATCTAGTACTATTTAATTGGAGAATGAGTAGGGATTCATTTAGCCACATGTTATCAGTTTGGGGTGTCCTGGGAGGGGTAACACCTCTGGTGAAGGGGCCTGCAGTGCATTCTGTGACAGCTCACTCACCTTTGGTCTCCTCCTGATACTCAGCTCTCACCTGTGGCTCGAAATAGTTGCTGCATGTGATAGTGTCCACGCCCCGATTTACAACTTCAACAGGCAGCCTAAACTGGTCAGAGCACGAAGGGATATGGGGAGAAGGCAGGAGATTGGGGCTGAGAGGAAAATTGGATCTGCCATGATAAAATGGCAGAGCAGACTCGATCGGCCAAATGGCCCACTTCTGCTCCTATACCTTATGGTCTTATGGCCTAAACCAGGTGAGGGTAGCCTGCAGGTCTCATACCCCAGTGAGATCGGGACATACTCATCCTAGCATGTAAGGTTGGCTCTGGCAGACTGGGCAAATGGCAGACTGGGCAACAGTGAGAAACAATGGCCAGGAAGGCAGCTCTACAATGCTTCTTAGAGAGTGAAGGGCATAACAAGACACAGAAGAAGTCATGATCATCCACGGCAACCAAGGAAGACCCCAGTTGTGATGCTTTACTGTTCCTAGACTTCTGAGGTCAAGAGTGGAACAGCCCCAGTGCAACAGCTTTTCAACTTAAAAAAAAGATTCTGCATAGGTTCCTTGAAGTCAATCTTGGACATGACAGACAACCTAACAGTCAAATCAATTGTAATCAGTGTATGTGAACTGTAAACCAGAATGTTGATAACTTGGGGTGGGGGGGGGGGAGGAGTTTCTATGATTGTTTAGGCTCCTTTGGACGGCTTTAGGTTAGTTAACTCTTTCTATTTGTAGCTTGTCTCAACAATGCCTACTTCTGTTCATCTGGGAGGTGAATCTGTGAATGCTGATTAGCCATTAACCCCAGCAGTTGCCTTCTTCCTCCTGCTCTTCTACTCAACGTATGCCTATTGAGATTTCCTCAATGAACACCAATAAAGTTGTCAGATATAATTGCCCCTTCATGAAAACATAGCATTTCTGCTTGATTAGGGTTACAATGTTCTAAATATGCGGCAATTATTTCCTTAATTGATTCTAACATTTTTCCAACAATAGATTTAGGTTAATTAGTCTTTGGTTATCTCTTTATTTTGTAGTTCTTTTCTAAATATGAGTATTACTTTGTAAGTTTTCAATCTTCTGGCACTTCTCAAGAATCTAAGGATCTTCAGAAGATGATAATTAATTTATCAATTATCTCAGCAGCAACTTTTTCAAGGATCCTAAGATGTAAGCCACCATTCCAAAGATAAGTCAGAGGACGTAACTATCTTTAACCTCATTTATTTGCCTAATAGCAATTTTCTAGTGATGCAGCATTTAATTTCTCCATCATTATTCAGCATTAATGGGATGCTTGCATTCTACTCTGAAGACTGACTGACAGACAATATCTGTGTAACTTCACTACCATTGAGGCCACTCTCACAGTGAAGGAGCAACATCTCATTCTATCTAGATAGCCTAACCCAGAGGTTTCCAACCTTTTTTATACCATGGACCCCTACCATTAACTGAGGGGGTCCATGGAACTCCTACTCTAACCTGGCGGCATGAATATCGAATTCTCCTTCCATTATCTTTTCTCTTTGTTTCCTTCCCCCTCCCTCTTTTATCCCCACTGTAGCCTCTTATCTCTTCTTCTCACCTGCCTATCACTTCCCCCTGGTGCCTCTTCTTCTTTCCTTTCTCCTATGGTCCTCTATCAGATTCATTCTTTTCCAGCCGTTTATCTTTCCCACAAAGCTGGCTTCACCTATTATCTTCCAGCTAGTCCTCCTTTTCTCCCCCCCCCCCCACCTTTTAATTCTGGCATCTTCCCCTGAAGTAGGGGCTCAGACCGAAATGGCAAACTGTTTATTCATTTCAATAGAGGCTGAGTTCCTCCAGCATTTTGTGTGTGGATTGTTCTGGATTTCCAGCATCTGCAGAATCTATAGTGTCTATGATTCAGTACCATTTCTTTGTTTACCATAACTGTTTCCCTGGCTTCATTCATTTTTTTTGTGGGGGGGGTCAATTTTCACTGACTTTCATTTTTACATATTAAAATAACCTCCGTCCATTTTTTAATGGTCCTTACTAGTTTGCCCTTGTTTTAATGTTCTCTTTGTTAATAGGGGAAGTGAGAAACTGAAGTGAGCTCTTAAGGACTAAAATATTCTCACCAGAAAGGAATTACAAAAACACTCAATAATATTTAATATTTTAAGGGGAAGCATTTCGTGACTGCGACGGAAAGGAAAAGCAGTGGGATTAATTGGACATTTCCACCCCAAGATTCTAACGTTAGTATGATGGGCTCAACAACCGCCTTGGGTTTGTTTGCTTTCCTACTTTTCACAGCAATATGTCCTGCATTATTAGTCTTGGCTTCGTACTGAGTTTCCCTAATAAAATAACTAAGTATAATGACTGGTAATCCATACTTTAATTGCAGTTTAATGTTGCTACTTCAAATGTTCAATGCCAATTATTGATTTGCCAATTCCCTGCTCACTTCTGAATGATACTTTAAGCATTAAATTGTCACTGACTATGAAGAGGAATTGTAATAAGCAGTGTCTGCCAAAGAAAGTAAGTGATTTTGAACATATTGTGCTTCCATTTAATGAGTTTGTAAACCAAGGTATGCAAATTACAAGGTATGTTTGGAGTGTGATGAATTACCCACCTCCTGGTCCTCTTCCTGCCTCTGCTGGGATGAGTGTGCTCCAACATCATTTAAAGCCTCCTGCTTGATTGTCACCCCTTCATTTACTTCAACTGCTGTGTGCACCATCCACAAAATGCATTCAGCATCTCACCAAGACACCTTCACCAGCACCTCCCAAACCTGCAAGTTCTACCACCAGGACAGAGAGTCTCATGAGACCACACCAAAGTGCAAACTCTCCTCTCAGTCACATATCATCCTGACATGAGAATGCATCCGTTATGCCACTGGACATAATGTCATAGAACTGTTCACCTAACAGTGCCATGAGAATATCTTTGCCAAAACAAAGTAATTGTTCAAAACAAAAGTTCACCATCACCTTCTCAAGGACAATTAGGGAAATCCAATAAGTTGTGACCTGACATCCACTTCCTTTGACTGAATTAATAAGGAAAAAAAGATATGGTAAAATATTCCCTTACAAACCAGAGTCTTTAGGGACCTGCAGTAATGAAAGCTGCCTCATCCATTGCACTTTCAATTACTTTCCTAATAATCACAGTTCCTGCTTAATTGTAAATTCTTTCTGGTTGTGAGTGATTGCAATTAAGAGCACAAGAGCACTAGACTGTATATAATTACCTTCAATGTGCAAAATAAATAACTGCTTATTTTTATTTCAATGGTTTTGATTGCAGAGAACTGTGATATGAACGAACATGCAAAATATGATCGATAAGTTAATTATTGCACTCTGTTCAGAAAGATGATTCCAGCACTATGATCCTCTTCAAATTCATGGCAAATAACTGTCTTAACATGAAAATTCTTTGTTTAATTAACTTGCATTTTAAATATTGTTAAAAGAATGCTGATAATATAATCAAGGATTTGGGAGAAATGCTTTCAAACCAATTGCAAATTCACTGAATTGTCATCAGTAAATGTGAATGGTGAAATTGCAGTGTATGATATGATTGGATGAATACTTAATGCAATAATTGGTCTCATTATTTATTGTTTTGTAAAAGGATTGGCTGATGAACATCAGTATTAAATGGACAGCAAAAATCTTACTTGAATATTTAAAAGATAATACGTTTTTCCTCTGCATATCAGAAACTTGGCATAAAAAGAAAAAACACTTCTGTAAAATGTTTTTTATGATCCTATATCACAGCCAATTATGTACTTCTGAATGTAGTCAGTCATTGTGTAACAGCTAATTTAAATGCTGGAAGGCCTCATCACCAGGGGTAAGATAATGATCTGTGTTGGTCAAGGGATAAATACCAAGACAAAAGAGACTGTAGATGCTGCAGTCTGGAGCAGGGGTGGCCAACCTTTTACATTCCATGCGTCAATTTTCTCGCGCACGAGTTCAGGTGCGATTTTTTTCACGCACGAGTTCTATATTGACATATTTTTACAAGAATTGAATGGGGGTACAAGAGTTGTATGGCGCATCTGAACTCGTGAGTGAAAAAATTGACACTTGGAATGAAAAGGTTGGCCACCCCTGTTCTAGAGCAACAAAGTAATCTGCAGGAGCTCAGTGAATCAAGCAGTATCTGTTGGGGGGGCAGTGGAGGGGATGTGGGGGAAGGTGGAAAGAAAGGAATTGTTAGTGTCTCTGCATCTAGACTGGGGACTGGGATAAATATTGTCCAGTGTACTAGGGAGACCCTTGCTTCTTTTCACTCCATACATTGGAGCTTAGGCTGGTCTTTGGTTTCCCCATTACAAATGTTACGACTGTGATACAGACCCTGGGGTGCGAAAAAGGCGTGTTGCAGTCACATTTCAGGAGTGCGCATTCAATCACCAAATATCTGAAAGTATTGGAAATATTTGTGGAAATTAATGAAATCAAACATGAGAAAATCTAAAATAAAAACAAAAAAAAAATTGCAAAATTTCTCAGCAACTCATATCTAAAGGGTCAGGGATAACATTTGAGGTCAAGGACTGTTCCCTTTGGAAGGGAAAGGAAATTCAAAAGTAAATTTATTATCAGAGTATGTATATGTCACTATATATTACCTTGAGATTCAGTTTCTGGATGCATTTACAGGAAAATAAAGAAATTCAATAGAATTATTGAAAACTACATAAAGACTGACGATAGTCAATGTACAAAAGACAATATATTGTGTAAATAAAGAATAAAGGGTACTGAGAACATGAATTGTAGAGTCCTTGAAAGTGAGTCTGTAGGTTGTGGAGTTACTTTGGAGTTGTGAATGAAGCTATCCATGCTGGTTCAGGAGCCTCAGAGTTGTAGAATAATAACTATTCTTGAACTAGGTGGTGTGGGACCCAAGACGTCTGTACCTCCTGTACAATGGTAGTAATAGTGGAGAGGGCATGGGTTGGATGGTTGGTGTCCTTCATTATGGATGCTGCTTTCTTGTGCCAGCATTCCTTATTGGTTTACTCTATAGTGGGGGGGGGGGGGGGGGGGTGGCTTTGCCTGTGATGGACTGAGCTGTTTCCACCACTTTCTATAGACTTTTCCATTGCTGAGCAATGATGTTTCCATACCAGGCCGTGATGCAACCCATCAGGATACTCTCCACTGCATAGAAGTTTGTCAAAGTTTTCTGTGTCATGCTGAATCTATGCAAATTTCCAAAACAGCGGTGGTGCTGTCATTGCTTCATTGTGATGGCACTTACAGCACATGCTGATCCAAGGACAGATCCTCTGATATGATAATTCCAAGGATTTAAAGTTACTTACTCTCTCCATTTCCATTCCCTTTGAGGATTGGCTCATGGATCCCTGGTTTCCTCTTGCTGTAGTCAATAATCAGCTCTTTGGTTTTGCTGACATCAACTGAGAGGTTGTTGTTATGGCCCCATTCAGACAGATTTTCATTCCCCCTCCAATATGCTAATTCATCACCACCATTGACAACAGTGGTGTCATCAGCAAGCTTAAATATAGGACACAGGCATTGTACTTAGTCACACAATCATAAATATAAAGTGAGTAGAGCAAGGAGCTAAGCACAGACTTGTGGTGCATCTGCACTGATGGTGATTGTGGAGGAGATGTTGCCAATCCGAACTGTCTGGGGTCTGCAAGTGAGGAGATCAAGAATCCAGTTGCACATGGCCCAGGTCTTGGAGCTTGGTGATGAGTTTTGTTGGGATAAGGGTGCCGAATGCTGAGCTGTAGTCCGTGAACAATATCTTGATGTATGCAGCTTCATTCCAGAGATGTTCCAGAGATGAGCAAAAAGCCAATGAAATGGCATCTGCTGTTGACCTGTTGTGACAGTCAGCAAACTGGAGCAGATGCAGATTGCTGCTCAGGCCGGAGTTGATATGCTTCATGACAATCCACTCAAAGCACATCACAGTGGATGTCAGTGTACTGAATGATAGTCATTGAGGCAGGTTGTCACCGTCTTCTTGGGCACCGGTATAATTGAAGCCTGCTTGAAGCAGGTGGGTACCTCAGACTGAATTTCAAAGCATTTTTTGACTACTCTCCTGCAGAAGAATTTCTGCCAAAGTCTTACCAAATTTATAACAACAAAGGTTGGGGAAGCTCACATGTTGTATTGCAGTGATTACAACAAAGTGACAGTGAAATGCATGTCCAGCACAATTAGAACAATGCAAAGCATTCTTCAATATTCTTGGTTACTTAAAATCATACAGGACATTCAAAAGATAGACTTAAATGTATTGTGTGATATAAATTTTCTGCATGCTGCTGGTACAAAATCTGAATTCATTTGGGATAGATCACACCAATAATTATTATAATAATGTCTGACTGTAATTGTGCTAATCATGAAATTGGACCAAGCATTTCTAGAGGCAATCGATGTTAACTTCAGTGACCTTTTCCTGGAATCAGGTGATGCCTAACGGTAGAACTCCATACCTAATAGTGACATAAATGATAACTCATAACTCCATGTGGTAACTATTAGAGAAGAGCAAGTAAAACAAGGATACTTAGTTGTAATTATTCAAAGGGTACTCTGCTGCTACTGGGAGACGTAAACGGGCTATGAGAACTGACTGCTGACTACTCAAGCAAAGTCCATGGTCCACAAAGTATTCTACCGTAATATTGAGTGTTTTGTTTTTCTTTAACTTGTATTCAATTGCTGAGATTCCCAGTGAACGGGCGCCTCAGTTGTGACACTGCTGGTAACGTTCTATATGGACACTCAAGCAAGGACGCAGTGACTTTATCAATTAGTTTAGTGCCTGCTACCATAGAGTCATCAGAAACATTTCACTTTGCCATGACTCCTTTGATTATACATTGCATTCACTGGCTCATCTTATCCAATTTTTAAATGCACATCATTCTCAAGACCTTCATCTATTTTCTTACACCTGGACTTCTCTCTCCATTGAAGTAGCATCTGCTCTGTATGGATTTTGCCAGGTGACTGCATTAGATTTCCCCAATGTTTCCAAACTTTTTCGCCCCACAGAGAGCAGCAGAGAGGTACCACACTTACTGCACAATCAAAATCACTTCATAATTCTTTGATTTCAGTGATAAGTACAAATTAGTCAAGATTACTGACTTCCCCTGAGTGCAGCCAGGATCAATTTTAGCAATTGTCTATAAGTGTTCTCCTTAACAACCTTGTCATCAACAAGAATGCGTTCCACTTCATTAACAAACAACTTGTGGATTATGAGAAGAAATTTATGATGGTGAATGCCATCTTTCAGGGAAGCACACATGAATTCATCATCCCAATGGAGTCCACCCTGATAGGTGCCATTGGTAGCCTCACTGCTCAGAGGGATTGGTCTTCAGGACAAGGCTATGCTCTACTTCTATGATTCCTACACCAGTATAATCTCCAACTACAACAGTTGAAATAAATATAAGACCATCACAAGTACAAAGACAACACCCTTGGTCTCTTCAAGAAAAGATTGTGTTGCCTGCATTAACCCTGGTGCACTTAGCAATGGATGCCAGGAGAAGTGGAGACTTCGTTATTAGGTGACAAATGCTGCACAATCTTGCAAACTGGAGACAACGGGAAGTGATGGAGAAAGAGCAGCCAGGTGACTCGGAGCCTGAGAGCCATGCAGCAGCCTTGAAGAACAGCAGGTGCTGTTCTAACAAAGTGAGGTTGTTCTCTTTGGAAGGAAGAACAATAAAAGCAGACTATTATTTAACTGCTGAAAACTTGCAGAAATCTGCAGTACAGAGGGACTTGGGGGTCTCTCACATGAAATACAGGAAGCTAGAACACAAGAGCAGCAGATTAAAGGGAATAATTAATGCAATGTTGGGTTTTATTATAAAGGGGCAAGAGTCTAAAAGTAGGAACATTTCCAGCAACAGTACAAGCCACTAATAGCACATCTGGGGTATTGTAGCACACACAATATCGAGTCCTGATGAAGGGTCTCGGCCCAAAACGTCGACTGTACTCTTTTCCATAGCTGCTGCCTGGCCTGCTGAGTTTCTCCATTATTTTGTGCGCGTTGCTTGGATTTCCAGCATCTGCAGGTTTTTTCTTGTTTGTGATTTGGGTATTGTGAACTACAAACTGTATTTTTGTCTTCCAACTTAAGGAAAGATATCACTTCATTGGCGGCTGTTGAGAGAAAGTTCTCCAGGATGATCCCAAGTATGGAGCAGTTTTCCTGTGAGGAAAGTTGAAATAAGTTGGGATTCTACTTATTGGAGTCTAGAAAAAAAAAGGTACCTTATTAAAACACCTAAGATTCTTAAGGGAGTCATTTTGGATAAAGAGCCAACAGAGGGGAATTGTTAAGAACATGTTTACTAACCTGGTGAGCCACTGAAGGAGGAAAGTGAAATGAGCCATGGCTACTGATCAGAAGGGGAGGATTAGACCTGATCACATGCCAAGTCAGAGGTTGGGTGTTAGGTATCTGCTGATTAATCTGCAAATTCCTGCTGCAAGTTAGACACAAGACCTGATTTACTCTAAATTAGATATTTAATACTTATTTCTACCTTATTTACATGTTTATCTTTGGTCTCCAACTATTCCGATGACAGCAAAAATCATTAAAAGCATTAACTGAGACTAAATATTTACCAGAACTGTAATTTACCTGCACTGCTCTGCTTTGTGTAAATATGATGATTACACATTTTGAGCCTTTCCATTGTTTGGTCTCTGTCACTTTGTTTCTTCCAATAGATTCTGATGCTGCGAGAGTTTGAGTACATCTTAAATCTGTTACTCTTTTACTGCTACAATTGGACACAAAACTTTCTTCGCCAATACCTTGAGATAAAGAATAATTTGTTTCCTCTCTGGCTTTGTGCACTCTGAAGTGGTTGCTGAAGCCTCAGAGCCATCTTTTGGGAAAGAGGTGACTGGAATGGTGAGCGTGTGAATAATTTGGGAGCTGTTACACTCCTTCCACCATGCACACAGGGCCTCTATGCTGCAAATGCATGGGTGTCAGCTTCTCAAAACCATCTCAAATGCTTCTTCACATACTACCAGTGTTGAAGGCAAAAGAAGTTACCGATTTCCCCCCTCTGTACTATATTCCTACTATCACAAAATCATCAACTTCTCTCATGCTTGCAGTCCATTGTTAGAAGTATGATTTGTGTTTACAATCTGTACTGTGACTCTCATTAAGCTGTAACATATCATTGTCCTGTGCAGAATAATTGGCAAATCTCTATATCCAGTAAAAGATTGTTGTATGCCCTGTGGCGGAGTAATCTGACCAGAGGGAATAATTATATTGTGATTTCCAATCTAATGGAATTATCATTTTATAACTTAAGGGCTGTTTTCTATCTAGTGTTCCCCTGTGGTTGTACCTTGGGAGACAAGCCATCCGAGACAGAGCAAATGGGTAAGTGATCTGGAGAAAAATCTGATGTTAGTATTTAACTTGCAACAAAGACATTCAAAAGCAACAACTAGTTAACGACAGCTGGTGATTAAAATTGTAATATATTACCAAAGAATGTAATTTCAACAAAACATTCAGCTGCCTTTGCAACATGTGAATGGGCTTTCTCATATGACACAGCCACTGACTACTCAATTCCTACACTTTTCTCTCAGCAATCCATCAACTCCCCCCTTAACACTATGATCAATTTAACTGATCAATTAACCTACCAACCTAAACATCTTTGGGATGTGGGATGAAACCACTGCACCATCACAAGGGGAATGTGCGAACTCCAGACAGGCTGCACCAGAGGTTAGGACTGACCCAGGTGTAATGTGGAAGCTGGTTCGTGGGTTTGGTGAGTGAGACAGAAGACTAACTATGAATAAGCGTAAAAGATTTAGCTAAACATCTAAGTTCCCCCAAGTTACACAAACTACAAAACTAAAATATTCAGCAAACACACTTCGCTAAGAGTGCGTATGCCTTTAAGTACCTTCTCAATGGTTCTGTGAAGAATGCCCTGGGGACAAAGGAGGGAGAGACCCTCCTCTGAAGTGCTTGTTACCGGACACAGCAACCAATAGGGAAGAGGGGCCGCAGCTTTTAAATAGACCAATCAACAGCCGACATGGCAGAAGCGGCTTTCAACTGGCAAACATGCCTCCCCCCCCGCCCAACCCAACGTGACACTAGGCTGCTCAATTGAACCCAGGCTACTAGAGTTGTGAGACAGTGTCTCTGTTAGCTGCTCCATTTTGCCGTGCTGACCTGTTGAACAGAACACTGAACATTAAAGTGCCAAATTAAAGTACCAATCTTTTCAAACATTGAACAATAGGTTTACAGTTTGGATTCTAGTTATCAGTGGACATCTTCTCTGGAGTTCGTATTTATATCACAGCTTGAATTACAATAATGATCCCACAAACTGAATCTCTTTAGCTCGAAGGTATAATTAGAGAGTCTTGCTTCCACTCAAAAAAAAACACATGCAAATCTTTAAAATTAGAAAGCTGTAAGGGAAACTGATTCTGAATATATTAGCACTACACAAAAAAAAAGACCTACAGAACTTCGAGAATGCAGAACATCATCCTGGCATTTAAATCTATCCCAGACAAGCACATTAACACCTTCAGATTAAAGATATTTTTAAATGGTGTTAATGTTTCCTACACTCACAGCAAATAATATGCCACAGCTTTCTACTTCTTATGATCACTGATAGAATTAAAAACCCTTTTAGAGCAATTAAATCTCTTCAGTACAATACTATCTTTAACATTGCACTGCATCAAGTGGACAAGAGAAAAGGAAATGAGAGCTATAGCTTGTTGAAGAAAATATCATTAATTACTGAACTGAAATTATATAAAACATATTTTATTTGTTTCTTCATGTGCTCAGAGGTTTTGTCATAGTCATAGTCATACCTTATTGATCCCGGGGGAAATTGGTTTTCGTTACAGTTGCACCGTAAATAATAAATAGTAATAAAACCATAAATAATTAAATAGTATTATGTAAATTGTGCCAGGAAATAAGTTCAGGACCACCAGCTTATTGGCTCAGGGTGTCTGACCCTCCAAGGGAGGAGTTGTAAAGTTTGATGGCCACAGGCAGGAATGACTTCCTGTGACGCTCTGTGTTGCATCTCGGCGGAATGAGTCTTTGGCTGAATGTACTCCTGTGCCCACCCAGTACATTATGTAGTGGATGGGAGACATTGTCCAAGATGGCATGCAACTTAGACAGCATCCTCTTTTCAGACACCACCGTCAGAGGGTCCAATTCCATCCCCACAACATCACTGGCCTTACGAATGAGTTTGTTGATTCTGTTGGTGTCTGCTACTCTCAGCCTGCTGCCCCAGCACACAACAGCAAACATGATAGCACTGGCCACCACAGCATGGCTCCCACACTTGTTTATTATGGTAGTTAGTCATGTGGGTGGAGGTGTGGTAAAAGCAAAGGAAATAAGTTACACATTTGTGCTTTGTTCTGGGAACCGCTGGGTGTCATATCTTTTGTTGATCACTTAATCAAGATTGTATGTTTTGCTAGTTGCAAATAAAGGACCGAATACATTTCTTCTACTTTGTGGAACATCATTATGGGATTGATTGAAGGACAAGTCATACAAGGATAACAACCCAAGCTAGGTCACCAGCAGCGGCAATTGCTTTGTTAGAATTGGCCGCTACATTCTGTCAATAAAAGATTTCTACAGTTATACCAAATTACCATCAGCATATGGACGTGCCTGCAAAATTAGGAGCACCAGAGCCAGGAGCAGCTTGTGGCAAGTAATGAGTGTTTGTTGATCCATGCTGTGTGATTGAGTTTAGAATGGTCATCACTGACAGTAAGCTCTATAGTGTGGCGTTTGCTTAAGAGTTCGGCACTTGGTTCTGTTGAAATGCTGAAATATTTTGATTGTTAATATCTGAAGTGAATGCCATTGTTTTGTCTGGTTTGTGTACTTGGAAAATAACATGAGTCAAGCTGGAAGCAGAGACCTTGAAGTCAAGAGTAAAAGAAAAATTAAACATACTGAGGAGGCTTTAGTGACTAGGATTGACAATGTTTAAAAGGACTATAATATAATTGTTAAGAAGGTTAAATATCTATTGTTGTTAATTAGAAGTCTTTCACAAGAATAGCAAAATGTATTGCAAGTCCAGTCTCATTTGGATGATTTGAAAAATCTTCATGAGGATGTTGCTAAGCAACATAACTTGCTGTTGTCTTTAATGCCCATGTCATAGTAAGATAAACTGAGAACTATGCAAATATTGATACACTTTTTAATACAGTCACAGCAGAGGCTAAATAATAGTTGAGGCAAACATGTGATGTTGAAGGTCAAGTTTCTGGAGTAAATTAAAATATTTATAAAGCCACAAAGCATGCTTTGACTATGTATCAAGCTGATGATTATCAGGATGGCATGCACCTGAAAACAGTACATTTAACGTGCAGCAGGTTCTACAGTTAGCAGAGCATCCTGTGTGTCTGGTACCTCTTTGGTATGCATTAGAACAGAGGCTGATTTGCCTGAGCTATGCGCAAGTCAACAAATATTGGAGGGATAAGCATGCATTGGAAGAACAGGCGAAGCAAATTGATTGAAGAACAGCTTCAGAGAAACCAGGAGCAGCTAACGATGCAGGAAGAAATTGCAGCCAAGATGGCCATCGTGAAAGTGTTGAAGGCTTTAAGTGCTGTGGGTTCTAAATGTGCTCCAGCAGGACAGTTCTATGGTGTGAGCTCTTCTGTTGACATGGCACAGAAAATCCAATGTATTTGATGTCAATGTGGATACATTTGTTCCTCAAATGTCTATGAGCCACACATTTGGAGCCTAATAGGTAGTTCAGGATGTTCACTCTCAGCTGGCACCAAGGTGACACCATGAATCTATGCCATATTCAACAGCACAAGATGCTTCTGAGGACATTACAGTATGGTGACACTTGTGTTTCAGATAATGTAAGTCTAAATCGTGAGCTGGAGGCCATAAGAACACAAAAGGAAGTAGCAAGTTTAGTGATTCAACGACAAAGCATTGCATCTCTGCCTAAAAGAGAGATTCAAATCTTCAATAGTAATCCACAGCAGTATCATTCATTTGTGAGGGCTTTCAATAATAACGTTGAATGCAAGGCTGATGGATTATGACGACCATCTCTGTTTTCTCAAACAGTTCACTGGAGGTTACCCTAGAGAGCTTGTCAAACATTGCCAGTGAGCCAGCCCAGAGCAAGGATATCTAAAGGCACAAAATTTACTATAGGAACATTTTGGTGATTAGCACAAAATTGCTGTGGCCTACATGGAAAAGACCTTTTCTTGGCTACATATCAAATCAGAAGATGTAAGGTCTAGTTAAGGCTAGTCTTCTTCTTAGAGGCTGTTGCAATATCATGGAAGTAGTGCAGGACATGCCTGCTAATATGATGATTGTAATAAAGAAATTGCCCTATATGCTGAGGAATAAATGGAGAATGGTGGTCTGTTAGCTGCAAGAAAGGCACAACTGCAAGATTACTTTCACTGATGTTGTAGATTTTATTGAAAGGCAAGTAAAGATTGCTACACACCCAGTGTTTGGGAACATATACAATGTTGCATCACTGGCGGTAACCAAAGGTGTGAACAAAACTAAGTCACATATGCATTCTCAAGCTAAAGGAGGCAGCTTTGTCACTACTGTGGAAAGTGAAGCTACAACTGAGCCTGGAACTGATGAAAAGAGTGTAGATACTAAACAAGCCGTGAATGAAGCAAACACATCAATGAGTACTGCCTCGGTACCAATTGGCCTTACAGGGGTGGGTGATCAGGATTGTAAGCCTCCTGCAACATCAGTTCAGGTGACGTCAAAGAGAGTAACAAGACAGTGGTAACTTATGTTTTCCTAGATCAAGGAAATACAAATGTTCTGTACAGTGAGCCTCTTAAATAAGCTCAAACTGACAGGAAAAAGAACACACATTCTCTTAATAGGTCAAGAGAAAGCTGTGAGTAGCATTGTTGTTTCGGGATTGGAAGTGGCTGGCATAGATAATGAAAACTATTGTGAACTGCTTAACATGTATACACAAGAACGTACACCTTTCCACAAAGGGAACATTCCTCCTCAGAGAGGTTTTCAGGAATGGTTTCTCCTGAAGCATATTCATTTGACAGAAATTGAGCTGTTGATAGGGGCAAATATGCTTAAGGCATTGGAGCCATTGCAAGTGAATCACAGTGTTAATGATGGACCGTATGCAATCAGAACAATGCTGGGTTGGACTGTTAATGGATCATGAAGGAGACTGTGGTGGGGGAAGAGACTACATTCGGCCAGAGCTGGACAATTAACAAGAATTCAGATTTGAACCTGGATTAGCTTTGGCAGCAGCAAAACAAGACAGATTTTCCTGAACGCAGGCAAGAGAAACAACCTGATTTATCAAGAGAAGATCATAATCCAGGATAGACCACTTTCCAGAAAGTGGCCATTTGTGTGAATGTTGAGATTTCAAAATCAGAATCAGGTTTATTGTCATCGGCATGTGTCGTGAAATTTATTAACTTAGCAGTAGCAGTTCAATGCAATACATAATATAGAAGAAAAAATAAATAAGTTAATCAATCAATTACAGTATATGTATATTGAATAGATTAAAAATCACGCAAAAACAGAAATAATATATATTTAAAAAGTGAGGTAGTGTTCATGGGTTCAATATCTATTTAGAAATCGGATGGTAGAGGGGAAGAAGCTGTTCCTGAATTGCTGAGTGTGTGCCTTCAGGCTTCTGTACCTCCTACCTGATGGTAACAGTGTGAAAAGGGCATGCCCTGGGTGCTGGAGATCTTTAATAATGGACACTGCCTTTCTGTGACACTGCTCCTTGAAGATGTCCTAGATACTTTGTAGGCTAGTATCCAAGATGGAGGCGACTAAATTTACAACCCTCTGCAGCTTCTTTCGTTCCTGTGCAGTAGACCCCCCAAACCAGACACTGATGCAGTCTGTCAGAATGCTCTCCATGGTACAACTATAGAAGTTTGAGTGTATTTGTTGACATACCAACTCTCTTCAAACTCCTAATGAAGTATAGTCGCTGGCTTGCCTTCTTTATAGCTGACTCGATATGTTGGGACCAGGTTAGGTCCTCAGAGATCTTGACACTCAGGAACTTGAAACTGCTCACTCTCTCCACCTCTGATCCCTCCATGAGGATTGGTATGTGTTCCTTCGTCTTACCCTTCCTGAAGTCCACAATCAGCTCTTTTGTCTTACTGACGTTGAGTGCCAGGTTGATGCTGCGACACCATTCCACTAGTTGGCATATCTCCCTCCTGTACGCCCTCTTATCTCCATGTCTCCTGTATTTTGGTAGCATGTAGTTGTAATTATTCTAGTATAATAATTAGAGGGCTTGAATATAGGAGCCATGTATCTGTTCTCTATCTGCAATGTATTCTGTGTTGCGTGTTTATTGTGGTAATTAGCCACGTGGGTGGTGCGTGGTAAAAGTGACGGGAATAAGTTGCGTATTTGTGCTTTGTTCTGTGCAGTTTGGTTCTGGGGACCGGCAGATGTCATCTTTTATTGACAATTTAATCTTCATTAGTTATGCTTAATTACACAGCACTTCAAGATTGCATGTTTTGCTTTGTGGAACATCATTACTGAAGTAATTGGACGGTGCATCATGCAAGGACGACAATCCATGCTAGGTCACCAGCAGCACAGAACCATAGAACCATAGAATTGGTTTGTTAGAATTGGCTGCTACACATAAGATGACCTTATACATAGACTGATTGTATGCAGATAAAGTGATACTAGGTACAGGAGTAAAGCTACTTAGGGTGACTCTGAAATATAATGATAAAGTAGTTGTGGTGAGTAGTGTAATAGGATGTTTAATAGGTGGAGGTGTTGACTAGCTTCACTGCTTGGGGGAACAAAAACTGTTTTTGAGTCTGGTGTTCTGCTATGGATGCCATTTAACCTCCTCCCTGATGGGAGTGGGGGAAGCAGTCCATGAGCAGGATGGGTGGAATCTTTCATATTACAGGTCCTTTTCCGGCATCTTTCTATATACATGTCCTTGATATCAGGTAGGTTTGCAGAAAGGTAATGAAGTATCACAGCTACAGGCTAACCAGGGATGCAGTTTCGTTTATCATCCGTGAAAGGGGAAAATCAGCAAACTTTCTTTTTCCAATTATCTATTTTTTATAGGCATCCGTTAGTCTCATGAGACCATGGATTTGCGCCTTAGAAGGTTTCCAGGGCACAGGCCTGGGCAAGGTTGTATGGAAGACCGGCAGTTGCCCATGCTGCAAGTCTCCCCTCTCCACGCCACCGATATTGTCCAAGGGAAGGGCACTAAGACCCATACAGCTTGGCACCGGTGTCGTCGCAGAGCAACGTGTGGTTAAGTGCCTTGCTTGAGGACACACACACTGCCTCAGCCAAGGCTCGAACTAGCGACCTTCGAATCACTAGACGAACACCTTAACCACTTGGCCACACGCCAACACATTATCTATTTTATGCTTCAATATTTTTTTATGTTTGAACTAAAGATGGAAACTTAGATAAAATAGCTATGATGCAAATGAGGATCTCCTAGCATGCCAATCGTGCAAACGTGTTTTTTTTAATATTCAACAAGAAAATACAAGTAATAAATAAAACAGAACCATAGAAATTTACAGCCCAGAGCTAGTTGAGGATATCAAACATTTATCCAACTTCCTTTTGGAATTATCCTGTCTTTAGTGAACTTCATACTCCCACTGCTCTCTCTGGGTAAAACATTTTTCCTCAGACTCCGACCTATTACCTTAAATTTATCCCTTTTAATTATTGACAGTAGAGACGTCAATAGGACTTATTTGTCCCATCTCGTCCTTTGTACACCTCAAATAAACCTCTTCAGATTTCTCTGTCCAGAAAAACAAGCACAGCCCAACGTTCCTGTCCTCACAACAGAGCCTCCAGTCATAGTGAATCCCTCTGCACCCTCTCCAGTTTTATTATATTATTTCTATAGAACAGTACAGCACAGAAAAGGGCCCTTTGCCCACAATGTTGTGCCAACATTATAATGTATTGAGCAGAATTGTAAAAATATCCAGCCTTGTACCCTGAGTGTTTTATATAATTCTAGTCTAAATTCCCAGCCCTTATAATCTATTCTTTGTTAAAAAAAAAGAGAATTATTCTTAGTCTCCTCATCCAGTTGTCTTCTACCTTTGGTGTCTGAGGATATTCATTTGAAGTTTCCTCTTTTTCTTCACAGTAGACCAATGTCACATGAAATGTTGCAATCCTTTATTTATGAGCTGGTAGAAATAATAGAAAGGGCTAGTGTGTTGGGAAGCACTTGAAATACAAATTAAAAGCAACCAAAAACTCTGTTCATCTTTTGTTCATGAAATAATTGTAACGTTGCTTTAAAGAATCCTGGAAAGCTGACCGACCATTTTATTGAACGTACTGTATAGGAAAAAAATTCTTGTTGATGGAGCTCAATTGAAAGCAGTTTTGAAAGTGCCATTAGTAGTTGATGTAAAATAACATAGGAATACAAGAACATACCAAATAAGAGCAGGAGGAGGTCATCTGGCCTGTTGAGCCTGCTCTGCCATTCAAAAGGCAATAACTAACCTGACTGTGGACTCAGCTCCACCTACCTGTCTTTTCCCCATGACCCTTAATGCCTCTACTTGTGCAAAAAAGTCTATCTAATTGTGTCTTAAATAATTTTCATGAGGCAGCCTCAGTTGCATCCCTGGGCAGTGAATTCACAGAAGCAAAGTTCTGAGAAAAGCAGTTCTTCTGCATCGGTCCTAAATCTATTCCAGAAAATCTTGAAACTATGTCCCTAGTTATAGTCTCAGTAGCTTCAAGAGATCCAGTAACTGCACGTACATGTACTCCCTCAAAATCTTAGATCTTTCGTTCAGATATATTACAAACTTATTCAGAGAGAGATTGTCCTAAGAGTAGTGCTAAATTTGGTGATCATCTATGTTCCAGCACTCAATTACTAGTGCGCGCGTACACACACACACACACACACACACACCCCTACTTGGAGGAACTCAACAGACCAGGGGGCATCTATGGAAAAAAGGACAGTCGACGTTTTGGTCTAAGACCCTTCATCAGGACTGGAGAAAAAAAGATGAGGAATCAGAGTTAGAATGTGGAGAGAGGGGAGGAAGAAACACAAGGTGATAGGTGAAACTGGGGGTGGGGGGGAGGGGTGAAGTAAAGACCTGGGAAGTCGATTGATGAAAGAGATACAGGGCTGGAGAAGGGGGACTCTGATAGGAGAGGATAGAAGGCCATGAAAGAAAGAAAATGGGAAGGAACACCAGAGGGAAGTGATGGGCAGGCAAGGATAAGGTCAGAGAGGGAAAAGGGGTGATGGGAAATAGTGAAGGGGAGGCAGAGGGATTACCAGAAGTTCAAGAAATTGAGGTTCATGCCATCAAGTTAGAGGCTACCCAGGCGGAATACAAGGTGTTGTTCCTCAAACATGAGTGTGGCCTCATTGTGACAGTAGCCTCCAACCTGATGACATAAGCATCAATTTCTCAAACTTCCAGTATTGACTACCCCCCACCCCCCTTCACCATTCCCCATTCAGATTTCCCTCTCTCACCTTTTCCTACCTGCCCATCACCTCCCTTTAGTACCCCTCCCCTCCCCTTTTTCTTTCTTCTGTGGACTTCTGTCCTCTGCTATCAGATTCCACTTCTCCAGCCCTGTATATCTTTCACCAATCAACGTCCCACCCCACCCCCTCCCGGTATCACCTATCACCTTGTGTTTCTTCCTTCCCTACCCCCACCTTCTTTATCTGACTAATCTTTTTTTCTCTAGTCCTGATGAAGGGTCTCAGCCTGAAATGTCAACCGTACTCATTTCTATTGATGCTGCCTGGTCTTCTGAGTTCCTCCAGCATCTTGTGCGTGTTGCTTGGGTTTCCAGCATCCGCAGATTTTCTCTTGTTTGTGATTGGACTCTATATTATAATGCAGTTTCATTCAACCTGAACCTGGAAATTCAATAGTGCAATATAGACGGATAATTAGCTATACATTAATGTTTGCAAATAAAACTTGAATCGTGCATCTAGAGACCAGATTGCATCAATACTGAGCATTCTTGCCATCACATTGAACAATGTACTTAAATTATGTTGTTAAAGTTGCCAATTATATTGTTTGAGAGTTTCGTAAAAGGGAAATGAGAAGATGCTCCCAGCAGATACCCTTGGCAGAACTCACCTGCCAGAATGAATGCCTGTGATTTTATATGTGTCATCACAAATCTCTTCTAGTTACAGCTTTGTGCCAATAATAACTCTGTCCAGCTGCAGCAGATGACTTGGTTCAGAAACTACTCAGTGCAATCATTCAGGAATACTGACCTGGGTTCAAATCAGGCTTCGCTGGATGTCTTCATGGCTGCTTTGACATTGGAGGGATTAACTCTGTCAGGGAGAATGGATACTGAGAGGACAGCAAGTCACAATCCCAACTACATTATGTCAAGAATTAGTCTCAGTAACACTTTTAGTGTTCATTAACATACCCGGTTTTATCTGGAGAGATTGTGACATGCTCCATTAGCTCATGTCAGACTGGTTTAAACAATACATAACAAAATGTGATCCCTATTTAATGCATTGCAGTTCTCAAATTCAGGAACTCTAACCACAGCATGAGACTGTAGTTGGGGAAGTTTTGCGTAAACTTTCGTGCTTCATTATCGCTTAGAATTATAGAATTGTACAGTAAAGAAACAGATCTATTGGCCCAATGAAGCATCTACTTAAAACAATTGTATACTGATCTTTTCTTCAAGTTTCCCCCACATTGCCATCAACTCTCCTTAGGTTCTTCCACTCAGCTGCATGCGAGATGTATTTCATAGAGCTCAATTAACCTCCTGACTTACATGCCTATGGGATGTGAGAAGAAACCAGAGCACCCATAGATTGCCCAGGCAGTCATGGGGAGAACGTGCAAACTCCATACAGAGAGCAAAACAGAATTTCTGTCACACAGATTGTGAGGCTGTTGTTCTGCTAGCAACACACTACCTGGAGGAACTCAGCAGGTCAGGAAGCATCTGTAGAAATGAATAAATAGTTGATGTCTCCAACCAAGACCTTTCTTCAGAAATGGAAATGAAGGGGGAAGATGCCAGAATAAAAAGGTGAGGGGGAAAGAGAGTTCTACTAGTTGCACCAATATAACTCCCATGGTCTTCCTCTTTTCATTTGTGTCCCTGATACACTCCGTTTGGCCATTCTTAGTTTAGTTACTAAAAGCAACGTCTGAGAGGACATTGAAATTAACCAAGTAATTTCACCCAGAGTTAGACGCAAAAAGGAAATGTGTGCTACACATTACTTTACAACTACCCTCCAGAAGACAGCAACACAAGATGGACTCTGCGGTCCAGGATGGAGAGGCTACAGGAAAACTTAATATTTCACCCACCGTGATTATGGCTTGCAGGAGAGTTGTCCTATGTACCAAGGGGCAGTCTGGCTGGAGATGGTCTGAGTGGTGTCAGCCCAGACAGAGATCCCTATACTGTGAAGCAATGCTGCAAACAGGTACATGACCTGACTTGCATATATCAAGGAGAGGTCCACATAAATATGTCTCTTTTATGCTCCGAAGGACATGTAAACACACACACGCGTGAGCACATACAAATACCCACAAGCACATTCATGCATGCCCAAAAGCACATGTATGAACACCCATTCTTAATTGCATACACTAATAAGGCATCCGTTAGTCTTGCAAGACCATGGATCTGCACCTGGAAAGCCTTCACTCTCCAGGGCGCAGGCCTGGGCAAGGTTGTACAGAAGACCGGCAGTTGCCCATGCTGCAAGTCTCCCCTCTCCACGACACTGATGTTGTCCAAGGGAAGGGCAAGAGCCGATCAGCTCGGCACCAGTGTCGTCGCAGAGCACTGCGTGGTTAAGTGCCTTGCTCAAGGACACTACACGCTGCCTCGGCTGGAGATCGAACTCACAACCTTCAGATCGCTAGTCCAATGCCTTAACCACTTGGCCACGTGCCCACTGCATACACTATTACTCTGACAATATGTCTCACAGGCTGCACTCTTCCCTGCACCAACCCAGCCCTCGCCCCACCATTGACATTCTGTTCCCTCCCCCACCCACAGAGGTGAAATCTCCAAAGGGATGGCTGATAAAGGAAAGCTTACTCGATGTTCCTCATCCTAGCAACAATGGGGAACTGAAGGAAAGCCACCCAGACAAGAAAAGACCCCCTTTAAATTTAACAATCCGTATCCATGGAGAAGGCTATCCTGTAACTGATGGTAGAAAGGTCATAGAATCCCAAACCATCCCCGCTGCAAGTGCTATCTATCTCCAGCCTTCCAGGTATGCTCTTGTACTTACAAGCTGTTTATTATTCATTGTAATTACAAGCTATCCTTTGATGTGTAATCAACAGTAAACTCTCTTACTACCATCTGTGCTGCTGCATCACTCTGAAGCAGCTTTGGCTGCAACTCACAAATACTTCCGTTTTATTTTTGCAAGCATTTGGGATAGACCACCTGTTTCCACGCATTCCCACAATAAAAATGAGGACACAGCAGGAAGAATGAAAAGGAGGGGAAGAAGGGGGAGAGGTGATGACCCCAGTGCGCATCCTTGCACCTGATACCTCTCTGCACCCTTTCAGAGAGAGAGAGAGCATTGCTGGAGAGTCAGATTCAGGTTTATTATCACTGCCATATGTCATGAAGTTTGCTTATTTTTGGTAGCAGTAGAGTGCAAGACTAAAAAAGTTACAATATAAAAAATATAGTGCAAAAGAGGAATAGCGAGGTAGTGTTCATGGACCATTCAGAAGCCTGATGACAAAGGGAACGCTCTGCAAGGACACACTCATCGAAATGAGGTGCTCGAAACAAGGAAGGAGGGAGGATCTGTGCAAGGCCAGAGATTGAGATACCGTCATAACAAGATGGATGCTTGTTTTCAGACCACCCTGGCCAAACACAGGCAATGAGAAAGAACAGAGAGGGCTTAATCCCCCTGCCTTTGCAGGAAGCTCTTCAGAAACAGAGAGTGATCGCCGGTCTGGATACTGTGCACACATCATTCCCAGTCGCAACCCCCTCACATAGTGCCTACTGATGTAATTGATAGCTGCTGTGGATGCAGAAAGGAAGGTCCAAATGATTGTATGCATCTTACACTGGTCTAGCTGGAGGTCAGGTCTCTGCTCTACAGGAGCAGTTTATGTGCTCACTAACCAGAGAGGGGCTGTCCATGAACAGGATGTTGCTGATGGTGGACGCTATAAAGCAATGCGTGAGGGCGCATACTCTCCAAGAGCAAAGGGATGCTCTGCAGCCCGCACACTTCTCCTGTATGAGCTGAACAATGCTAGGGGGTGTGACGAGAATACACATAAAATTAAGATGTTTGCTGGCCTGGGTTAGCATCAGTGGCATCAGCAGTTGGTCTGCCACCTGTCCTCAGGGGAGGGAGAGATAAGGAACATGAAGCAGCATGTGGAGGTGTTAATGAAGGAGCCATCAGTCTGGGTATTGCCAAGATCGGCTCCCCCTTTGAACCCTGAACTGTTTGAAGTGATGGACAGGCGATCTGGAGATGTGTAATGAAGGGACGGTAGAGAGAGCTGTCTGGAGCGGCTCCCCCTTTGAACCCTGAACTGTCTGAAGTGATGGACAGGCGATACCCCAGCAGGGGGATAAAAAGGGACAGGTTCGCTAAGGCAGGACACACACGACACCCGAGGTAACGAGACCCTGGAAGCGGTGCGCCTCTCACGAGTCGGTGGGAAGTACCGGACAACGCACAGGGTGGAAAGGTACGATCAGCGGGAACCCGGTGTGTGTCCACCCTCGCTTGGGTGCCAGGTTCACTGCAGAGGATCGACCGCATCTGGAGGAGGGGTCACAGTCAGTGACCTCAGGTGACATCACCAAGGACCTGCCCGGAAGCTGTTTGTGAGCCATATCGCCGGTCTGTGAGTGGAAGCCAGGTCTGAATGATCAGTCGTTCCCGTTCTCTCTCTCTCTCTCTCCCCCCCCACGTTGTCCATCGCCATGGCAACGATTACTGCGAACTGAACTAAATTGGACTGAACTTTTGTGTCACTTTGAAATTTGGTCATTTACCCCTAGACAACGATAGAGCTTGATTGATGCTGTTATCTTAATTCTGTGCACATGTGTGGTTATCATTGTTGAACTGTTGCATTTATTATCCTTTCGTTTACTGTGTTGCTTGTTTCTTTAATAAAACTTTTTTAGTTCTAGTAATCCAGACTCCAACTGAGTGGTCCATTTCTGCTGGTTTGGCAACCCAGTTACGGGGTACGTAACAGGGGGAGCAGGTCACTTTCCTTCTGGAGCAGCATCACAACACACAGTCACCTCACTTTTGCAAAAACAGTGGTGTACCCCTTGCCCCAGATGAGCAAAGTCCTGTTTGTGTCACACAGAATACAGACTGCAAGGAATATACTGAAGGCAGCAGGGAACAGTCCCTGGATTTGACACCTGTCAGTCAGTTCAGTTCTGGGTCTAAAGGCTCTGTGTCAGGCACCCTCTGGCACCATCAACCCATTTCCCTGGAAGGCTGCCAGGACTACAGGTTGGTGGTCCCTCCCTCTCATCATGGCATAATGATAACTCCCACCATGGTCTCGCATGTACCATGTTCATCCATACACACAAACATCCAGTCCAGAATATTCTTTCGTTTGGCCCTGGTTAGTAGTCCGAAGTTGTCTACCATGAGCCAGAGCTTCAGGCTACTTAAGTATCATCGAGGATATTTTGTGAATTCAAAATAAAAGGAAGCAGCCTTCGAGCATTTGGATTATAAACACTCAGTGACACTGAGTCTTAGTGCTGAAGCAAAGGGACCAACACTCAAGCTGGTTAAGCAGATAAGACACTATGGTGTTTTCATTTGCTATTTCCCCACAACTTAAGGTTTTGATTTGTCATTGTTAAAAAGTATTTTCTAGAGAATATCACTGCAGAAAAATATTCTCACAATACTAATAACATGCTTAACCATGCATGGAAAAGTCCCATCAGTGCTGCGTATCCTGCCATATCTCACTATTTGCTTCTGTTTTCTGTGTAATGTAAACATTTTCAAGTTAAAACTTGGTCGTGCCTACACACTGAGTGATGCTTTCTCTTTGAAGATCATCAAGACCAAATGATTGTGGAATATTTGTACTCATGCGGCAGCAAGCCTGAATGTTCTGGGATTGATTGCATCTGACCTACAATAGGAGGTTGATCATGATCTTCCAGGTCTACTCCCTGCTCGTTTTGCTCTTATAATAACCGTCATGATGCTTTCTGAGGCATGTTCTTCTACACCAGGCAGTAACAGTTGTGGGAGGTTGCATACTGTAAAATTAGCAACATCCCTACCTATTCCAGAACACCCAGTATTACCACAGAAATTCAAAGGGACGTGATTATATGAAGGAGCATTAGTAAGAAATCTAACTTGTACAGGAAAGGATGACATTTTGTTGATCAGTTCCGCTGATAGAACAGTGGATCTTCCTAATACTTCACCAGTTGTGCCCCTATGTATACCTTCAGGGATTTTCATTTTTTAAATGACTATGCATGTTACTAATGCAGTACTTTTAACTGTTCTGTTTATGTTGCTGAATGGAACAGAGGGAATAAGTGTAGGATGATATTTCAAATAAAATTATCATCAAAGGACATCTATATCACCATATAAAACCCTAAGATTCTTTTTCTTGTGGGAATATTCAATGAATCCAATAATCATAACAGAATCAATGAAAGACTGCTCTAACAGCATAGACAACCAGTGTGCGTAAGAGAACAAACGGTGCAAATACAAAAAGAAAGAACAATAATAAATAAAGCAAGAACACGGGAGCAAGGGTCATTGAAAGTCAGTCCGTAGGTTGTGGGAACAGTTCAGTGATAGGGTGAATGAAGATACCCTTCTGGTTCAAGAGCCTGACAGCTGAGGGGTAATAACTGTTCCTGAACCTGGTGGTGCGAGTCCTGACACTCCTGTACCTTCTTCCTGATGGCAGCAGCAAGGAGAGAGCGTGACCTGAGTGGTGGGAGTCCTTGATGATGGATGCTGTCTTCCTGCAACAAATGCTTTGCGTAGATGTGCTCAATAGTGGGGAGGGCTTTACCTGTGATGGACTGGGCCATATCCATTACCTTTCGTAGGATTTTCCATTCAAGGGCACTAGTGTTTCCATGCCAGGCTGTGATGCAGCCAGTCAATATATTCTCCACTACACATCTATAAAAGTTCATCAATATTTTAGATGTCACGTCAATTCTTCACAAACTCCTAAGGAATTAAAGCAACTGCTGTGCTTTCTTCATAACTGCACTTGTGTGCTGGTCCAAAACAGCTCCTCTGAAGTGATAAGACAGGAATTTAAAACTGCTGACCTTCTTAATCTCTGATCCCCCCGATGAGGACTGGCTCATGGGCCTCCGGTTTCCTCCTCCTGAAGTCAATAATCAGCTCTTTGGTATTTCTGACATTGAGTGAGAAGTTGTTGTGGTACAACTGAGTCAGATTTTCTACTTATTTCCAATATGTTGATTCAACACCATCTTTGATTTGATAGTGACTCAAGCCTGCATCCTTTTCAATATCACTATGGTTGATCCAGTCACAACCTCAACACCACTTTCCTCAGCTCTCCCCATGATCTTGAACTCGGTTGTAACTCAGTTTCTGTTTTATATCTGCAGTATTTATCTCTGCCTCCTCTGTTATACAGTCCTCAAGTCCAACTTAAATAAGCAAACTCTTATTGTTAAGCTATGTGTTCTTGTTCCAGATGTATTATGCACTATTTATACATGAAAAATAGATCTAACACCAATTTTCAAGCAATAAATTTGACTTAGAGTTTTTGTATTTTTTTTTAATGTTGTATTGCTATTATGATGCTTAGCAACAATGGAAAGGTAAGGTATGGGACTGACATACTTTGAATCTTTGACTGCTAATGAGTGGACAGTTGAAATAGCATACACCGATGCTGCATTTTAGTGTGTTTGATTACAAACAACCTGTCAAAAAAGTGTCTGCCTCAACTTCCACCCCCTGCCTTGTCTCCTTCTTTCTGCTTTGGAACTCCTCACTGTCATTTGCATCAAGCCATAATTGGCCCCAAATCTTGACAATCAGCCCATTTAGTCATGCAGCTTCTTCTGCTGCAATGAAGACAGCACAATCATTGTCCTAGTATGTTGGGACTGGAGGGAGTGGAAAAGTTTTTCATCGTAGCTTGGCAAATGTCGCCTGAAAAATGATCCGCATGCAATTAGCAACAATCTCAGGGAAACTGCATCTCCTGTAAAGTCAATTTTTTATTTCAGCTGCTGCTCTTTGGCAAGATAAAGTGAAATATAATGATCTCCATTAAGTAATTATGCATTGCATACTCCTAGATGCTGCAGTTGCCGCGAGCTCCCAATATAATAAAAGTTCATTGCGATCATCAAGAACAGTCAATGGTGATGTAGTCCTTGCCTTGCTTTAAAAAGATATTTATAGTGATACCACTTGGTACATTTCCATGTGAAGGTACTTACTGAAGCACAAACATCTCACACCTATTGTGCTTTGGAGAGAACTGCACTCTGAGAACCCTGTCAAATTAAGAAGTCTTGTTAAGAACCTTCGTCCCCTCTTTCTTCTCTTTTTCCCTCTTCAAAGTAGGGTTAGGTTCCATGTATTCTGGGCCTATTCTCCTGTATCTGACATCCTCCAGTGCAATTTACTTCTAGCTTCAAGTGCCTTGCCCAAAAGTTTTGAAATTTGACAGCATCCTTTGGTTTCTCTCACGACCTTAGCAACTTCAATGAATCCCAGAAGGAACAATATCCTTGTAGATCACAGCAACAATCAATAAAAATCTATCAGTAATTTGAACTTAAGAAATAATGTTCATTCATCAGCACTTTTCCTACTTAGTTGATTGCTGAGGCAAAATTTCTAAGGACAGTATGGCTGATAAATCAATGATCTTTCTACCTGTAAACTTCTGTCCAGTGTAACCTGCACCTGCAGTTGATATTGATGGTTACTCACTGACAGGCAGCTTCAGTGACCCAGGTTTGATTTTGTCTTCTGGCGCTGCCTGTTGGAGTTTTCATGTTCACTCTGTGACCAAGTAGGTTTGCTTCATGTGCTCTGCTTTCCATATACATCCCAAAGATATTCCAGTAGGTTGCTTGGATACTGTAAATTGCTGTTGTCTATACAAATTTGGATGGTGATGTGGAGATATTTCACTATCAAAGGAGGTGTAAGACATTCCTTCCCTCTGCTAGCCTGCAGATCACCCTTGGGCAAGGTGTAGCACCTGCTTAGCCTCCCCCTGATCAGGGTCACATGAAGCCACAAGAGCAGGTGGTGGATGGTAGTACGAGCAGCTAGGGCATATCACAAGTCCTAGTTATGTGACCTCTGACCTCTAACAACAGGCAATTTCTGAAGAGTATTGTAAACTGCTGAGGGTCACCCTAAGACCATGATTGCCCACTGCCCACATCATATGACACAGCACATGATGATGATGACGACGACTATATAAATGGCAGGAGTATCAGGTCAAATCACAGGATTATGTGGAAAGAATCGGTAACAGGAAAGTGTAGGAATGGTGACGGTGAGTATGTTTTGAGAATAGGCATAGTCTAGATGGGCCAAATGGACAACTTCAATGTTGTAAATAAAGATGAGAAATATGGAAAGTGTAAATATAGTTTCCAAGCAATATGTGCACCACTGAGGAGAACATATGTCAGGTAATATTAATGAAACCAAATTAACATCAATAGCTCCCAAATATCTCTCAAACCGGAGCTGAATTTGCCAACCTATTATTTCACACAATCATAAATAGCTTAAATTAAGTATTTATTCATGAAGCAGCTTAAAATGCACAGATTGACTCTCGCAAATTTCTACAGATGTACCGTGGAGAGCATTCCAACTGGTTGCAACACCGTCTGGTAAGGAGGGGCCACTCCAGAGGACTGGAAAAAGCTGCAGAAAGTTGTAAACTCAGCCAACTCTATCACGGGCACCAGCTTCCCCAGGATCAAGGACACCTTCAAAAGGCGATGCCTCCAGAATGTGGCATGCATCAAGTACCCTTATCACCCAGGACATGCTGTCTTCTCATTGCTACTGTTAAAGGGGAGGTACAGGAGTCTGAAGACACACACTCAATGCTTCATTAACAGCTTCTTCCCTTCCACCATCAGATTTCTAAACGGACAATGAACTACCTCTTTTTTTTCCCTCTCTTTTTGCACTACTTATGCAATTTAACTTTTTAAATATATTTCTTATTGCAATTTAGAAATTTTATTATTGTGTATTACAATGTATTGCTGCCACAAGTCAACAAATTTTACGATGTACGTATGTCAATAATATAATTGAGAATTGAACTGTAAAATACTTTATTTAATAAGTAATTTCTGTTTTCTCTCTTCCTTTCACAAGATTAAGTTTTTTTTAAATTTTACAATGAGAGCACCCTGGCTCGTTTTCTGGAACAAATATAACCAATCAAAAAAACCTTGAGGTAATTTAATTACCTCATGGGACATTGTTTTCAGCAAATTAAAGTTTAAACAATTGTTTAAATCTTTAACTAAATTAAAAAGAATGTTTCCACAAGGCTGAAGTGACATAATTGAAAGTACCCATTTTGGGGAGAGACAGGTTGGAAGTTTTGGAGCAAATTGCCCTATAAATCATTGTGATGGAGAAGCTGGATTATAAACTCACCGAGCTGGAAAGATGCTGCAATTAATTGAAGCTGTTAAAATCTGTCAGATTCTCATCTTCATGTCTCAACACCTTCAGCAACTCCATAACAATAACCAATAGTCTAGTTCATCAGAAGACTTACTCATTTATTATCTGATTTGGTTCAATCCTTCCTTTCTATTCCACTTAACAAATTGGATGCAAATCTCAGAAATTGAAATTATTAGAATTCATCCATCACTTGTGCCTTGCTAACTTTATTGGGTCTTTTAACACAGCAATAGATAGATTCGGTATGGTGTCCAATAAAATCCAGAAAATTGAACTTTTTTAAGAATGCAAAATGGAATCGTTAATGGACCAGTAACATGGATACAAAGCTGGATGAGAAGCAAACAGCAGAAAATGGTCTTAAAATGCTTTTGCCTCTTAGCCAGCTTTTCTGCAACCATACTGCATGGATCTCACATGGGTTGATTTGATATATTGCATAGAGATATGGTATAATTAAAATCTTTGGAGCTAGCAAAAACATAGGGAATACTGATGAGTGCTTAGTAATACTAAGGAATTAGAATTAGGATTGGTGAATAGGGGAAAAAATAATCAGCCTGGAAATACGATTTAGAGAAACCTACAGAATATATTTGGGATGGAAGAATAAGAAGAGTTCATATAAATTAAATGGAAGAAATATAAAGTGGGTTCAGGAATAAAATTTCTGGAGGTGCTGTATGTGCATGATTCTTTGATGGTGGTGGAACAAACTGACCAGATTGTTTGATGAGCAAATGGCATCCTGTAGCTTATGGATCAAAATGTAAGTACAAAAAGAAAGGTATTCTGCTTAACCTTTTAAAATATCTAAATAAAGTACAACTGGAGGAATATATACAGTGCCTGTCTGTACCCAGCACTGTTTAGCAGGCTGCAATCATCATGAGAAGTCGTGCATTGATAAGGTAGTGAAAGGTTTAAAAAGAACTCGGGGCCTTTTGCAACATTTTGGTGCACTGCATTCATAATGATCTCTTAGGCACATGGCAGGGGTCAATAAAAAAGAGAAGCGAGGTGTAAGCAGAGTAAGCCAGTGTTAAAGTGTTGAAGCTGTTGGGGTGGGTTTCACCTAATTTGGCAGGGGGAAGGGGACCACAAAGATAGGGCTAAGGATGGAGTAGTTGGTATAAAAGTTAGTGCATTGTGTAGTGAGATTGTGAGGAAGGACAGGCAGATGATAGGGCGAAATTGCAATCAGTAGGATGGGTTGAAAAGTAACACGGGGGCAAATTCAAAAAGGATGATGAATACAGGACTGGAGATGTTATACTTCAGTGTATGCAGTGTACAGAATAAGGTAGATGATCTTGTTAGGGATTGGCAGGTGTGGTATGTTGTGGGCATCTCTAGGGCGTGTCTGAAAGAAAATCATAGTTGGGAGCTTAACATCCAAGGATATACATTTTATCAAAAGGACAAGCAGGTAGGCAGAGGGGTTGGGGTGGTTCTGTGGGTAAAAAATGAAATCAAATCCTTGGAAAGAGGTGACATAGGATCAGAAGATGTAGAATTCTTGTAGGCAGAACTAAGAAATATCAAGGGTTTAAAGACCCTGATGGGAGATATATACAGGCCTCCGAATAGCAACCAGGATGTGGGACATAAATTACAATGTAAGATAGAAAAGGCATGCAATAAGGGCAATGTTATGATAGTCATGGGGGATTTCAATATGCATGTAGATGGGAAAATTAGGTTGATGCTGGATCCCAAGAGGGGGAATTTGTAGAATGTGTATAGGATGGCTTTTTAGAGCAGCTTCTGGTTGAACCAACTAGGGGAAAGGCATTTCTGGATTGGGTGTTTAGTAGTGAACTGGAGCTGAAGGTAAAGGAACTCTTAGGAGGCGGTGATCATACCCTGCAGTTTGAGAGGGTGAAGATGAAGTCAGATGTTTCAGTATTACTGTTGAGTCGAGTGGATTACAGAGGCATGAGAGAGGAACTGGCCAAGGTTGATTGGAAGGGGACAATAGCAGGGATGACAGCAGAAAAGCAATGGCTGGAGTTTCTGGGAGCAATTCAGAAGGCGCAGGATAGATACAGCCCAAAGGTGAAGAGGTATTCTGACAAGGGAAGCCAAAGACAGCATGAAAGCCAAATAGAGGGCATATAATATAGCAAAAATTAGTGGGAAGTTAGAGGATTGAGAAGTTTTTAAAAACCAAAGGAAGACATCTTTTTCTCTCCTAATGTTTTTTTTAGATTAAGTATGAATATAAACCAGCCAAAAATATAGAAGAAAGAGTGTACCAACTTTTCCCCCAGATATAAAGAGTAAAAGAGATGAGAGTGGATATCAGAGCACTGGAAAATGACACTGGAGAGGTATGAATGGGGAACAAAGAAATAGCGGATGAATTTAGTAAGTACTTCGCATCAGTCTTCACTGTGAAAGACATCAGGATTATGTCAGAAATTCGAGAGTGTCAGTGGGCACAAGTGAATGTAGTTGCTATTACGACAGAGAAGGTGATTGGAAAGCTGAAAGGTAGGTAAGTCACCTGGACCAGATGAACTACACCCCGGGGTTCTGAAAGATATTGTGAAGAAATTAGATTAGATTAGATTATGAGGACACACAGTCCTCTTTTATTGTCATTTAGTAATACATGCATTAAGAAATGATACAATTACTAATGGTCATTCAAGAGTCTCTAGATTCTGGAGGGGTTCCAGATGACTGGAAAATTGCAAATGTCACTCCACTCTTTAAAAAGGGAGTGAGACAGAAGAAAGAAAATTATAGGCCAATTAGCCTGACTTCAGTGGCTTGGAAGATATTGGAATCCATTATTATGTATGAGATTTTGGAGTACGTGGAGGCACATGATAAAGTAGGCCAAAATCAGAACGGCTTCCTTAACAGAAAAACGCGCCTGACAAATCTGTTGGAATTCTTTGAGGAAATCAGAAGCAGGATAGACAAAGAGTCAGTGGATATTGTTTACTTGGATTTTCCGAAGGTGCTTGATAACGTGCTGCACATGATGCTGCTTAACATGATAAGAGCCCATGGGATTACAGGAACGCTGCTAGCATGGATGACGATTGGCTGACTGGCAGGAGACAAAGAATGGGAATAAGGGGGCCTTTTCTGGTTGGCTGTTGTAGTGGTGGTCTAGGGAGGTTAATATTGTGACTGCTACTTTTCATGTTGCATGTCAATGATTTGGATGATGGAATTGATGGATTTGTGGCCAAGTTTGCAGATGATATGGAGATAGATGGAGGGGCAGGTCTTGTTGAGGAAATAGAGTCCTCAGAAGCACTTAGTTTGGGAGAATAGGCAAACAAGCAGCAGGTAAAATATAATATAGGGAAGTGCATGTTCATGCACTTCAGTAGAAGGAATAAAGGCATACATTATTTTTGAAGCAGAAAGAAAATTCAAAAATCAGAAGTACAAGGGACTTGGGGTCCTTTTGCAGGATTCCCTAAAGGTCAACTTGCAGGTTGAGTTGGTGGTAAGGAAGGCAAAAGCAATATCAGCATTCATTTCAAGAGGACTAGATTATAAGAGCAAATATGTAATGCTGAGGCTTTATGAGGCATTGGTCAAACACACTTGGAGTATTGTAAACTGTTATGGGCCTCTTATGTACTGCCATTGGTGACGATCCAGAAGAGGATCAGGAGAATGATTTTGGGAATGGAAGTGTTAATAAACAAGGAGCATTTCTTGCCTCTGGACCTGTAATCGCTAGAGTTTAGAAGAATGAGGGTGGAATTTCATTAAACCTATTGAATATTGAAAGGCCTAGATAGCGTGGATATGGAAAGGTTCTTTCATATAATAGGTGGGTCTAGGACAAGAAGGCACAGTGTTAAAATAGAGGGATGTACATTTAGAACAGAGATGAGGATGAAATTCTTTAGCCAAAGGATGGAATTCACTGCCACGGAAGGCTGTGGAGGCCAAATAATTGAATATATTTAAAGCAGAGGTTGATAGATTCTTGATTAATGAGGGCATCAAAGGTTACAGGAAGAAAGCAGGAGAATGAGGTTGAGTGGGATATAAATCAGCCAAGGGTTTGTGGGGATATGTAGGTCAATGTTAGGGTGTATTTAGAGTGTTACATAAAATTCAGTGTCACTTGACCCTACCACTTTGATCTGGCCTACACCTTTCATTAACCTGGTCCAACACTATTTGATGTTATTAACCTGGTGTGCACTGAGACACATCAGCAATGTAACCTGGAGCCCTCAGGAACTTTGGGTCTTTAAACATTGTACATCTTGCCCAGGAGACCCAGCCAGGGTTGATCAGATTGTTTTTCCCTATGGACCAAGACAATGAAAGGCATTCCACTTCGAGTGCTAGGTTATTTTAGACCTCATTATTAGGGTTTATTTTGACCATTTGGGAAGTAGATTGTTTAGAGGCCTAGTTATTAGGTTTCATCTCAAAATAAGATGTAATATCCCTACTTTTAGTTTTCACCATTCTTTATTTTTTTATCTGGGTGTATGGGGGTCCCAAGGATTAAATTAACAGGGTATACTGGAGATTCAGTGTCGCTTGACACCACCACTTTGAGTTTAGTGATGTCTTGTTTCTGTGGTTCCAGCTTGGGTTTAACTTTCTGGTTCCTTCTCACCTTCTTGGTATCTTGACTTTTTTTATTGGCATTTTGTGGACTGGAGTAATGAAAAGCCTGTCACTGTTTGGTTAGGTTATAATTATGAGGGCAGTGGGAATATTATCCCTCATATTTCTTGATTTCATTACTGGAGACTCAGTGTCACATGATCCTGCCTCTTTGATCTGGCCCACGCCTTCATTGGCCAGGTCCAACACTTGCCTTTATTGGGAACTTCCTCATCCCCCTCATATCCATTTTCAGTTTAGGGTTATGAATATGCTAAGGTGGTGGGGTTACTACTTATGTGGGGGGGGGGGGGTGATGTTGAATTGTAGGGAATGAGTACTCAGATGTGGGAGTGTGTAAGCAAAAGTTGGTGGGGGCGTGAGGTCAGAGGCAGCACAACAGTGCAGCTAATAGCACCACTGCCTCACAGTGCCAGAACTGTGTGCTCTGTGTGGAGTTTACATATTTCCCACCAAAATGTTTCTTCTTGGTGCTCCAGTTTCATCTTACTTCGCAGAGGCATACTTGGCGGGATATTAATTGGCCACTGTAAGTTGCCACTAGTGTGTGGGAAAGTAATAGCACTGGGAGGGAGTGATGAGAATATAGGGATGATGTGGTAACGAGTGGACTGGGTTGGTCAAGGGAGACTTTCATCCGCATTGTATGTCTGTCACTCTCGGTGAGTTGCTCAAGTGAGTTAGAGCAGTGCATTATGTAGATGGATCACACTGCAGCGACAGTGTGCCAGTGAGAATAATTGAATCTCAAGGATTGTGGGTGGGTGCCATCAAATAGATTTCTTTTCTGTGCAGGCCGTTTTTAAATAATCTGGATGGGTAATTGATTCATTGGCAATTTCTAAAAAGGATGTGATTGATATCTTTCAACAACCTAACAGAAGCATGGTGGGTCAAATGACACCATCATCTGTCAGAAGATTCCATCACCTTATTCACTTGCTGTATGGAAATACTTTGGATGATTGAAAATAAAATCCCTAAAACTGCAATCTTGTATTCGCAGCTTTGCATCAGTCTCAGAGTCATAGGCACTATATCACAGAACAAAGGCTTTTCAACCCATCTAGTCCATGCTGCACTATTATGCTGCCTAGTCCTATTGACATATAACTGAACCAAAGCCCTTCATACCCCTCCTACTCATGTGCCTGTCCAATTTTTTTCTTAAATGTTGAAATTGAATCACCAAGTCCTGGCAACATCCATATAAATTTTCTGTACTCTTTCAATCTTATTGATATCTTTCCTGTAGGTACTGTAACTAAGCAGAACTGCACACAATGTTCCAAATTAGGCCTCGCCAATGTCTCATACAACTACAACATAACAGCCCAACTCCTGTACTCAATACTCTGAAGGCCAATATGCCCAAAAACTCCATTTATGACCCTATCTACCTGTGATGCCACTTGCAATGAATTATGGATCTGTATTCTCAAATCCTTCTGTTCTACCATACTCCTCAGTGCCCTGCTGATCACCATGTAAGACTTACCCTGCTTAGTTCTCCCGAAGTCCCTGCATTAAATTTGATCTACCATTTTTCCCAGCTAGTCTAGATCCTGCTGCAAGCTTTTTCGCTGTCTACTACACCCCAAATCTTGGTGTCATCCACAGGTTTGCTGAACCATCTCACCACTTTGATGTAGGTGACAAAAAAGGACCCAGCACCAAAACTTGTGGCACACCACTAGTTACAGGACTCTAGTCATATAGACAACCATCTACTGCCACTCTCTGGCTTCTCCCCTGAAGCCAATTCTAATCCCATTTACTACCTCATCCTGAATGCCAAGCAACTTGACTTTCTTGACCAACCTCCCATGCCATGTCAAAGGCCATGTCAACAGCATCCACTGCCTTTCCTTCATCAACTTTCCTAATAACTTCCTTAAAAAGCTTTATAAGATTGGTTAGTCATGACCTACCACACACAAAACCATGTTGACTATCCCTAATCAGTCCCTGTCTATCCAAATACTTGAATCTAGTCCCTTTGAATAGCTTCCAATAATTTGCCCCCTATTAGTGTCAGGCTTACTGGCCTATAATTTATCAGCTTATTCTTAGAGCCTATCTTAAACAACGGAACGTTAGCTGTCCTCCAATCCTCCAGTACCTCACCCATGGCTAAGAAAAATTTAAATATCTCTGCTAGAGCCCCTGCAATTTGTCAGGCCCTAAAGATTTACCCACCCTAATTTGCCTCAAGACAGCATACACCTCCTCCTCTATAATCTGTATACAGTCCATGACCTCACTGCTGTGTGGCCTCACTTCTACAAAATCTGCATCCGTCTCCTGAGTAAATACAAAAATTCAATGTAAGATCTCCCTTGAACTCCCCTTACATCTGATCTCACTGAACATAGTATAACCATAGCAGATAAAATAACTTAGAAAAGAAGTCCTGACGAAGGGTCTCGGCCTGAAACGTCGACTGCACCTCTTCCTACAGATGCTGCCTGGCCTGCTGCGTTCACCAGCAACTTTGATGTGTGTTGCTTGAATTTCCAGCATCTGCAGAATTCCTGTTGTTTTTGTTTTTAGAAAAGAAATAATCTGACTGATTAAATGATATCTACAATCGGCAAAAGTCATCATGCTTAATCAAGGAGCTCAACCACGTCTATACGATGATTGCTTTCTGTTTTAGGACAATGAAGGAACACATTCTGCTTCTTTAGAGTTCTGAGGAGCTAGTATTTGTCCAAAGCAACATTTTCAGCAACAGCAATTTGTGTTAATATAGCATCTTAAATGTGTAAAATTTTTAAATGGAACATTACTACACAAAATCTGTTGTCAAATCACCAAAGGATATATTCAAGAAGATGGCTAAATGTTTGGTCAAAGAGGTAAGCTTTAAGGAACTTTTTTTTTAAAAAACGTGAGGCAGTGTTGTTTAGCAAGTTAAAAAGTTGAAGTCTGTCACGAGCCTTGTGGCCCATCAGGCCGGTGTTTATGCCAGTTTCCGTGGCATGAAGCGACTGAGAGTACGAGATTACCCCCTGGATAGGACGCCAGTCTATCGCAAAGTTAACCCTCAGCTTTCTTGCCGGTACCCATTCTCAGCTGAGTAGACTGGAGCATTGTGTGGTTAAGTGCCTTGTCAAGGACACACACGCTGCCTCAGCCGAGGCTCAAACCCACGACCTTCAGATTGCTAGTCCAACACCCTAACCAGTGTTGTTTAGTAAGGGAGAGGGTTATTATAATTGGGAATGTAGAAGATTAGGATTTAAGCATAATGATCATTTAGGGTGGCAAGATTAGAAGAGTTTCGAAGATTCATACATCATTGCAGGTTCTCGTTAGACATAAACTACTCTTCATTAAAGCACTTGCTTACTTGAAATCATAAAGATAGATTTTCAAGTCTGAATGTATGATAAACTATATAGAAATTATAGATTGCTTAGAGGTTAAATGATAGGAAGGCAATTAAGAAGAGATCCAGGAAAGACCAGGCTAGCTAACTATTTTCGTGAGTCTTTCACAAAAATAGATCCTGTACTCATTTGTGTTTGCTTAGAATCTTCCAATTTATTAGGTCATTGAACAATACACAGTAAACAGTGTAATGCTCGGCATTTCTTCTACTTTAAGTTTGGTTGACTTGAGAGCTTTCAATTTCTTCTAGAATTTGTAACATAATTTACAGCCTTTGTTGACTCATGCAGATATGGTCTCTCACAAAATTAATCTGTCAGAAATCAAGGTCTGGAAATGTTTTGGTAGTCAATAATAATAACATTTCCTCTGCAGTCTGATTTATAAATGTCGTATAACAATGATCAGTTTGCTCTACAGCTTTCTGAAGTTGCTGTTGTAACACTTCACCTTTTTAACCTCCAGGATTAATTGTACATTTCCATCAGGTGGAAAAGATGATAGATTTGTTAAAGCAGAGCATGAAGCAATGCCTTCCATTAGCAAATGCTGGTCAAAATTGGACAATGTCAACTGTCTCTCATTCATGTCAACATTATTAAATCTAGGCATATTAATCAAGGAACTAATTATCTCACAACACATTCTGAGGTGACCATTACAGATGGACCTGAATTAGCCATGTTCACTGCCTGCATTTAATAAATTGAAATGATAAAAAAATAATATAGCTTAATTTACACGGGTATGTAGAATCATAGTTATCCTACTGAGTTAGTAATGCAGAGTCCGAGATTAATGATCCAAAGAGATAGAAATTGAAAATAAGCTAAATAAATAAACATTAAATAAAATGGAGGCTATAAATAAAATAAATTGTCATAAAAACCTATCCAGTTCTATAGTGAAGAAAATCTGCTATCTATTATCTGCTGCAGTCACTCCAGAAGTGCAAGGACATAGCTTTGTGGTTAAAATTGGGTTACCTAGGCCTTGGAAGAGCTTCAAAGGATCAGATTGGCTGAGAAAATAAATAGTACTTCTGTTCACTGAATTTGCATGACTGGCTCAGTTCCTCCAGTACTTGCTGTTTTTGTTTCAGATTCTAGCACCTGCAGTTTTATTGGTTTTCCATTTTTTAGATCGTAAGTCATGTCTGCATGCAGCACAATCTGGAGAACACGTAGACTGACCAGTAGCAACAAACATTTTTGCCACCTAACTTACACCTATGACTGTGTGGCGAGGCACAGCTCAAGTGCCATCTATAAATTTTCAGACACACAACTATTATTGGCAGAATTACCGATGGTGACGAGAAGGTGTACAGGAGTAAGCTGGATCAGCTAGTTGAGTGGTGTCGCAGCAACAACCTTGCACTCACCATCAGTGAGCCCAAAAAATTGATTGTGGACTTCAGAAAGGCTAAGATGAGGGAATACACACCAGTCCTCATCAAGGGAACAGAAGTGGAAATAGTAAGCAACTTGAAGTTCCTGGGTGTCAACATCTGAGGATCTATCCTGGGCCCGACATGTCTATGCAGCTACAAAGAAGGCATATCAGCCACTATACTTCATTAGGAGTTTGAGGAGAATTGGGATATCACCAAAGACACTTGAAAATTTCTATAGGTATACTGTGGAGATCATTATAACTGGCTGCATCACCATCTGGTGTGGAGAGGCCACTGCACAGGGTTAAACTAAGCTGCAGAGACTTGTAAACTTAGTCAGCTCCATCATCGGCACTAGCCTTCCCAGTATCCAGGACATCTTCAAGGAGTGATGCCTCAAAAAGTCGGCATCCATCATTAAGGACCTTCATCACCCAGGGCTTACTGCCTTCTCATTGCTACCATAAGGGAGGTGGTTCAGGATCCTGAAGGCACACTCTCAACAATTCAGGAACAGCTTCTTCGCCTCTGCCCTCAGATTTCTGAATGGAAACTGAACTCGTGTACATTACCTTACTACTTTTTTTCCCCCTTTTTGCACCACTTATCTAATTGAACTGTACTGCTGCCACCAAACAACAAATTTCATAAAATATGCCAGTGATATAAAACCTGATTCTGCTTCTGACATAAGTAGCAGAGAATAAATGTTCAGCTGAAGAATGTCTTTTGAAACTCGGCTACATCTTGCACCACATCACCCTCTAACAATATCCTGAGTACAGCAGCCAGAAGACAGCACCAACAGGAGAGCCGATCTGCATTTAAGGCCACACACTTCCTCTGGCGTCAGTCTCGCCAGTGAACAGGACTTGCAGTGCTTTGATGAGTTACATGAAGTCCTCCACATATCCTGTACCATAAAGCTAGTCTGAAGGATTGGTGCATTTTCCAGTTTGATTACCTTATGATTCTGTTGTGATCAAGCACTGCGTATCATCTCAACATCAGCTTGGCTCATTGGTGAGGGAGCTATGTGGTCTTGGTTGTTGTGCAGACCAGGCTGTCATGCTGTGGCATCACTAGATACAGCCATCCAGGGGAGGTAGCACCGGAGTTGGTGTGGGAGAGAACAGAGGCACATTAGGTGCACTGGAATCAGAGCTGGGTTGGGAGCTGGCCCCTGCAGGTGTACAGGTGTGTACCTAGTGGCCACAGAGTAGATGTGGATGTGGATGTCAGTATTCTGGTGTTAGTCAAGGCCATTTCCTACAGCAGAATGCAGCAACAAGGTTCAGAAATCTGGGGGCAAGTGGAATAAAGAACCATACATAATAAAGTGCCTACCAAGTGTACCTGTACAGTAACCACAGTCAATCAATTTAGAAAAGGATTTCTGCAATAGTTTTGGATTCCTGGAAACAGAATTTCAGAAATTGATTACACCAAATTAGCTTGATTAGAAAGATGGAAAGGACTACTTAAGGGATCAATCCCTATTCTGTTTAATTAGGTAACCTAAATATTAACTGGTTGTTTCTTATGTGGGACTTCACATATTTCCTTCTGTAAGTCTTTATAAGGAATATTCATAGACGTTTCCTTGATAATTGCCTCTTCTAATATTTCATTAGCCATGACTTGTTTTTTTGCAAATCCATGCAGGTTCTTCCCAATCAAGTGAAAATGACTAATTAATTCATTCATCAGTGCAGAATTTTGGAACACAAAATACAGTTAGAAAAGTAATCCAGGAGAATGGAAGTCAGAAGAGAAAGACAACCAGTGTTTTCTATCCTCTTTAATAGTATGGTTACCACAAACATTGCAGTAAGACATGAAACTGCAGATGCTGGAATCTGGAACACAAGATCAAAATGCTGTTGGAACATCTATAGAAACATCAACATCTTTCCAAAAATCAACAGTCCATCTCTCTCTTCAGATGTTACCTGATCTGCTGCGTTCCTCCAACAACTTTTCTCCAGATATCACAAAGAGTTGGTCTTTGTGCTACATAGTGTGCCTGTTGAAAGGTCCCAGACCTGTTTCACTTCCCACAAATGTATCTGACCTGTTGGGTGTTTCCAGCATTTCATTTTTTATTTCAGATTTTGTGCATCTGCAGTTTTTGCTTTTCACTCATGTGCCCAGAGTCTAGCGACGCGCCATCAACAGAAATGTGAGACACTGATGCCCAATGACCTACCTCCCTCTTTCAGTAAAGATGAAATTAAATGCGTTATGAAGGACTGGAATAAAATTATATTTCATTGAATACAATTATACAGTAGAAGCTGTATATTGTTATTATAGCAATATACAATTTATGATTATTTTGTGTCACCTCCCTTTGGTGTGTCCTCCTTCTCTTTCTCCCATGGTGCACTCTTCTGTTCGACAGCCCTTTACCATTTCCACACATCACCTCCCAGCTTCTCACTTCATCACCCCTCCCTGATCCACCTACTTTCCCCTTTGACTGGCTTCATTTATCACCTTCCAGTCTGCACTCATTCTCCTCCAACCCCCTCACCCCCAACTTCTTATTCTGGCTTCTTCCCCTTTCCTTTCCAGTCCTTATGAAGGGTCTCCCTTGAACTATAGACAATTTATTCCCCTCCAAAGATGCTGCCTGATCTGCTGAGTTCCAGCAATTTGTGTCATGACGATTTTTACATTTTTATTTTACATAATGACTGTACCAGATGCAATATAGTCTTTAAATACATTGGTGAGGTATATGCAAAGTGCTTTTTAAATAGAGTAGACCAGGCTAAGCTTCCAGAGGAAAGAACAGAGGGAACATACAAAACAGCTCCAGGAGTACACTACCATCAGTAAAATATAATTATAGACTACTTTGAAAACAGAGTTCAATCAGTAAAAGGTGATTGCAAAGGTGATTTTAAAAAAGGCAACTACAGGATTAAAAAAAAAACTTACCTTCATAAAGTCATGTGAAGTCCAAAATTAAATGCATGGATAAAGTTTGATCATCAGCTTAAAAAGGCTAGAGAAGGATACCATTAACAGAACAGTAAAAATAGACAAGATTAGGATTGCTAGAAGATAAAAATCTTATGTCAAAGGTTCTGATCAATATATTCAACACAAAGAAGGCCTCAAAAGAATACAGTAAGATTCCAAAGAATTCATTATATCGAGCAATCAAAGAATGGAAGGTATTCTAAAGGGTTTGTTGTGCTGATGTTCACAAAGAAAACTGTAAGCTTCCAGCTTTTTACAGCTAGATTTCTACAAGTTCCAAAGAGAAGAAATAGAACTACTAATGAAAACACTGGGTGTATTGAACATGGAAACCATATAAAGACAGGGCAGAGTAATCACACACTCTATGATGTTTCATTTGGTGTCAGCATTGAGAAAAATTAAAATTTAGAGATATACTGTATTGTGCCAAAGTCTTAGGCACATGTATTTAGCTAGGGTGCCCAAGATTTCTGCACAATTCTGTATTTGTCAACGTGGAGCAGAGAGCAAGTTTGTAAATCTGGCAGGAGAAAAGCATGTTGGGAAAGGTGAGGGTGGAGCACCAGAGTTTGGAGTGGCATGGGTGCAGACACAACCAGCTTGGAGACACCAGTCAAGGTCATTTGATTCGAGACAATTGGCTTATTGATCATTACAGAATGTCTCTCTAGTGCTCCCCACTCCCTCCACTCTCCCTTCCCCTTTTCCCAACCATGCTTCCCCTCTCCATGCCCCCTTCCCACTCTCAGTCCACAACATATCATAATCAGGTTTATCTTCACTCACATGTCATGAAATTTGTTTCTTCATTTTCATTTTTTTTACAGCAGCAGCAGTACAGTACTGTATCTTGTGAAGAATTACAGTTCTAGATGGAAATGCTGCAATATTAACATTAACATTAATGACACTGTCACAGCTGGTGGAACCACTCCCTCACTGTGCCTGAGACACTGGCTCAATTCTGACCTTAGGTGCTGTCTGTAGTTTCCATGTTCTCTCCCTCTGACCATCTGATTTCCTCCATGTGTTCCACTTTCCTTCCACAAAGATATGCTGTTAGGGATATTTAAGAGATAAGAGAAGAGAAATTTAAATGGAATTAACCACAGATCCACCATGAACTTACCCAAGGCCTAAAAGAACTTTAAGTGACTAGTAAGCTCCAAGACCTTGGCCTCAGTACCTTCTTGTGCTATTGGATCCTGGATTTTCTCACTTGCAGACCCCAATCAGTTCAGATTGGCAAAAACATCTCCTCCACAATCTCCATCAGCACAGGTGCACCACAGGGATGTGTGCTTAGCCCCCTGCTCTACTCACTTTACACTTATGACTGGGTGGCTCAGCACAGCTCTAATGCCATATTCAAGTTTGCTGATGACACCACCGTTGTGGGCATAATCAAAGGAGGTGATGAATCAGCATACAGGAGGGAGATTGATAACTTGGCTGAGTGGTGTCATAACAACAACCTCTCACTCAATGTCAGCAAGACCAAGGAGCTAATTACAGACTTCAGGAGAAGGAAACAGAGGTCCTTGAGCCAGTAATCATCGGAGGAGTCTTTAAACACAAAGGTAACAGCAGGTAAAAGGATACACTGTCTGTATTTACAATTGCAAAGTTCACTTCAGTATTTTTTAGGTGCAGTATATGTGTTCCATAGAATTATACATTTATTTACAATGGGAGCTTATCTTTACTGACATGACCAACAAACACCTTTGTAAGGAGAAAGTAATTTACATGAATGTTCAAAAATCTTCAGAGCACAAAACCACAGTTACTCAAAATACTGTGACTATCCTCACTCATTAACACCCTCAAATATTAACAGAACAAGTATACCTCAGAGCATGTTCAGTGTGCTTATGGCAAAACAGCTAGTCTCAAATCTTGCTTCATCTTGAGCAAAAATGATGCAAAATTTCTTGGCTGAAGATGGCTGCTGCCTGGTTTGATCAAAGCTGTATGGCAGTTTCCAAACCATAGCTCATAAGTGGCTTCTTGCTTTTTAGCCAATAGCCTGCTCTCTTCACGTTCAATAGCATTTTTTCATTCAGTTGTTCCTACAGTTTTAGGACAGATGTCTGTTTCTAGGGATGAAAAGTTAACAGTTTGAAGATTGGTTCTCATTTGTACGATTGCCTAATACCAGTGAACTAATAGTAACTGCTCTCTAACAAATAGCCTCTGCTTAATGTTCTCCCTAAATCTCTAAAGCCACTGTTATCCAGACCCCTAGTTCCCAGCCACTACAGTCTCCCACCTGATTTTTTATGCTTCTCTCAGATATTTCCCTCCTTCACATCTATTTTTGCCTCAGATTGGGCACTGGCATCACAGCAACTTAATTCCACCTTACCAACAAGCTACTTGCTATTTCCACAATTCATCAGCTGAGCTAATAGAAGACATGATACCCGATGTCAGGAGGACCTCAGGCTTCGCTATTCAGTCACAGGTTATTAAACTTAGCAGGAGAAGCAGATGGAATCTCACAAAACATGGACGTGTGTGGAGTAAACTGCTGGTGTTTAGGGATATCCCCATGTTGCTGCTTTTTCTCCCCCTTTTCCCTCTTTTTCCCTGTTTGCCTCCATCTATCATTCACTTACCACTGTCTCCCAACACCATCCCCACTCACCGCCCCTAGCTGGCACTGTCTGCCTATTATCTTACACCTCTGCTCTGTCCATTAACCAAACTCAGAATCCTTTCTCAATATTCCTCTTCACGCCAGCTATCTTGTCTCTCCTTTCTCAGTCCTGATGCAAGGTTTCCACCTGAAATGTCAACAATTTCTTTCCTCCCTCAGATTTGGCTTGAGTTCCTCCATAACATTCTTTGCTGTTCCAAATTCCAGCATCAGCAGTCTATTATGTCTCTCTTTAGGGATATCACCCTGTCCAGCACAGTATAGATCAGTATACAAAATGTTCCCATTTTTGGGCCTTTTAGGTTTCATACAGAACTTTATTAGACGTGGCAGGGTAATTTCCCCACCTCTCCCCGCTCTCCGCATTCCCTGCAACAACACGATAGCATAGCAGTTAGTGTAATGCTATTATAACGCCAGCAACCCGGTTTCAATTCCCACCTCTGTCTGTAAGGTGTTTATGTATTCTCCCAGTGAACACGTGGGTTTCCTCCGGGTGCTCTCGTTTCCTCCCACATTCCAAAAACGTGTGTGTTAGTTGGTTAATTGGTCACATGGGTGCAATTGGATCGTGCAGGCTCATTGGTCTGGTAGATGCCATATCACTAAGTAACAAGACAAGCATTTGTTTTACTTTTAACATTTAGAAACAGGTTCAATAGTAGTTTTCAAAGTAGACTTGAATATATACACTCTGTGGCCACTTTATTAGTTACAGAATTGGAACCCAGTGTGGTTTTCTGCTGCTGTGGCCCATCTACTTCAAGGTTTGACATGTTGTGCATTCAGAGAAGCACGAAGTGTACTTGAGCACTAAAAATTGTACTCTGTGAAGAAACAGTGATAGCTCTTGAGGAAGATGAGGAAAAGATAAAAATACTGTATATTCCACTCAGAGTTTTATATGCCTCTGAGATTACTCCAACCCCAAGCTTCCTTTGCTCCAGGGTAAAAAGCCCAGCCTATCCAATCTCTCTCTATAACTCAAGAGTTTCAGAATCAGAGTCAGGTTTAGTATCACTGACTATTGCCTGGTGAATCTCCCCTGCATTCTCTCCAGCACATTCACATCCTTCCTACAATATACTGAACGGCCATATACTGTAGATACGAGTTTACGACTGCACCTACCTGCAGTCTCAGCATTGAATACTTCTCTCAGTGGCCACTTTATTAGGTACGTCCTGAGTCTACATACATGGTCTTCTGCTGCTGCAGTCCATCCACTTCAAGGTTTGATGTGTTGTGCATTCAGAGATGCTCTTCTGCACACCACTGTTGTAACATGCAATTATTTGAGTTACTGTCACCTTCCTGTCAGCTGGGACCAGTCTGGCCATTCTCCTCTGACCTCTCTAATTAACAAGCCACTTTCACCCACAGAAGTGCCACTCACTGGATTTTTTTTTGTTTTTCACACTATCCTCTGTAACCTCTAGAGAATGTTGTACGTGAAAATCCCAGGATATTAGCAGTTTCTGAGCTACTCAAATCACACTGTCTGGTACCAACAATTATTCCACAGCCAAAGTCACTTACATACATGTATTCCCCTTACTGCTGTTTGGTCTGAACCACTTGAACCTCATGAACCTCATGCTTTTATGTGTTGAGTTACTACCACATGTTTGGCTGATTAGATATCTGCATTAACGAGCTGCTGTATAGGAGTACCTAATAAAGTGGCCACTGAATGTATCGCCTTTCTTAAGTAATTTCAATGCAAGGAAAATACTGAAGTTGTTTTAACTGCATTAGCTATGGGGAATCTTTGCAGCATCACTTTGTGCCTGCATCCTCTTGACTGATCAGACAATGCAAGGTTACTCTAATTGTAATCAGAAAGAACGCTGTGGAGAGATTTTCTTTGTTTGTTTTTAACAGGATAATTCCAATATTTGCTCTATTATAATCAATAGATAAATGGCAGGAAAGAGCAATGTTTCCAAGAGTATGGGCAATTAGCAATCATTCTCCCTGTTTAGTATGGCTGGGAGTTTCCAATTAAATTCTGTAGCCAGTTGTCCTCTTCTGAGTGACGTCTGACAAAGACCAAGGTTGTTAAGGTGAATAATTAGGATAATTCGCAAGTTCAAAACAAAATGAAAGTGATCTTCGTGAAGAATTTGAATCTGTCAAATGATGTGAAGCTGCAAATTACTATTTTCAATATTAGCAAGAAGTTAGCATGCACATCTGATGCTTCTTTCTCTTTTTAAAAATAAGCCCATCAGCTTTTTCTGAAATAAATTTTTAGCACATTTGCTAAGAGAGATGATTATTACTGTCAATGTTTAACATGAATTAGTTTAGATGTTTAAAGGAATCTTTCAGACAACTGAAGATCAGCTTATATTTTCATTATTGTTGATGACGTGTGCTCCTTTCCAAAGCTTTCAGAAAATTCTTTTCTCTCGTAGTTTGGTTGTGTCATATTCCAGAACAGAAGGTAATTAACTGCAGTTAAGGTACAACAACCACGATATAAGGTCAAGGGTTGAATGGTAAATTTATGTTCTTTTGTTTCTAAAACACTCCACAAAAAGACTGCACTGCATATATAAGAACCTCAGACGTAAAGGCAGGAGATCAGCAGTTTCTGAGTTACCCAAACCGCCCTATCTGGCACTAGCCATCATTCCCTAGTCAAAGTCACTTAGATTGCATTTCTTCCCCATCCTCATGTTTGGTCTGAACAACAATTGAACCTCTTGACCATGACTTCATATTCCATGCATTGAGTTGTTGCCTGATTAGCTGATTAGATATTTGCATTAACAAGCAGGAGTATAGGTGTACCTAATAAAGTGGCCATTGAGTGTCTGTCTGCTGCACAACCCATAAGATCATGCCTGGATTGATCATACCTCCACTTTCCTGTTTGTTTCCCACAAACCATGAACCCCCTTAACACTGACTCAGCACACACCACCCAATCGATCAATAGTGTGTCTGTCAATCTTTGATGTATTCAATGATCTAGCCTCTGTAAATCTCCAGGGTAGATAATTCTAAAGGTTTAGATCTTTCCAACTGAGGAACTCATATTCAGAATCAGAATCAGGTTTATTATCTCAGTCGTCCCTCCAGACCAGATGGTGGTACAACCAGTCAGAATGCTCTCCACAGTACATCTGTAAAAATTTGCTCGAGTCTTTGGTAACATACCAATCTCCTTAAACTTATAATGAAATATCGTCACTGTCATGCCTTCTTTATGATTGCATCAATATGTTGGGCCCAGGATAGATCTTCCGAGAGGGTGACACCCAGGAACTTGAAACTGCTCACGCTTTCCACAGCTGAAACTGCCTCTCCCTCCGCTGATGAGGACATGTGTGTTTTCTCCTGACTTCCCCTTCCTGGTCCACTATCAATTCCTTGGTCTTACTGACATTGAGTTCAAGGTTGCTGTTGTGATACCACTCCACCAGCTGATCTACCTCACTCCTGTATGCCTTCGCGTCACCAACTGGAATTCTGCTAATAACAGTTGTGTCATTTATAGCTGGCATTTGAACTGTGCTTAGCCACACAGTCATGGATGCAGAGAGAGTAGAGCAGCGGCCTTAACGCACATCCTTGAAGACTTCTGGTGTTGATTGTCAGTGAGGAAAAGATGTTTCCCCTCCACACTGGCTGTGGTCGTCCAAAGAGGAAGTCAGGGATCCTGTTGCAGAGGGAGGTGCAGAGGCCCAGGTTTTGAAGCTTGTTGATTAGTACTGAGGGGATGGTGATGTTGAATGCTGATCTGTAATCAATAAACAGCAGCCTGGTGTGGGTATTGCTATTGTCCAGGTGTGCAAAGCTGAGTGGAGAGCCAATGAGTTTGCATCCACAGTACACCTGTTGTGGCGATAGGCAAATTGCAGGGGGTTCAGGTCCTTGATCGGGCAGAAGTTAGTTCTGGCCATGACCAACCCCTCAAAGCACTTCATCACGGTAGATGTGAGTGCAACTGGGCGATAGTCATTGAAACAGCTCATTCTGCTCATCAAGGACGCTGGTGCGATTGATGCCATTTTTAAGTAGTGGGAATCTCCAACTGCAGCAGTGAGAGATTGAAGATGTCCTTGAACATAGAACAGAACAGCACAGGAACAGGCTCTTCAGCCCACAATGCTGTGCCAAGCCAAATAAATTAGTCATCAAATAGCAAAACTAAACTAATCTCATCTGCTTACACAATGTTCATATCCTTTCATTTTCCTCGCATTCAAGCGGCTGCCTAAGTGCCTCTTGAAAGCCTCTAATGTATCTGCCTCTACCACCAGGCCAGGCAGTGCGTTCCAGGCACCCACCAATCTCTGTGGAAGAAAACTTGCCCCTCACATTCCTTTGAACTTACCCTCCTTTCACCTTAAATGCATGCCCTCTGGCACTAGACATTTCAACCCTGGGAAAATGATATTGTCTGTCTATTCTACCTATGCCTCTTTTAGTCTTATAAACCTTGATCTGATCTCCCCTAAGCTTCTGCCGCTCCAAAAAAATACAACCCAAGTTTGTCCAGCTTCTCGTTATAGCACATGCCCTCTAATCTAGGCAACATCCTGGTAAACCTCTTCTGCACCCTCTCCAAAGCCTCAACAGACTTCCTGTAATGAGGCGACCAGAACTGTATGCAATACTCCAGATGCAGCTTAACTCGAGTTTTGTAAAGCTGCAACATAACTTCCTGACTTTTGAACTTGACTATTAAAGGCAAGCATGTTATTTGCTTTCTTAACCCCACTAACCACCTGTGTAGCCACTTTCAAGGAGCTATGAACTTGGACCCCAAGTTCCCTCTGCTCATCAACACTGTTAATGGTCTTGGCCTTAACAGTGTGCTGTCTCTTTGCATTTGACTTGCCAAGGTACACACTTCATATTTGGCCAATGATATTTCCAATCCGCACTGATTGTGGTTTGATGAAGAAGAAGACAAGAATCCAGTTGCAGAATACGGCACAGAGGCCCAGGTTTTAGAGACTGATGATTATAACTGAGGGGATGATGGTTTTGATGCTGAGCTGTAATCAATAAACAGCAGCCTGATGTTGGTATTGCTGTTGTCCAGGTGGTCTAAGGCTGTGTGGAGAGCCAGCGAGACTACATCCACTGAGGACCTGATGTGGCAACAGGAAAATTGCGGTGGGTCCAGTTCCTTGCTAAGGCAGGAGTGAGTACTATCTGTGAACAACCTCTCAAAGCATTTCATCACAGTAGATGTGAGTGCAACTGAGTAATAATCATTGAGACATCTCACCCTGCTCTTATTAGGAACTGGTATGATTGATGCTCCTTTGAAGTAGGTGGGAACCTCTGACTGCAGCAGTGAGAAATTGACATTTTCCTTGAACACTCCAGCAGGTTGGTTCATCTCCACTTTAAATGGACAATACCTTAATCTGAAAGTATGTCCCTTCATTCCAGATTCCAGATTCTCCATGAGGGGAAGTATTTTCTCAGCATTTACTTTTTCAAGGCCCCTTGCTATGTTTCATAAGGTTCCTAATTCCTCAAATGAGTACAGGCCTAACCACCTCAGCTTTTCCTTCTCTATTTTATACTGGCAATCTCACATCTCCACTTTCAATTCTGATGCAGGGTTTTGACTCAAAATGTTGACAATTCCTTTTCTACCACTAGATGCTGCTCGACCCACTGAATTCTTCCAGCAGATGGAGTCTCTTAATATCTCCACTTTACCGCATAACACAACATTGTTATCCCAAGAATAAACCTTGTTTGAACTGCCATGCACTCTGACTATTAGGACTTCATTGTTGCCAGTGGGTAACTATTACAACACAACAACAATTTTTATATAGCTTTTCAGCAATTTCATTGCACTTTATGTGATGTTATCATGGAATTTACCTCATGGCAATTTATTGCGATGAATTGTGAAAAGCTCAGTCATAGATGTAGGTTTTAAGAAGCATCTTCAAGGAATAGCCAATGGCCCAATGAGTCAAGTGATGTTAAAATTGCTGTCCATTCCACTTTGTCTGATATTTTTAGATATCTGATGGCCCAGTCTATGACTGGAATATCTTGAGCTTTACTGCATCTGGCATTAAGCTTGACTGCATCTCTCCTCCCAGCCCTCCCCCTCGCCCACTGACTTTTCAAACAGAGACTTGCTAAACAATGGTAACAACACATGGCAAAGATCTCCCATTCTCTGGTAAAGACGAAACAAATGCAGATATTGACATTGTGGATGATTTCTATAATTACAATATGGCATTTATAAAAAAAATAATAATTATGGATTGCGGTGTGTAAATGATAAAGCTATACTTTACTCCAAAGGTTCAGATGACATCATAAACTATGGGAGTGCATGTTTGTCAGATACATTATCAATCATGGGACTAAACCGTATTCAAGTATTTATTCTTTATCATCAATAATTTCCACGTTATACACTCAATGGGATGAAAATAGTTCGAACAATAAGAAGGAACAATGACTTGACATCAACATAATGTCATCCAAATGAGCAATTTAACATTTGAGGGTAAATTTTCAGACAAGCTCCTGAGCAGCAAGGACCCTCATCAATTCTCAGCAGTAAATCATGGATGATCAGTTGAAATAATTCCTTCCTTGTGTTTGATAAATAACCAGAAAAGCATTTGTTTGTCATTATTTCTTATACCAGTAGGTGTAGAGAAGTACCAGGGATGATTTTAATTTTGATGTGATGATCTAAAGAAGAAAAAAATGTATTTATGTAGTACCTTTCATGATAAGAAGATGTCCCAAAATGTTCCTGACTAATGAAGTACTTTAATACTCAGCATTATTATGACTTGGCCAATTTCCATGCAACGTAATCCCACACACAGCTTAATAGTGACATATAATGAAGTGTTTAGTGCAACACTATTATAGCTTGGGGCATTGGAGTTCCGAGTTCAATTCCTGTGTCAGCTGTAAGGAGTTTGTACGCCCTGTCAGTGGAATACATAGGCATTCCCTGGGCACTCTGGTTTCCTCCCACAGTCCAAAACCATACAGAGCAGGTTAATTGGTCACTGTAAATTGTCCCATGATTATGTTAGTATTAAATTGGGGTTGTCGGGGGTTGCTAGGGCGACGCAGCTCGAAGGGCCGGAAGGGCCTGCTCTGCACTGTATTGCTGAATAAATAAACAAATATCAGTAGTTTTAGATGGGAAAATGTTGCTCAGGGCATGGTAAAACTCTTCTGCTTCTCTTCAAATAACATCCCAGGATCTTCTTGTGAACTCTGGCCTCAGTTTAATACCTTCATAAAGATGGCACCTCAGACAGCGTAGAACTCTCTCAAACTGGACTGAAATGTTAGTGGTGCTCAAGATAGGTCAAACCTAAACTCGTGTCCAACAATTAGAAGTAGTCAGGTCGGAATCAGCAAATCAAAAGTAGGCCTGTAGAAAGACATAAGTAGGTGTGCTACAAAGCAGTGAACAGTCACATACCATATTACAAAACAGAGAAATAAGTGTCATAGTACTTGACCACATTCTGTTTCTGTGGTTTCATATGTAGAACTGGCCTCTCATCAGTAGTGAGGAGTTTCCGCTGGATGCACAAGGTCACTGAATACTACGGTTACTGTTCTGGCTCAGAGAGAGTGAACAAAGTGTCTGTCTGGTGTTCATTATAGAACTACCCAGGGCTGTCTACCATCTGGTTTTAAGATAGTTTATCAGTCCCCTCATATCTTATTAAGCTCTCTGGTTGCATAAGCATGTAATGTACTCAGCATGTATTCTGTTGTAAATATTACTGGTCCATAGCCAACCAAGGATAGCCTGGTAAAAAAGCATAAAAATAGATATTTTCTTTGTTCTGTAGAAATGTTGGCTGGAAAATATGCAATTTCTCTCCAACAGTGATAATCAAGAAATCTTTGATGCACGTAATGGACCTGGGTCTCAAGTACTTCTTCAATCATTTGATTTTCCCCTAACGCTTGCTGACTCAGAGAAGATTAGAGAAGTAAATGCGTAGTTCAAGGATTGGTGTGGGAGAAGTGGGTTTGAATTCATGGGAAACTGGCACCAGTACTGGAGAAGGAGGGAGCTGTTTCTTTGGGACAGGCTCCACCTGAACCGTGATGGGACCTGGATCCTGGCGAATCGCATAACTAGAGTTGTGGATAGGACTTTTCAGGGGTGTGGATACAACAGATTGGAGAAGTACGGATAAAGTAAGAGATTAAGTGTCAATATAGGTAAAGTAAAAGAAAAAGTTAAAAAAAGAGACAAGTAGGGGTGGAGTGTAGGAAAGTCAAGTGCATAAGAGACAAAGATTACTAGATTTTAAAGCACAATGAGTGTAAGGGCACTTTATCTGAATGCCCATAGTATTCGTAATAAGGTCTGAACTTGTGGCACAAATCAGAACAAAGGGGTATGATTTGGTGGCCATTGCAGAAACGTGGTTGCAGGGTGGAGAGGATTAGGAATTAAATATCCAAGGATATCAGGTAATATGGAAGGATAGGCAGGAAGGTAGGGGAAGGTGGGGTAGCACTCTCAATTAAGGATGAGATCAGGGCAATAGTGAGAGATGATATAAGATCTAAGGAGCAGAATGTTGAACCCATCTGGGTAGAGATTAGGAATAGTAAAGGGAAAAAACATCACTGGTGGGAGTGGTCTATTGGCCACCGAGTAATAACATTACAGTGGCACAGGCAATAAGCAAAGAAATATCTGAGGCATGTAAGAATGGAACAGCAGTTATCATGGGGGACTTTAACTTACACATAGATTGGGTGAATTAAGTTGGTTGTAACAGTCTTGAGGAGGACATCATAGAATGCACACGTGATAGTTTTCTTGAACAGCATGTTACTGAACCTACAAGGGAACATGCTATCTTGGATCTAGTCCTGTGCAATGAGACAGGTAAAATTAGCGATCTTGTAGTTAGGGATCCTCTTGGAAAGAGTGATCACAGCATGATTGAGTTTCTCATACAATGGAGGGTGTAATAGTTTGATCTAAAACTAGTGCCTAAACAAGGAAGACTACAATGGGGTAAGGTAGGAGTTGGATAGGGTAGACTGGGAACACAGGCTATATGGTGGGGCAGTTGAGGAACAGTGGAAGACTTTCAAAGAGATTTTTCATGATGTTCAACAAAAGTATATTCCAGTTAAAAGCAAGGGTAGCAACACACATCAAAGTTGCTGGTGAATGCAGCAGGCCAGGCAGCATCTCTATGAGGAGGTACAGTCGACGCTTCAGGCCGAGACCCTTCGTCAGGACTAACTGAAGGAAGAGCTAGTAAGAGATTTGAAAGTGGGAGGGGGAAGGGGAGATCCAAAATGATAGGAGAAGACAGGAGGGGGAGGGATGGAGCCAAGAGCTGGACAGGTGATTGGCAAAAGGGATATGAGAGGATCATGGGACAGGAGGCCCAGGGAGAAGGAAAAAGGGGAGATGGGGAAAAAACCCAGAGGATGGGCAAGGGGTATAGTCAGAGGGACAGAGGGAGAAAAAGGAGAGTGAGAGAAAGAATGTGTGTATATAAATAAATAATGGATGGGGTACGAGGGGGAGGTGGGGCATTAGCGGAAGTTAGAGAAGTCAATGTTCATGCCATCAGGTTGGAAGCTACCCAGACGGAATATTAGGTGTTGTTTCTCCAACCTGAGTGTGGCTTCATCTTTACAGCAGAGGAGGCCGTGGATAGACATATCAGAATGGGAATGGGACGTGGAATTAAAATGTGTGGCCGCTGGGAGATCCTGCTTTCTCTGGCGGACAGAGCGTAGGTGTTCAGCAAAACGATCTCCCACTCTGCGTCGGGTCTCGCCAATATATAGAAGGCCACATCGGGAGCACCGGACGCAGTATATCACCCCAGCCGACTCACAGGTGAAGTGTCGCCTCACCTGGAAGGACTGTCTGTGGCCCTGAATGGTGGTGAGGGAGGAAGTGTAAGGGCGTGTATAGCACTTGTTCCGCTTACAAGGATAAGTGCCAGGAGGGAGATCAGTGGGGAAGGTTGGGGGGGATATGAATGGACAAGGGAGTAGCATAGGGAGCGATCCCTGCGGAAAGCGGGGGGGGGGGGTTGGGCGAGGGAAAGATGTGCTTAGTGGTGGGATCCCGTTGGAGGTGGCGGAAGTTATGGATAATATGTTGGATCCGGAGGCTGGTCGGGTGGTAGGTGAGGACAAGGGGAACCCTATTCCTAGTGGGGTGGCAGGAGGATGGAGTGAGAGCAGATGTGCGTGAAATGGGGGAGATGCAGAGTTGATGGTGGAGGAAGGGAAGCCCCTTTCTTTAAAAAAGGAGGACATCTCCCTCATCCTGGAATGAAAAGCCTCATCCTGAGAGCAGATGCGACAGAGATGGAGGAATTGCGAGAAGAGGATGGCATTTTTGCAAGAGACGGGGTGAGAAGAGGAATAGTCCAGATAGCTGTGAGAGTCAGTAGGCTTATAGTAGACATCAGTAGATAAGCTGTCTCCAGAGATAGAGACAGAAAGATCTAGAAACGGGAGGGAGGTGTCGGAAATGGACCAGGTAAACTTGAGGGCAGGGTGAAAGTTGGAGGCAAAGTTAATAAAGTCAACGAGCTCAGCATGCGTGCAGGAAGCAGCGCCAATGCAGTCGTTGATGTAGTGAAGGAAAATTGGGAGACAGATACCAGTATAGGTACGGAACATAGATTGTTCCACAAACCCAACAAAAAGGCAGGCACAGCTAGGACCCATACGGGTGCCCATAGCTACACCTTTAGTTTGGAGGAAGTGAGAGGAGCCAAAGGAGAAATTATTAAGAGTAAGGACTAATTTCGCAGCAGAGTGGTGGTGGAGGGGAACTGATTAGGGCAAGGATAGTAAGGGTGGGGAGAGCCAAACATGGATAACTAAGGAAATAAAGGAAGGCATCAAACTAAAAGCTTGTACATACAAAGCCACCAAGAATAGTGAGATTGGTAAAACTTTAAAAAGCAACAAACAAAAAACCACTAAGCAAGCAATACAGAAAGGAAAGATAGATTATGAAAATAAGCTGACACAAAATATAAAAATGGATAGTAAAAGTTTTTATAATTATATAAAGCAGAAAAAGATGGCCAAAGTGAACATAGGTCCCTTGGAAGACGAGAAGGGGGGATTGATATTGGGGAATGAGGAAATGGCAAAGGCTTTGAATGACTATTTTCCTACTTCGATTTTGTGTCAGCTTTCACGGTGGGGGACACGTCTAACATGCCAAAGAGAGATGATATGGATGCGATGGGAAGTGAGGACCTCTATACAATAGCTATCACTAAAGAAGTAGTGCTGAGCAACAGGGTGGGTGGGATTCTAATGTTGTTTGTATTGTGTTCCTTCAGAATTGCCACTACCATATTAGTTTTGTATTAGTTTTGCGTGGTTTGCTTTATGTATTTTTATACTGCATATGCAATTTGTCGATACACAAGGGTGAGGATCGAAAGTTAAACTGAGATTGTAATGGCAAGAACTGGTTGTAAATTCGTTCGTTTTGGTTTGAGACCCTCTTCCGGCACTAAAACATCTAAAACAGACAAAGGAATTAAAACCCAAAAAAGTATTAGTTGTCCTGCGTGTGTACTTTTCTCCAGGCTACAAAACTTAATGCGTGAGAGAAAGAAAAAAAAAATGCAAGTCATGCAAACAATTGAAGTGAACAACATCGTTCCGAACCAAAAATGAGTCCTCAGATCTGAACCCCGCAGTAGGCCTGAGTAGGCCCTAAGCCTCGCTTATCAGTTCATTGCATTAGCGGGCAGAGAGCACGGTATCAGAGCACTCTTCATTGCCTCAGTGCCACGAAGATGAGCATCACAGTGAATGAGCGAAATCAGCTCTCAGCCCAACCTACACCCTGTCTTTTCAGGCAAACTGGGCCAGCGTTTAAATTGACTCAGTGATGAAACAGTCAAAGGCTCCATGACCTGAATGAGAGGAGTGAACTTCATGGAGAGCGAGCAAAATCAGCTTGCGCCTCTGATCTGGGCTAGCATTTAAATTACCTAAATCGCGCATTATACCTCATTTAAGGTTCCAGGCACTGCTGCCGCGAAAGGCATTGGGCCTACATCTCACTGCCCAGCAACTCACTACGGGCCCAGATTTCGTCGCTCAGCCTCAAGGCCACTTTAAAGCTCTTCAAATCAGCTCTGCACCCAGAGCAATGCAACCTTGCACCCAGGCTAGTCGTATGAGCTTCGAAATTGAATCTTCTCTGCTCGAGCCCCAACTTCTCCGTACAGTGCTGGGGCAATCCAACTTCGCTCCCAGGTCAACTCTACAGGCATCGGAATTCCATCTGCATCAACTCATCCTACGAACTCACCTCACCATCACCCCTACACTGTCTGCGATGATAATTTAACACAATTTACCTCAGAAAATGTATCTTCAGTGATGTTTTTAGTTGGATTTCTTAGCTTTTTGACTACCAGGAAGCTGTTGCATACATTCGGTAGTGATAAGGTATTTTCTTGTAAATGTTTTATCCTTCAAATTATCATTTATATTCATGCCACGTAGTTTTGAAGTCTGTTACATTGTAAACATAAGCTAGAAAAACATTTGTTCTGATTTTGTTTTGATATTACATCACCTTAAGGAGGTTGTAAAAATTGCATGAAGAAGGATTTAATTTGTGAAGTTTTCAAAACTACATAGGCAACTTTCCCTGTGTAACACCATGCAGAAACTGCCCAGTGTTTTGCTGTTCTCAGCATTTAGCCTAGGAGGCGCAAACTTTGCCAACACTTTCTGTTAAATTGCAAATTTGAAACTTTGGTTAGGCTGCACTTACAGTAGATATTCTGTACAATTCTAGTTGCCCCATGAAAAATAGGTTTGGAGAGGGTGCAGAAGAGGTTTATCAGCATCCTGCCCAGATAAGTGTGTGTAAGGAGAGGTTGGACAAACTTAGTTTGTTTTCTCTGGTGTGTTAGAGGCTGAAGGAAGTTTGTAACACTATGACAGGTGTAGCTAGTCAGAACCTTTTTGCCGAGGTAGAAATGTCAAGTGCTAAAGAGCATATATTTAAGGTGGGGGTGGTGGGGGGAGAATGTTCAAAGGAAATGTGCAGTGCAAGTTTTTCACATAGAGACTGGTGGATGCCTAGTACACACTGCTGGGGAGAGTGCGGTGGAAGCAAATACGATAGTGGCTGTGGTGATATCACATGTAAGAATGTGATTGGAGAGATTTCTGAGCATGCGCAGAAATGATAGAAAGATCTGGAAGCATGGTGCTGTAAGACAAGTGTGGTTATTGCTGTTAAATAAAAGTTCTATTCTTCCAGAATATGGTTCTTTATTAGAAACCCACTGTACGTATTAATATAATATAATATAATCGAAGGGCCGAATGACCTACTCCTGCACCTATTTTCTATGTTTCTATAAAGAACACAACAGTGGTGGATAAAACATCGTTAGCAAGACACATGAATATGCAGGGAATGAAATGATTTTGATCATGTACAGGTATAAGAGAATAACGTAAATTCTGCATCATGTTCAGCACAGACGTTATGATACAATGGGCCCATTTTAATGCTGTACTGTTCCATGTTCTTTCATATCAGCTACAGGGGAGTGCCATGGTCCGGTCCGTGAAGTCCGCGTTCCGGTTCATGGCCTGGGGCTGGGAATATAAGTGGCCCTGGGATTGAGTGTGGGGGCTGGTTTGTCTTGCCAGTATCCCCTTGGAGCAACCTGCCGGTGGAAGGCTGGGGCAGCCATTTGTGATCTCTAGGCCTGGTAGGAGGACCACCGCTCCATGGAGCCTTGTTGTCTCTAGTCGGAGCATCTTCGTGATATGGATTTGGCCGTTTCCGGGGCCAGCTGAGTGGCCATCCTTGCTGTTACCTTGTGGATGGATCTGTCCCTTCCCGTCCTCGCCTCCGTTCGGTAGGTCAAGCTGTCTTTGTCAATACCCTGAGGCTGGACTGTTCCCTTCCCCTCTCCATCTGAATCCCTGACAGGTTCCTCGGCGGTTTACCTCAGCAGTCATCCCGGTCCCGCATCCTAGCAAGCATCCTGGCCCGGCATCCTAGGAGGGGGCCCGGCCCTGCATCCTAGAAAGGGTCCCGGCCCTGCGTTCCAAGAAGAAGTACCTCGTCCTGCCCAGGAGTGCCTCAAAGAACCCTGTCCTCGCCTAGTTCCGGGGTCCGAGCCCGAGTCAAGACCCAGGTTCTGGGTCCTTGTCCAGTCTCTGGCTTGGAGTCGAAGCCCAGGCTCCTAGATCCCAGTTTCTTGTCCTGGTCCAACCTTCCTAGCCAAAGTCCTGGCCCAAGTCTGTGTTCCTGTCCCAGCTCCTAGTCTGTGTCCAGTCCCGTCCCTAACTCTAGTCCAGTCCAGTTTCTAGTACTTCATTGTCTGTGTCTTGCATTTGGGTCTGCCTTCAGCGCGCCCCCCTCCCCCCTTATGACAGGGAGTGTTTCTACCAAATTAATAAAGTGCAAAAATACGAAGAGAATAAGGAGTACTTACAAGGGACTCTGCATACAGACGGGTGAAGAACTGGTTTCTGCAGAAAGCATGTGCTTTGGCCAAGACTTTGACTGAAGGTTGCCTTAAGAACAAATATGCCCATGAATTGTTTGAGGTTCAAAGTTAAATATATTAACTGTGTGGTTCCTTCCAGGGCCTTTTTGAATAGTTTATGCCATTGCCTCACTAATCACAGGGAAGAACGTTACCCAGGACAGCTGAAGGTTAACTGCTATAAAGGCTGACCTGTTGGTGAGAGAATACATAGTTGTGATGTGGAGTGGTGTATAGCAGTTCCTTGTCTGTGTCTCTAATGTGATCTGCCCTGATCAAATTCTATTCCACTGTGAGGTGCAGATAATCAAGAAACCAGTGATAACAGTATGAGAGTTTGTTGACAATCATGTTCAATGCCTCAAGACCGTGGAACACAATCACCGATGCATCGTCCATTACCTTAACCATTGGAAGCTGAGATGGAACGTGGAATGTGGGAGACATCAATGCCATGGCACATGGGCTTTAATTATCATCTCAGTTGCGATCTCACTTAATGTGCTTCTGGTTTATCTATGAAGAATCAACTATTATTTTAGGTTGTGCCAAGAAAACTCCAGTTTATCTCCTCAGGCAGCAAACATGCAGAGTGTGAGCTGTGAACTCATTAGGTGGATGACTGATGTTAAGAAAACATCAGCTCTACTATGGGGCATTGCACATGGAAGGGTCCAGGCTGTTTTCTGCAGAAATGATTACCAGTCCAATCAAACCAATGTGAATTTGACTTTCTGAACACTTTACATCCCATTGAGACCTAGCATAACTTTACAGATATTTGGAAACACTTTTTTATTGACCAGTTCTTCAAGAAAGAAAATGCCCAACTGAATTCCCTTTCTGATAGTTGTAACATTAATGGTTTTAAAGTAGGGGTTCCCAACCTGGGAATCCACAGACCCCTTGCTTCGTGGTATTGGTCCGTGGCAGAAAAAGGTTTGGATCCCCTGTTTTGAAGGAAAAGTGTCACTGTTAAGTCTATAATTTTATTCCACTTGCAAGTAAAATCTCTCCAAGAGTTCAAGTTTCCTTTGCAATAGTCGCTAGCCCCTCATTCTAGACTCTGGGGTCTTGATTACTAGATACTAATTTAAGCCCATGTCCCACCTATTACAAATCCAAATGGTCCTGGCCTAACCCTTATGCTTCTGATGGCCTCCTAACTGAGCCTCTGACATCTCTCTTCCTTGAAACCCACCCTTAAGACCATAAGACCATAAGATATAGGAGCAGAATTAGGCCATTTTGGCCCATCAGATCGGCTCTACCATTTCATTATGGCTGATCCAATTTTCCTCTCAGCCCCAGTCTCCTGCCTTCTCCCCATATCCCTTCATGCCCTGACCATTCTTTCCCAACCCTCTGCCCCAAGCACACACCAATAATTAGCCTTAGCCTGAACTTCTCCACTGGCTGCAGTATGTCTGCACCAATCTGAAATTCTGATTCTCTGGGCCACGATGCCCTGGGTTCTGTGCACAAAAGAAACATTCCAATGTGATTCTCATTCACAACACATGCACAGGCTGCCTGTGCATTGTCATATAGCAAGCTTTTTGGGCAGCAAGACTATTTCTAGCCCATTACCTTTCTTCATTATTTCTATTTTTCATGCATTTCCATCTTTCTCAAAGGAAAATGTATCCTGTCACAGTGACGGTATAATATAACTGTGGAAAGGTAGAAAAGCATTTTACATGCATGAAAACATAAGAAAAACAATCCACTTCTGAGAGTAGCGGATGGGTAATAACAGCCTATTAAACTGGGATATGTGAGTAAAGAATTAAAATGAAAAAATTTAACTGGGAGGCTACTTTCTTCAGGGACAATTCCCAGTGGTAAGTGCAACTGGGAGAACTCAGGTAAATGGGTAAATTCTTTCTGCTCAGAGAAACTATTGCAGAGCCCACCAGTAGGTGTTAAAAATGTTTAAGAGAGGCACTCCAGTTTCCTAAAGGAATCCAGCTTGGCTATCTTACAATCAGCAGCAAAGGTTGCAATATCTGCAATATACTGTATACATTGTAGTGGGTGAGTTGGGGTGGGATGAGGATGGAAAGGAAATTAATTCTCCATTCCAAGCCTATGCTGCTGCACTACAGCTGAGTAAAGCATTACAACAATAACTTCTATCAGCAACAAGAAAATTCCCAAAGTGTTTCACAGGGGTGAGATCAGACATTGAGCTAATGAAGAGGATATTAGAAGGAACATTTCTGGTCAAATTAATTTAAAGATGGTTTGATTGATGACGTAGCTCCTGATTAAGTGCCTCTGTGTCATTAATTAAAACCATCTCTAAATTAATTTGACCAAATGTATTTCTTCTAATATCTCCTTCATTAGTTCCATGACTCATTTTAGCCCTCAGAACCACCTTGGGGATTTTGCTGCTAGATAAACTCAGTGGCCATTTTATTAGATACATCTGTACATCTGCTCATTAATGCAAATACACTAATGTGCAAATGTTTTGGCCATGTAGTTAGGGTGCCTCAGACCTTTGCACATTACTATAATAATTTCATGTATTACACTGTACTGCTGCAAAAAAATAACAAATTTCAGGACCTATGTGAGTGATGATAAACCTGATTCTGATATGGGTCTCTATTGTGGACTGAGAGTGGAAAGGAGGCAGGGAGAGGAGAATCATGGTTGGGAAAAGAGAAAGGGAGAGGGGAGGGAGCACGAAGCACCAGAGAGACATTCTGCAATGATTAATAAAAGAATTGTTTGGAATCACATGACTTTGCCTGGTGTCTCAGGGCTGGGTGTTTCTTATCCACACAAACCCCACCTTGGTACTCCTTCTCTGCCACCTGCCCCGCACCCCACCTATGGCACTTCACCCTCACCATTCCCAACATCCTTTGCTCCCGCCAGATTTACAAACTTACTCTCCACTACACATTGACAAATACAGTACTGTGAAAATATTTTAGGCATTATATATGTGCCTAAGGCTTTTGCATAGTACTATATCTAATTAGCCAATCACGTGGCAGCAACTTAGTGCATAAAATCATGCAGACATAATCTAGAGGTTCAGTTGTTGTTCAGACCAAACATCAGAATGGGGAAAAATGTGACCTAAGTGACCTAAGTGACATTGAGTGTGGAATGATTGTTGGTGCCAGATGGGGTGGTTTGAGTATTTCAGAAACTGCTGATCTCCTGGGATTTTCACGCACAACAGTCTCTAGAGTTTACAGAGAATGGTGCAAAAAACAAAAAATATCCATTGAGCAGCAGTTCTGAGGGCAAGAACTCCTTGTTAATGAAAGAGGTCAGCAGAGAATGGCCAGACTGATTCAAGTTGACAGGAAGGCGAATTGTTGTAACCATGCATTACAACAATTGTATGCAGAAGAGTTTCTCTGAATGCACAACATGTCAAACCTTGAAATGGAAGGGCTACAGATTCAAGATTCAAGATTGCTTAATGTCATTTCCAGTACACACGTGATAAGATAGTGGTGGTTGGGGTGTGGAGAAGTGTGTTAGTGGGGGGAGGTGTTGATTAGTCTTACTGCTTGAGAAAGTAACTATTGTTGAGTCTGTTGGTCTTGGAGTGGTTGCTATGTAGTCTCCTCCCTGAAGGAAGTCCGGAGTCTTCAGCAAGGTTTAATTGACACGGTTTATGGATTGGACTATACAGTTCACGTTATGATGTGTTTCTGTTTTTTATTTTACTACTTTGTGTGATTGTTGATCAGGGCAAACTGGCTCTGTGGTCTGAAGTTAACAAATGACACAACATGAGATTGAAATAAACTGCATATACCTGGACTCTTTCCATGATTTGTGGTTTGGTGTTTTTTGCTCTTTGTTTTGCCATGTGCACGATTTGTTCTTTTTTTTGCACTTTGAACGGGTTCCATGATTTTCTTTCTTTGTTCTGTGGCTGTCTGTGGGAAGATGAATCTCTGGGTTGTATATTGCATACATACTTTGACAATAAGTATACTTTAAATCTTGAATCTTGACAAACAGTCCTTGAGCAGGGTGGGTGGGATCCTTCATGATGTTATTGGCCCTTTTCTGGCACCTTTCTGTATACTGTATACGTCCTTGACGGCAGGTAGTCTGTTCTGTTGTTCACCAAAAGAAGTTACACTGAGTGGCCACTTTAAAATTCAAAGTTCAAAGTCCAGTTATTATCAAAGTTTTTATACTACATACAACCTTGATATTAGGTATGCCCTGTACCTAATAAAGTGGCCACTGAGCGCATATGCAAGCTGATATTGTAATGCTTTAACAGGAACCGTAGCTTTCAAATATAAATTCAGATTAATAAATAATGTAGCTTCAGTTAGCATTTTTGTTGGTTAGTATTTTTGCTTGCAAGGAAATCTTTACCAGTTTGGCATCACATTTCTCCATTTAAAGCATTAAAGTGTTAGTTCCTCCTGCGTCAAGTTCCATTCTCCTTGAAGGAGGTGAACCTTTGAGGCCCTCCACTCTCATCAATATAATTTCACCTGCATTTCCACGTGATCTACTCTATCAGTTGCACAATTTATCTGTTTTGTTACGGTTATTAAACATGCAGCTTAGAAAGCCAATCTAATATACATAAATCAACTGTATGGTGCACAGATGCCTTCACTTTGGATACACAGCAGGAGAAAAGATAAATGGCTCACCTGCATCTGGTCCTATACAGCCTGTCTACCTTCATGCCAAGTACTGCATGAACAAACTATGCAAGCAGTGAGCAGAACAGAATACATATTATGGGAACCCTAAAGTAAAGGCTGAAATGTGGGCTGTTCTGAATAGAAATTACCCTCAATTTGCCACAACGGTACCTGGGAGGCTCTAAATCATTTTTATCTTGCACACAACCTCAGCATTCTGTGTGTAACTGTATTACACATTCATGCACACCATTTTTGTTAAGGTAATTAGTGCTGTTATTTTATGTAAAAGCCTTTTAGTTCTACTAATAAGAAAATTCAAACAGATGTGTAGATGAAAAGGGGAAAAGCTTTGACTAGAAACCGGTCTTCACCTTTTTTGGTGCCATAAGTATTTGCTGTATTCAGTCCATTTGCCCAGTTGATGCTCCATATTTTTTTTAAATTATGCACAAAATCATGCAGTATTTTGTGATTAGCCTGTTTCCTGAAGGGAGCAGAGTAAATTCGTTGTAGCTATATAACAGAGAAGGGATTAGTCCTCAGAACTATGTACTCTAGGTCAGCCACATTATGGTTACCATGGTGAGGGAGGAGAAAGGGAGCATGACAGAGCACAAAGGATCATTCAAAAGGACATTGCTATCCTGGTGAATGAGATAAGAGGCCTGAAGGGAAGTTCTGTGGACTAGGAAGGCAAGATATCTGCCAGAGCTGCTTTACAGATTGCCTGGCAGGAGCTACAATGGTCTTGATCTTGCACAATATGCGTTGGGAGTCGCGGGCCAACAGATGGACTGATATTTTGTTCTAATTCTCTCTCTCTCTCACACACACACACACACACACACACAAATATGTACATCTAGTCTGTGGTAGCTGTAATGAAACAGTGTGTTGCAATGTTTAATCTGTGATGTCCCTTAAACAAGTACATTGGAGAGACCAGAGATGATGAAATTAGTAACATGTTATTTTCATTACCACTCTGCCAAACCAAATGTGGTTTTGCTCTATAGTTTCATCTGTGACTGCAGAATCCAGCCTCTCTAACAGCTCCTAGGTAAAGAAAATCCTAACATGTTGGCAATGGACCGTTGCTTGATAAGACCTCCAGTTGGACATTATGGGGATCATATGGGAAAATAGCACTGAGGTTGATCAGGTTGATCATAATCAATAGGACAGGATGGCCTGCTCCTGCTTCTATTATTATATTCTTATGTTCTCATGTAGTTGAGCATCCTCTATCCCTCCCTCCTTTAACTGGTAGTCTCCTCTGCAGTCCTGCCTCCTAAGCTGCAGTCCAAGAAGACCAGACGTCAATTTGGCAGAAGCAGCATCAAATCAGTAAAGCTTAGGGAACGGCCTCACATTCTGCCCTCTCTGCAAATTTCTGACATAAATAAGTGATATAATAGTCCACCAAAACATAACAGGCAACATAAGTTAAAAATAAATACCTGCATTAAAATTCCGAGGCAAATTGGTGCCCATACTGTCCAAATAAATGACACAAGGAGCTCAACTTCTCAACTTAATCTTTTCATCGACAGATTGGTAAATAGTATATCAATTTAGTAAGTATAAAGCAATTGGATAAAATTCCAAGCTACAACATGTAATTCTCACAGTCACACTATTGAATAAATTGGTTCTATGCGGTTTGAGTCAGTAGAAGAGACTGTGATAAAGAACTTGTTGACATGATACACGTTTGGGTGGAAGGACAGGTTGTGATGTGGATATTGTGATTCTGCATAGAGATATCCATTCAGTGGCCACGTTAAAGGGTACTTCCTGTACCTAAAAAGTGGCCACTAGGTGTATGTTTCTGGTCTTCTGCTGTTGTAGCCCATCCACTTCAAGCTTAAACGTGTTGTGCATTCAGAGATGCTCTTCTACACACCGCTGTTGAAGTGTGTGGTTGAGTTACTGTCGCCTTCCTGTCAGCTTGCATTAGTTAGGCCATTCTCCTCTGACCTCTCTCATTAACAAGATATTTTCACCCACAGTACCGATGATCACTGGATGCTTTTTGTTTTTGCACTGTTCTCTGTAAACGCTAGAGACTGTTGTGTGTGAAAATCCCAGGAGACCAACAGTTTCTGAGATACTCAAACCACCCTTTCTGACACCAACAAACACTCCACAGTTAAAGTCACTTAGATCACATTTCCTTCCCATTCTGACGTTTGGTCTGAACAACAACTAAACCCTTTGACCATGTCTGCATGCTTTTATGCATTGAGTTGCTGCCACGTGATTGGCAGATTAGATATTTGCATTAATAAGCACTTGTATAGGTGTACCTAATAAAGTGGCCACCAAGTGCAGATTGAATGAGTGATTGAGCAAGAACCTGGCAACTTTTGTGGGGAAGTGTGAGGATACATAAAAAGTTAAATCAGAAGTTGTTTTATTATCTAAATGGACCGAGACTGCACATGTGTGAAGTTAGGGTGTTAAGGTGTTCTAGTGCATGAATCAGAAAAAAGTAGCAGACACATCCAACATATAGTTAATAAGGCAAATTGAACATTTACTTCAAAGTGGTTGGAGTTCATAAATAAGAAGGATTTGTTGTACTGGATGTTGTTAAGGCCACACATAGAATACTCTGCATACATTTGGTCCCATTACCTAAAACGGATATAGTAGTATTGGGGACAGTCTAAAAGAGATTTACAATGGTAGGTTTGTGAGAAAGCAGGGTTGACCTATCAAGAAAGGTTAGTCATTTTGGTTCATGTGTTCCTTGGAATTTAGAAGAATGAGGGGTAACTCATAGGTGAAACATCGGTGAGGGGTGTAACATCAAAGATCCTAAGGCAGTTTAACAGAGTAGATATTAATATGTTTTCACAAACGGGTGAGTTACAAACAAGGATACAAAGCTTCAAAATAAAACTGCGGTGTGTAGAAATTTCCACACTTAGATAGCAGTGAATCTCTGGAATTCTCTGTCCTTAAAAGATGATGAAAGCTAGATTATACAGCATATTTAAGGTGAAAGATCGAGGGATTGAGAATTGTGGTGAATTAGCACAGAAGAGGAGCTGAGGACAGGATAGATGAACCATTAACAGTAAATTGTGTGGCAGGTATGATGGGCCAAATGGTCTACTCTTGATCCTACCTTTCTTGTACCCTTCTGACAGGAAGCAGTTTTACTTTACTTTATACTGAGCTGAGCACAAATCTAATGCCTAGTGGTAATGTGGACCTTTAATTTGTGTAATAGAGCAAAAGTATATCAACCTAACACAAAACATTTGCTCGAATGTCTATTATGCAACAAGAGTAGTTAGATCAAAGAAAGCATATGATCAACTAACATTTATTTCTTGGCTTTATCTTTCTCTACTGACACTCAAGCATCAACTAACATACATTTATACATTTATAAAGTACTTTTATCATAGAAAAAACATCCCAGAATGATGACTCATTTTTCTCTCTCCACAGATGCATCTGACTTACTGAATATTTCCTGAATGTTGTGCTTTTTTTTTTCAGGTTACCAACGTCTGTGGTATTTTAGTTTGTGACTTTTTTTGTGCTGTATGAATTTCATGAGCATGACCACTCAGCATTGACATTACACTTTCAGTTCATTCAAGATGTAATTGCAATCCAAAGCCTCTTTTTAAAATAGCTTACCTGGATCATTTTTGGACCACACACAGTTGCAGCATACAATAATGTAACCCAACCTACCACTCTCCTCCCCCATTAATTTCCTTTTCAATTGTACGAAAAGAATCATTCTGTCACCAACTTATCCAGCTGCAAGAATTTACTTTGGTTTTTATTTCCATTTGAATGAATAGAATGGAAGAAAAAGAAAGCTTGTGGCATATTGCAAAAAAATAATCTTGCCTTGGTGGACACGAAAAAGAGAAATATGCTTCTTGCAAATTCTTGCACTTGCACAAATGTGTGTGCTGTGATAGAGAGCTTAAACTATTTAACACAGTTTAAATGTATTTGAATACCTTCTACACATAGCAAATGTTGTCATATATTCTTCACATCACTCTCATTCATCCGGAACTGCTTTTATTCAGATCTTGCAGAAAACAGGCTACAGACAAGGCTGAGGTATGAATAAGAACCACTGCCATTTACCATGCAGATCTACAACTCCATGAAATCATCAATCATGTGTCCTCCATTAGGCTGTCAAAAATTTGACAGGTGGATACAAAATATGACGCCAAAAAAAGAGCGCCTGAGATCGAGAAGCAAACAAGCTGAAAATATTCAAAGAAGACTGAATTAAGAGGCAGAACATTTGTTAAAAATACAACCGTCAAGATATCTTCTAGTTTTGATGGTTTAGCATCATAATATAAGAAGGACCGTTTATTTGTACATAACGTAATTTTGGTGGTTTTAAGTCAGTTTTCTCTTTTTTTACACTATTTTCAAAATGTGCCCAATCATTATGATACATAGCCATCAGTAGAAATAACTATCTGAACATCATCTGACTAAAATACGATTTGTGTTATCTACTAGTCTGCTGTAAAGATACAGGTACCTGATTAAGATTCAGATTCAAATTTATTTATTTCAAGTAGAGTATATCAAAGCAGACAGTGAAATGCATTGTTTGCGTTAACCAACACCCTACAGATGTGCTGGGGGCAGCCCGCAAGTGTTGCGACACATTCCGGCGCCAAAATGTTATGCACTCATTGCTCAGCAGAACAGTACAGAAAACAACAAAACAAGGGTTAAACTATGTGGGAAAAGGTGACTATAGCCAACTACGTAAGCTGGATAAGCAGAGAGGGATTGTGGGGTCCTGCTTGATCCGTAAGGTGAGTTTTTTAGCACCGTTTAGGGCAAGGATCCCAAAGGAATTGGTCAATGGGATTCCTCTACATGATGTAGAAGGAACATTGCCAGGAAACGAAGGGCAAGGAAGCTATTATGGGGGAGAGGAGGCGTGGGATATATCCCTTCAGTTCTCCCCCAATAAGGGTTCCTTCTAACCCTTGCAGCATCCCTTATATCCCTCGCTGGAGGCTTTACAAAAGGCTGTAGCTGATCTTCAGCAGGAGTTGGATGGTGGGTGGCATCCTCCCACCCCATTCATGTAGGGATGGGGGGTGGGTCAAGGCTCCTGGCGGATATGCGCAGTGGCCCATTCCCAGTCAGGAGACCTGAGGCCTTACGTGCCCATTGCAGTACATTGGGGAAAGTGAAATGCGCAATGATGGATGGCATTGGTGCCAAGCATACCATCATTCCAGGTAACCCCCGATAGCTGTTGGGGTCCTAGGACTACAATAAAGGGTCTGGGGGCCCGCTTCTCTTTACCAGGCAGATTACCGTGCAGGTGGCTCATGGACCAGGACATAGGGGTTGGGGAGTGTGAAGCAATGATACACTGTAGCAGACCTGGCCAATGCCTTTATTTCATCCCTCTGAGTTTGAGGTCACAGGACCAGTTCACTTTCACCAGGTGGACAGTGCACCTTTTGCCACCTCTCACAGGTGTAATAGCCCAAGGTCTGCAGGAGATACAGCTGGACCCTACTGTCTTAGTATCACATTATATAGATTATATTCTGTTACAGGGGTCCTTGCAGGAGGTGGTAAAGCAGGCACCGGACGAGGTGCTCACCTCTCTGCGGAAGTGTGGTTGGTCTATCAACCCTGAAAAGATATAGGGCCCCAGTCATTTTTTTTTTCTGTAAGCAGTGGCATTCTGGGCAGCGAGAGATACCAGATCAGGCCAAATGTAAGATCTTGAGAGCCGCAGACCCCACCTCCAAGGTCGAGATAGAGCATTTTGTGGGGCTCCTTGGTTATTGGCATCAGCATATTCCCCACCTGACGATGATGCTGACCACTTGTACCAGGTCTCCTGTAAACAAAAGCCTCTTTCCAATGGGGTCCTGAATAGTAGGAAGTGTTTGAGGCTGCCAAAAAGGCAGTTTGAGATCAGGCCCTCCCATTGGCTTCAAGGGCAGAGTGGAGTACCTTTTGAACTGCAGGTTTGAATTACTCCCTGTGTGGCTGAGTGCAGCCACACTGGAAATGAAGGGGCACCACATCCCCTTGGGGTTTTGAACAGAAACCCTTCCTGAGGCAGCAACCCAATGCACCCCTTTCGAGAGAAAGCTATTGGCCAGTTCTTGGGCTCTCTTGGCCACTGAACTCCAAACAGCCTCTGAGCCAGTTGTGCTGTGGCCACACTTGCCTATTATGCAGTAGTAAAGTCTGACAATGTGGCCCACAAACAGGGCCATGCTCAACAGTTGTCAAGTGGGGGTGGTACATTGTGGACAAGGCAGAGAAAGACCCCAATGGGGTGCGCCGTCTCCATTGACAGGTTATGGTTACGGCCCTGCCCACTGTGCCTACAATGAGATCGCTAGATTAGTCCTTCACAAGGCCCCATGATGAGCTGGCCTCTGAAGTAAAGCACTAGGTCTGGTTTACTGATGGCTTCAGCCATTGGCATGGTTGTAAGCAGTGGTGGAGGACTGCTGCTCTCCACCCTGTGACAGGCCAAGTCGTTATGCAGGAGGGTGAGGGGAAATCCAAACAATTGGCTGAGCTGGTGAATATGACCCTGCCCCTCTGAGAGGCGGCGGGGCCTTTTCGAATCTATGGTGGCTAATGTCATGGATGTACAGATGCTTCAATGTCATGGGCAGAATTGGAAGGTGCGAAGGTGACCCCTCTGGGGGGTACTTATTGGGAGCACACCTGGAGGGAAGCAAGTCAGCGATAGATTAGTCTATCATGTAGGTGCCCACACTTCTCAGGCCACTGAAGAGGCTACATAGAATACTGCTGCTGATAGGGCGGTGCAGATTATGCTGACTGCTGTGTTTTCTGAGGAGGTAGATTACAGTGGCCTGGAGGTATAGGCACACCAGAAGAGCAGGCATCTAGAGATGGAAGGAGTAAGAAAATGGTCGGAGGTTCAAGGGGTGGCGTTAACTTACGGTAAGGCTGAGATAGTGACTGTGAGCTGCCCTACCTGTCAGCAGATTAAGCCCAGGGTGCAGCCAGCTGGTCCCTCTGGACGCATCCAAAGGGATACGGAAGCTAGTCAGATCTGATGGTAGATTACATTGGGCCTCTGCCATGACAGAATAAAATACGATATGTGCTAACTGTGATTGAAAAATATTCCAGAGTCATGGTGGTACCATGCGGCCATCCTGACCAGGAAAGCCCAATAAAATACAATAAAATGGGATCCCCTTGGAAATTCAATTGGGCAACTGGTGACCCCTACCCACACCTTTTAGGGCTGTCTGCAGCAAGCTATGCACAATATGAACTCCCGGCTGGCAAGTCAGGGATGCTCACCAACATCCTGACACTTAACAGTGTCAGATCCTCTGATGGCAGTGGTGATGACGATGACCTGGTGTGTGAGATCTTACAACATGTTCTTGCAAATGGAATATGCAAACCATACTAATGTTTTGGATTGCTGGGTATGTATGAGAACACCAACTCATGCCGCAGAAGGGGTACAACTAATACCAATCCCTTTTGATAAAGAGGAAAAGGACTATTGGAGGAACTTGTCTAGGTTCTCCTTTTTTGCTATTCTGTTTTATGGAAAGCGGTGCGGAGGTTATCCATTCCAAACAACCTCAAGTCATAGTATGGCGGCTGCCCGAAAGAACTTAAGTCTTAGTAACTCCAGGTGAAGTAAATGCTTTAAGGGCTGATATTTTCCTGCTTACGACTAATCCAAAGGTCCTCACCCTGAGAATGATTCCCCAGCCAACAAGGAAGGGAAAATAATGTTGGTGTGGGTAATATGATAAGAATATAAGAACATAAGAAATAGGAGCAGGAGTAGGCCATCTGGCCCGTCGGTCTTGCTCCGCCATTCAATAAGATCATGGTTGATCTGGCCATGGACTCATCTCCACCTACCTACCTTTTCTCCATAACCCTTAATTTCCCTACTATGCAAAATCTATCCAACCTTCTCTTAAATATATTTACTGAAGTAGCCTCCACTGCTTCATTGGACAGAGAATTCCACAAATTCACCACCCTCTGGGAAAATCAGTTCCTCCTCATCTCCATCGTAAATCTACTCCCCCGAACTTTGAGGTTATGTCCCCTAGTTCTAATCTCACCTATCAGTGGAAACAACTTTCCTGCCTCTATCTTATCTATCCCTTTCATAATTTTATAATGTTTCTATGAGATCTCTTCTCATTCTTCTGAATTCCAGTGAGCACTGTCCTAGGCGACTCAATCTCTCCTCATAGTCTAACCCCCTCATCTCTGGAATCAACCTGGTGAACCTCCTCTGCACTGCCTCCAAAGCCAGTATATCCTTTCTCAAATATGGAGACCAGAACTGCACACAGACTTCCAGGTGCAGCCTCACCAGTTCCTTGTACAGTTGCAGCATAACCTCCTTGATCTTAAGTTCAATTCCTCTAGCAATGAAGGCCAACATCCCATTTGCCTTCTTGATAGTCTGCTGCACCTGCAAACCAACCTTTTGCAGTCCATGCACAAGCACTCCCAAGTCCCTCTGCATAGAAACATGCTGCAATCTTTTTACTATTTAAATAATAATCTATCTTCCATTTTTCCTTCCAAAGTGAATGACCTCGTATTTACCAACATTGTATTCCATCTGCCAGACCCTTACCCGCTCACTTAACCTATCTATATCTCTCTGCAGACTCTTTGTATCTTCGGCACAATTTGCTTTTCCACTCAACTTAGTATCATCAGCAGACTTAGATACAGTACACTCGGTCCCCTCTTCCAGATTGTTAATGTATCTGGTGAACAATAGGCAATAGACAATAGGTGCAGGAGTAGGCCATTCGGCCCTTTGAGCCAGCACCGCCATTCACTGTGATCATGGCTGATCATCCACAATCAGTATCAAGTTCCTGCCTTATCCCCATAACCTTTGATTCTGCTATCTTTAAGAGCTCTATCTATCTCTTTCTTGAAAACATCCAGAGACTTGGCCTCCACTGCCTTCTGCGGCAGAGCATTCCACATATCCACCACTCTCTGGGTGAAAAAGTTTTTCCTCAACTCCATTCTAAATGGCCTACCCCTCATTCTTAAACTGTGGCCTTTGGTTCTGGACTCACCCATCAGCAGGAACATGCTTCCTGTCTCCAGCGTGTCCAATCCCTTAATAATATGTTTCAATCAGATCCCCTCTCATCCTTCTAAATTCCAGTGTATACAAGCCCAGTCGCTCCAATCTCTCAACATATGACAGTCCCGCCATCCCGGGAATTAACCTTGTGAACCTACGCTGCACTCCCTCAATAGCAAGAACGTCCTTCCTCAAATTTGGAGACCAAAACTCCAGGCGTGGTCTCACCAGGGCCCTGTACAGCTGCAGAAGGACCTCGTTGCTCCTATATTCAATTCCCCTTATGAGGCCAGCATGCCATTAGCTTTCTTCACTGCCTGCTGTACCTGCATGCTTGCTTTCAGTGACTGATGGACAAGAACACCTAGATCTCATTGTGCTTCCCCTTTTCCTAACTTGACTCCATTTAGATAATAATCTGACTTCCTGTTCTTACCCCCAAAGTGGATAACCTCATATTTATCCACATTAAACTGCATCTGCCATGCATTCGCCCACTCACCCAGCCTGTCCAAGTCACCCTGCATTTTCATAACATCCTCCTCACATTTCACACTGCCACCCAGCTTTGTGTCATCAGCAAATTTGCTAATGTTACTTTTAATCCCTTCATCTAAATCATTAATGTATATTGTAAACAGCTGCAGTCCCAGCACTGAACCCTGCGGTACCCCACTGGCACCGCCTGCCATTCTGAAAGGGACCCTTTAATCACTACTCTTTGTTTCCTGTCAGCCAACCAATTTTCAATCCATGTCAGTACTCTGCCCCCAATACCATGTGCCCTAATTTTGCCCACTAATCTCCTATGTGGACTTTATCAAAGGCTTTCTGAAAGTCCAGGTACACTACATCCACTGGCTCTCCCTTGTCCATTTTCATAGTTACATCCTCAAAAAATTCCAGAAGATTAGTCAAGCACAACTTACCCTTTGTAAATCCATGCTGACTCGGACCGATCCTGTTACTGCTATCCAGATGTGTCGTAATTTCATCTTTTATAATTGACTCCAGCATCTTTCCCACCACTGACGTCAGGCTAACTGGTCTATAATTCCCTGTTTTCTCTCTTCCTCCTTGCTTGAAAAGTAGGACAACAGTTGTGGGCCCAGCACCAACCCCTGCGGCACACCGCTCACCACTGATTGCCAACCAGAGTAACACCCATTTATCTCAACTCTCTGCTTTCTTTTGGTTAACTAATCCTTGGTATCAATCCTCAGACTAGCTGATGATACCACCCTGAACTTCAGGCTTGAACGCCAGGTGTGCCGACTCATCGGACCTTGTACCTCCTGCTCACATGGACCCACCAACCTGTGCCAGTTATTAACCATTTTTATCTTATACCATTGTAAATAAGAATTCAACTTGCATTTGTAAATTTTTAAGAGTTGTATAAACCAAATATGATGGGGATCTTCAGAAATGTTCAGCATTTATAAAGATATTTTTATTCCCCTCTTTCATTTTGCTGACTCTCTAGACTTTGATGTGAATTGGTCATGTTAAAAAAGAGAATCAACTGTGGTTGTCCAGACAATTTGTTTTGAGTTAACACATTAGGGAGAACCACGTCACACTCTCAAACCACATGAGGGCTAGAACTAGGCCATATGTCAAAAAATGTTTCTTTCACCAGAGAATATCAAGTCTGGGGAGCATGATCTGGCCTCTTCTGATGAATGCTGATTTGATAACCTCTTGTGAGAAAGACCAGGACTTATTTTTTATCTGGAGTTCAGCTCATTTAATCAGAACCAGAGTGTGCAAAGTTTGATTGCCTCATGAGAATCAAAGGGAAGTCTTCAATATTTTACCTCCTGTTTGCCAGAATTCAATGTGATCTTTTAACTTTGCTGACTTTAATACAGGGTGGGGAGTGCATACATGAGATGGATAAAGAATTACAGTGATGCAGGACTAATGGTTGGTGTCCACCATTATTGTTAGATGAAATGGTTTCCAGGACACATTCTGTAGAGCTGAATGATGAAAGACCGACATGTGAACACAAGTGGACTCTAGAAAAGCCAGTCGTCTCATTACCTAATTTCTTCATTTATCAACACTTCAAGCAGAGATCAGATTAATTAATCTAGTTCATGAGGGGACAACAGTTCTGACTCCAACTGAATAGATACTTCAAAGCAGGTTGGGTTATCAAGCATGCAATGGGCTTGTAACTTTACCCTGGATAACGCATGGTATACGAAACAGGAAAGCCACATTGGCATTTGAACATTCCAGTCATCATTCTTCTCAGGTCTGTGGGGAACATGAATAATTCTCTTCTTTCTTCTGGGCATCCTCAATAAAATCTGACTTTTTAATGCATTTGGGAAATGATCCAAAGATTTTCATTCTCTAGTTAAGGTCATGAAAAGTATTGAAAACAAATAAACAATTATGTACTATTAAATTCCAATCTAATTGATTTAGCTGAACAATTAAAATGGCTTTCAATATCCCCTGATTACTATTCAATAGTTTTATAGGTTAACTAGTCTGCTATTTTGACTAAGTTTTGCAGCTACTAAGGTATATCAAGATGGAAAAGGATCTTGTGCTTTCCTGACATATATAATGAATAAACTCTTCTTGGGCTTCCAGCCTGATACCGTCTGCCATCTTCATCAGGGAAGATGACTGGACATGTCTAATGTGGTGGTATTTATACCCCTGAGGACTAACCAATCAGGAGGGACAGACTACAGGGGTATAAATACCACTGCACTAGACATGACCAGGTATCATCCCTCATGAAGATGGCAGAGTTTGTCATCAAAATGTCCGTTATAATTGATACCTGTACCCGGCTGGAAGCCTCAGAAGAGTTTATTTGTACATCAAGATGTTTTGAAAAGATAAAAGATATCAAAGCATTGTCAAAGCATTTGAGAGCAAATTACCGCAGATATTTCTCACTCGTTAAGTTTGTCCAAACATAGAACACTGCTTTATCAGCACATAAACTGCTAGAGGAACTCAACGGGTCAGGCAGCATCTATGGAAATGAATGAACAGTCAACATTTCGAGCTGAACCTCTTCTTCTTTAGACTGTTGCTTTAGATTTCCGGCATAGAACATAGATATCTACAGCACATTACAGGCCCTTCGGTCCACAATGTTGTGCGGACCATGTAACCTATTCTAGAAACCGCCTAGTATTTCCCTACTGCGTAGCCCTCTATTTTTCTAAGCTCCATGTGCATCAGCAGAATTTCTTGTGACTAAGACACTGCTTTGTCAAATTTTTTATATAACCCCATTTGTGATGGTTCCTGATGAAGATTGTTTGAGACATTAAGTATAAAAATCGGGAACTCAAGCAACAGCTGTACAAAACTTTAGTAAGTTTTTGGAGTATTATGCTCATTTCTAGACAATAATGTGTAAGATTGAAGAAGGATAGGTAGGCTTTGAAGAGAGTACAGATCGGGTTCACCATGACATTATCTGGATTGGAGACAAATTTCGCAACATATGTCATTGATATTAAAACCTAATTCTGATTCTGATTCTGAAAAGTTTGAGTATTAGAGGCTAAGGGGCAACATTATAGATGTATACAAAATGATGAGAGACATGGATAGGGTACATTGTTAGTTATTTTCCCAAAAAGGAAATGTAAAATACTAAAAGGCATAAGTTTAAATTGAGAAGGGAATCGCTTAAAATACCGAAGGTAGCAAGGCAAGTTTTTTTTTTGCATAGCGTGGTGGTAGGTGCTTAAAATGCACTGTCAGAGGAGATGGTAGAAGCAGATATGGTACAATATTTAAGAGGAATTTAGATAGGTGCATGATCAGTTCAAAGTTCAAAGTAAATTTATTATCGAAGTACATATACGTCACCCATATACAAACCTGAGATTCATTTCCTCACGGGCATGGATATCCAAGAAACACAGGAGAATAAATAAAAGACCACACCCAACAAGACAGACAAATGATGTACGAGGGGTGATTGATAAGTTTGTGGCCTAAGGTAGAAGGAGTCAATTTTAGAAAACCTAGCACATTTATTTTTCAACATAGTCCCCTCCTACATTTACACACTTAGTCCAGTGGTCATGGAGTATATGTATCCCTTCTTTGTAGAAGTCAGCGTCTTGGACCTCCAAAAGTGGTCCACAGCAGGGGTGATTGATAAGTTTGTGGCCTAAGGTAGAAGGAGATGAGTTAACACAAAATAATCTGCAGATGCTGGGGTCAAAGCAACACTCACAACACGCTGGAGGAACTCAGCAGGTCGGGCAGCATCAGTGGAAAAGGTCAGTCGACGTTTCGGGCCGGAACTGTTATACAGCTCTCGTTACATGCACGTGCAGTTCAACTCTTTGAGTGATTATGCAGAAAGTTTGAAGTTAATAACTCATCTCCTTCTACCTTAGGCCACAAACTTATCAATCACCCCTGCTGTGGACCACTTTCTGGAGGTCCAAGACGCCGACTTCTACAAAGAAGGGATCTGTATGCCACGACCGCTGGACTAAGTGTGTAAATGTAGGAGGGGACTATGTTGAAAAATAAATGTGCTAGGTTTTCTAAAATTGGCTCATTCTATCTTAGGCCACAAACTTATCAATCACCCCTCATAAGATGAAGAGTTCATGACAGTGAGTCCATAGGTTGTGGGAAGAGTTCACTGTTGGGATGAGTGAAGTTGAGTGAAGTTATCCCCTCTGATTCAGGAACCTGATTTTTGAGGCTTAACAGTTGTTCCTGAACCTGGTAGTCTGGGTCTTGAGGCTTCTGTACCTTCTTCCTGTTAGCAGCAGAGAGAAGACAGCATGGGCTGGAAAGTGGAGAACCTTGATGATGGATGCTGCTTTCCTACGACAGTGCTCCATGTAGATGTGCTCAGTGGTGAGAGGGCTTTACCAGTGATGGACTAGGCCATAACCTATTGTAGGAGTTCCCATTCAAGGACATTGGTGTTTCCATATCAGGCCGTGATACAACCAGTCAGTATACTCTCCACCACACTTCTATAGAAGTTTGTCAAAGTTTTAGATCTCGTGCCGAATTTTTGACAACTTCTAAGTGGTGGCGCTGGTGTGCTTGCTTCGTAATTGCTCTTATGTGCTAGGCACAGGACAAATCCTCTGAAATGATAACACTGAGGAATTTAAAGTTGCTGACCCACTCTACCTCTGATTCCCCAAGGAGGGCTGGCTCATTTCCTCCTGCATGCTTGATTTTTCACCACCTCTGATTTGGACAGCAACAGTGGTGGCATCAGGAAACTTAAATATGACATTGGAGCTGTACTTAGCCACATAGTCGTAAGTGTAAAGCGAGTAGAGCAGAGGGATAAGCACACAACCTCATGGTGCACCTGTGCTGATGGAGATTGTGGAGGAGATGTTGTTGCCAATCTAAACTGACTGGGGTCTGCAAGTGAGGAAATTGACCATCCAATTGCACAAGGAGATATTGAGGCCAAGGTCTTGAAGCTTATTGGTTAGTTTTAAGTTCATGATAGTATTGAAAGCCAATTTATAGTCAATAAAGAGCATCGTGATGTATGCATCTTCACAGTCCAGATGTTTCTGGGTTGAGCGACGAGCCAATGAAATGACATCTGCTGTGGACCTGTTGAAGCGGTAGGCAAATTGGAATGGATGCAAGTCACTTCTCAGACAGGAGTTGATATGTTTTGTCACCAACCTCTCAAAGCACATCATCATAGCGGATGTAAGTACTACTAGACAAATCATTGAGGCAGGTTACGACGTTCTTCTTAGGCACTGGTATAATTGAAGCCTACTTGAATCTGTCGGGTAACTCAAACTGCCTAAGCGAGGGGTTAAAGATATTGGTGAACAGTCCAGCCAATTGATCAGCACAGGTCTTTATTGCTCTGCCAGGTACCCCATTCGGGATGCTTTCCATGGGTTCACCTTTCTGAAAGATGCTTTCACATTGGATTCAGGGGCTGAAGTCACAGGGTCATCAGGAGCTGCAGGAGTTTGTGATGGTTCCTCCATGTCTTGATGGTCAAAGCGAGCATAAAAGGCATTGAGCTCATCAGGGAGCGAAGCCTGCAGGCATATGGGATTAGTTGGATTGGCATCATGGACAGCATAACCAAAGACTCCACTCACCCCAGTCATTCTCTTTCTTCCCCTCTCCTGGCCTCGCAGTTTACATAGAACATACATAGAATAGTACAGCACAGTACAGGCCCTTCGGCCCACAATGTTGTGCCGATCCTCAAACTCTGCCTGCCATATAAGCCCCTGCCTCGCTATAATCTTGCACTTTATCCTTTACCTGCACTGCACTTTTTTTGGCAGCTTTTACACTCCATTCAGCATGGTTATTGTTTTACCTTGTTCTAGCACAATGCACTGTGTAATGATTTGACGTGTACGAACGGTATGCAAAGCAAGCCTTTCACTGTATCTTGGTACATATGACAATACAATACCAATACCAGAACAAGGTCTCCATAGAAATGATGTGCTAAAGAGCTTGTTCCTGTGCTGTTCCATCATTTCAGTCCATGTGTTGGTTTCTCCTATGTTCAGAACATAACATGGTGAGTAGTATGCATATGTTGAGGAATACTGACTGGCATAAATAAGCTTCAAGTGTTAATTCCAATTACTATCAACATTCAGTTCATACCTAGCGCTAGTGTGGGAACCCCGTAACTTATCATTGCTTCTTAAATTAAGCAGAACCAATCAATGGGGCAGAATAAGCCTTTTCTTATTGCTGCTTAAAATAAGCAAATTCAGTGTGTCTGAGATCAGCTCTACAAATGTAATGAAGTGTATGAATAAATCAGATAAACAGTGAACTTTGTCTTTCAAGCCATTAAACCATGAAGTCTGAAAATATTTCCAACAATTGTTGGGTGTTATTAATGGACAATTGCTGGACATATTTTGTAGCTTTCACTTCATTGCTAGTCCTTTAACCTATTGATTTCAAGGGAATTTGACATCATAACCCAAGTAGTAAGGATGTTGCACAAAATATATTACTCTTCATAATTGGTGAATAATGAAGCTCATAATTCACCAAAGCACACCCCGCTGATAAAACAGGTGGAATAAGATTAGTGATTATTGAACATAACACTCTTGCAGAACGTAGAAAGTGTGAATAATTGTTTCAGCTTGAGATCCATTTTTTGGTTGCTGGAGCATTAACTTGAATTCATTCTCAGTACATGTGTACTATTGTCAAAACTAACACGTATTGCCAATCCAATGCTGTCCTTGTGGAGGAAAAGGCTTTCTTCATATTGAACCATTGTGGTAAAGGTGGGCCCATGATGTTATTAAACAGATAGTTCAATGGTTTTGTCTCAGCACTAGTGAAGGCAGTGAGATATATCCAAACCAGGAAGATGCATGACTGTGAGGGAATCTTGTGGCTGATGTCTTTTTCATGCAGCCACTCTCCTTCTCCTTTGTTGACCGTCTGGGAAAAGCTGCAACAGAATGTACAACTTGAAGACTATCGATGTTTTGTGCCAAGACCCTTCATCAGGACTGGAGAAAAAAATTATGAGTCAGAGTAAGAATGGGGGGATGAAAGGAAGAAGCAGAAGTTAGTAGGTGATAGGTTAAACCGGTGGGGGGGGGCAGTGAATTAAAGGGCTAGGAGGTTGATTGGCAAAAGAGATACAGGGCTGGAGAAGGGGGAATCTGATAGGAGAGGACAGAAGACCATGGAAGAAAGGTGAGGGGGAGGAGCACCAGAGGGTGGTGATGGGCAGATAAGGAGATATGGTGGAGAGAGAAATGTGAATGGAGAATGGTGAAGGAGATGGGGGCTGGGAAGAGATTACCAGAAGTTTGGGAAATTGATGTTCATTCCATCAGGTTGGAGGCTACTCAGACAGAATATAAGGTGTTGCTCCTCCAGCCTGAGTGTGGCCTCATCGCGGCAGTAGAGAAGGCCATGGACTGACATGTTGGAATGGGATTGGGAAGTGGAATTAGAATGGGTGGCCACTGGGAGATCCCATTTTTTTCTGGCAGATGGAGCGTAGGTTTCGGCGAAGCGATCTCCTAATCTACATCGGGGTTGACTTCCCAGCTCTTTACTTCACCCTTAACCTCACCTCCCAATTTCACCTATCATCTACTACCTTGTATTTCTTCTTCCCCTCCCCCCACCTTCTTACCTGACTTCTCATCTTTTTTTTGTCCAGTCCCTAAACATCAACTGAACTCTTTTCCATAGATGCTGCCCAGCCTGCTGAGATTCTCCGGCATTTTGTGTGTGTTGCTCGGATTCCCAGCATCTGCAGATTTTCTTTTGTTTTTCATAATCTGTAGCGAACACCATTGTTGTAACATGTGGTTATTTGCCTTCCTGTCAGTTTGAACCAGTCTGGCCATTCTCCTCTGATCTCTCTCACTCACAAGGTATTTTTGCCCACAGAACTGCTGCTTACTGGATCTGTTTTTGCTTTTCTCACCATTCTCTGTAAACTCTAGAGCAGGGGTTCCCAACCTGGGGTCCATGGACTTCTTGCTAACCGGCATTGGTCCATGGCAGGTGGCATGGTGGCATTGTGGTTAGCACAATGCTTTACAGTAAAGGCGACCCATGTTCAATACCCACTGCTGCCTGTAAGGAGTTTGTATATTCACCCTGTGGCTGCGTGGGTTTCCTCTGGGTGCTACGATTTCCTCCCACAGTCCAAAGATGTACAGATTGGAGGCTAATTGGTCATCGTAAATTGTCCTGTGATTAGGCTCGGATTAAATGAGGGGATTACTGGATGGCACGGCTCGAAGGGCTGGAAGGGCCTATTCCGTGCTGTATCTCAATAAACAAATAAATCAATAAACAAACAAATAAACACTGCTCTAGAGACGTGTGTAAAAATCCCAAGAGATCAGTAGTTTCTGAGATATTCTAACCACCCCATTAGGCACCAACAATCATTCCACAGCCAAAGTCACTTCAATCACATTTCTTCTCCATTCTTACATCTGGTCTAAACAACAAATGAACCTCTTCTTCTTCTTCTTCTTCTTCTTCTTCTTCTTCTTCTTCTTCTATTTCCGGCTGTTTGGACGCATCTAGGTGTATTACAGCTCTCCGCAGGATGTATAATTAATTATAGAACTTCAAGGAACTCAAATTCTCGAATACAACCTAGTCTCACGTATAAACTGAATGATAGACTCTTCAATCAGATGTTGATTCTCTTGATGACCAAACAAGATAAATTTAAACCAGATAGCCTCTTGAACAGCACGCTTCTTTCAATTTTGTATCGATTACAGCTCAGCACAACATGCTGGACTGTCTCTGGACTACCACAGTCACATAATCCAGTAGGATATTTTCCTATTATCTTTAAATAATAGTTTAGCCCACAATGCCCCAACCTAAATCTTGTAAATTTCAGCATACCTCTATGACTTAAAAGGTAACAATCTGAGACCTTTTTAACTAGTGGGTGACTAGAAAAATAATGCCTGCTCATTTTTCCAATCCTCCTGCCACTTCTTTGCTATACCTTTTTTAATCCTACTTCTCAATTCTGCTCTGCCTAGGGGAACTCTAATTTCTATTTGCCTGTTCTGTAAGGAAGACTTTGCAATGCCATCCACAATTTCATTTCCCTCCACCCTAGCATACCCAGGTATCCATGAAAATCTAACTGCACAACCCATCTTCCCTACTCTAAACAATGCTAAGAGAATCTCAATAACTATGTCAGGATGAAATGAACCTCTTGACCATGTCTGTATGACGTTATACATTGAGTTGTTGCCATGTGATTGGCTGATTAGATATTTGCATTAGCAAGCAGGTGTACAGGTGTACCTAATAAAGTGGATACTGAGTGTGCAAATATTTGGATAAGCAGGATTGATTAGGAATAGTCAACATGGTTTTGCACATGGTAGGTTGCATCTACCAATCTTACAGAGGTTTAGAGGAGATTACGAGGAAGGTACATATCTACGTAAACTTTAACAGCTTTGACGAAGTCCCACATGGTAGGCTGGTCCAGCATTTCCTGGCATTCAGGATGAATTAGTAAATTGGAGTCAGCATTGGTTTAATGGAGATGGCAGAAGGTGATAGGAGGTGTTTGTCTCTGACTGGAGGCCTGTGATTAATGGTGTGCCACAGAAGTTGGTCGTGTGTCTGCTGCTGGTTATCACCTATATCAATGATTCAGATGATAATGTGGTAAACTAGGTCAGCAAATTTGTGGATGACACCAGACTGGGGGGGGGGGGCATAGTGGACAGTGAGGAAGTCTAAACAAAAATCTTGCAGCGTTATGTGTACCAGCTGAAAAAATAGATTAAAAGTTGGCATTGGCAGATGGAATTTAATGCAGACAAGTGTGAGTTGTTGCACTTTGGCAGGTCAAACCAAGGTAGGACTTACACAGTGAACAGTAGGGTACTGAAGTGTGCAGTAGAACAAAGGGACCGAGGAATGCAAGATGAGGCAGGTGTGTGGAGCTATGGTCTATGAGTAAATGGGACTAGGCAGAGAAATAGGTCAGCGTGGACTAGATGGACCAAAGTGTCTGTTTCTGTGCCGCAGTGCACTTTGACTCTTTGATGGTTTCAGGTGGAGTTTTAGAAGAAATCACAGGTGGTTTAGCGAAGATCTTCCACAGTTCTCCTGATTCACAAATTGTTCCTGTTGCTTAGAAATATGCATATTTAACTTCATTATTTAATAAAAATGGAAAATGGGAGAGCAGTTTTGAAATCTTTTGCTATTTTATGTTGGAACAAAGTTGTCTGAATGCATATTTAAGGATGAAAAGACTTGTGAAATGTGCGTCATATTAAACAAATCCAATTACTTCACTTTTGAAAGAACAGCTGAAGTAGTAAACAGGGTGCAAATAATGCAGTCTATTATAAGGTCTGTTAGATAACACTCAATAAGTTTCTAAATAATTTAACTAAAGTAGAATTAAAGACATATCATTAAGCTAGTTAGCAGACTGATCAAAGAGAAAGAGAGGGAGTATTATGGGAATTAATGGAAATACATATTGAATAATATTCAACAAGAATAGACTCTCAATTATTCCCTATATTTATCAGTGACAGTAAAAATATATAGAAAACAAGGCATCTGAGGTTTTGGATAGCAAAATAAAAATTACTGGATATTCATTTAAATGATGTGGGCCAGACTGGGTATGAACAGCAGATTTTTTTTATACAATCAAGTCATTTCAAATCCACTATTTCAGAAACTTGTTTACTTTAAACCTTGATCCATTGATTGAATTAATTTGTTTTCAATTACCTGTTTAATTCTAATTGAAAAATTTAGTACAACTTTTAAGCACTGATTTCTAAGGTAGGTGAACTGTAAAAAAAAACTGCATTGACAGCTTAGAGAAAGAGCATCTGAAAAGACATGGGTTGTTAGAAAGGAATTAATAGGGCAGGTGATGCATTTCTTGTGATTACATAGAAAGATTCTGTGGAAAATGGAGATGCATTGATGGCGATGGAGTAAATAAGTACATTCAAGAATGTATTGTCCATCTATATCTTGAATAGAGTGGGGTCTAATTGTGGCATCACATATTTTACCACAGCTGAGGAATTTTGGGAAAAACCCAAAGGCAGTCCACCAGGGAAATAATGTATGAAGTGGATCTCCAGGCAAGATGTGGTAGCACTCTGGGACTCTCCCTCAAAGAAATAGTTGTCAGCTTAACTAATGACTTTAAGACCATAAGACGTTGGAGCAGAATTAGGCCATTCAGCCCATCAAGTCTTATTCGCCATTCCATCATGGCTGATCCCAGATTGTTGGCGTGTGGCCAAGTGGTTAAGGCGTCAGTCTAGTGATCTGAAGGTTGCTAGTTTGAGCCTCAGCTGAGGCAGTGTGTTGTGTCCTTGAGCAAGGCACTTAACCACACGTTGCTCTGCGACGACACTGCTGCCAAGCTGTATCGGCCCTAGTGCCCTTCCCTTGGACAACATCGGTGGCGTGGAGAGGGGAGTCTTGCAGCATGGGCAACTGCCAGTCTTCCATACAACCTTGCCTTGGCCTGCGCCTTGGAAACCTTTCAAGACGCAAATCCACGGTCTCATGAGACTAACAGATGCCTAAAAAAAAGATCCCAGATTCCACTCAACTCCATACACCTGCTTTCTTGCCATATCCTTTAATGCCCTGACTTTAAAGTGATGTCAATAGATTTTTTCTCACATTCAAGTGAATGTAGTTAGATTCAGAAGGGCAATAATGTACAGATCAGAGTTACTCTTCTTACTCGAGGATTTGTAGGCCAGTATTGCCTTTACCATTTTTGCACACTTTGCAAGTGACCACTGTTTGAAATAATTTTGTTGATTTATTGTAAGTGCACCACTCTGAGGACATGGTCCTTGCAGAAGGTGAGGCAATTACCGTCAAACTTGGATCATTATTATTGCATATGGGCCAATGTTGAGGGGCAAATTTGAGAGGTTTTACTGATTATGTGTAAGAAAGTATGAAAGCATCTTTTGGTTTCCAAATAATATACAGTTTAAGCTCAAATTGTATACAACATTTTAAAATTCTTTCTGTTGTTGCTTAGCTCATTAAATTAGTGGGATAAATGTTGCTACTTGTAAACACCAGAGATTCTGCAGATGCTGGAAATCTAGAGCAACACACACATCAGGGAGCATCTCTGGAAAGGAATAAAGAGTTGACATTTCAGGCCGAGACTTGATGAAGGGTTACTCTAAATATTGCTACTATTTGTCCAGAAAGAAGAAAGATAAATTGATACTGGAACAGATGATATAGTTGATTCTGGCCAATGCAGCTTGATTCCATTGAAGATCATGGAACTGAATTTCAGAAATTAAACTTATTGTGCAGCTCTGGTTACATTATGCATTTAACATAAATGAAATGGAACAAATTTATGCTCTTTCCTGCTCTTTAATCCCCTGCAGTGTCTGATCACCACCAAATCAACCACATTCAAATGAGTTATTGGAAAGTATTAAATAAGAGGTGACAAGGATCAGCTACCCAATTTACAAGGCATGAAAAGAAGATTGATGGAGTGAATATTAGTTTGTACTGCTGAGTACACTGTCATTTGTGATTGCATTTATGTGGAATAAACTCCTCTAGTGATGCTTCAGAAGAGAGCGAAGAATCTACTTGCACCTTTGAAGACCTTAAGATATTGCAAAATGCTTTGCAGTGAACTAATTAATTTGGAAATGTCGCCATTTTTGTATTGTTGGTGAATATGTTCATGTATTGTAAAGTCCTACAAAAATCATTGAGTCAAGCGATCATGATGAGAGACATTGGAACACAAAACCAGAAACTACCCTATTGTTTATTAAGTGTCTTGATTTCCACCTGACAGAGAAGGTGGAGCCTTAGTTTAATACTTCATCTCTATAAACAGTGCACCACTAAAGAATTAGTCTGCATGAGATGCAGAACTTTCTCAAATACGACTGGAGCTGCACCCTGTGCACCTCAAGTGTGTTCTGCTTTTTAGAAAAATGAAATGAAAAATAGATAGCTAGAATTTACATTCTGTCTCTCATAATACTACTCAGCCAGAATTACTTTGGAGATATAGTTATTCATTGTTGTTTGTGTAGTAGTTTCAGTACTTTCTTAAGTTATTGTACTCCATTTTACTGGCATTCCATTAAATGCCAGTGACGTCACATTGGTGTGTCTATAGTCACATATAAGTTATGGTAGATGTACTTCTCATTGGGCTATTAATAAATGGAGGTAAATAGTTTACAAGAAAATGTACTATTTCATGATTACCATAATTGAGATTTCTTCTACTTGCTTTGCAAGTTTAGTTAACAATGTGAATTTAAATTCCCCAGCAGCTGCAGTGGGGCTTAAACTCATACCTCTAGAAAAGGACGTTAGGACATAAGAAAACAGGAGCAGTAGCAGGCTACTCAGCCCACTGAGCATGCCCCGCCATTCAATATGAACATTGCTGCTCTACCCTTGGCTTCAGAGTCATGGTCATAAAGATGCAAAGCACAGAACAGGCCTTTCTACCCACCATACTATGCTGATTATTTTGCCCTTCCACACTAATCCTATATGCCCATATTAGGTATGCATCCTTCCATGCCTTGCCTAACGAATTACCTGTCTAAATACCTCTAAAGCATAGTGATTGTATCTGATTCCATCACTTCCTCCGGCAGCAAGTTCCAGGTATCAACCACTGTCTGTGAGAAAAACTTTCCCCCCGACCCCTCTAAATCTGCTCCATTCACCTCAACTATTCCCTTTTGTTTCAGACATTCCCTACAATGGGTTAAAGATTTTGACTACCTACCCTATCCATTCAACTTATAATTTTACACACCTCTATCCGGTCACTCCTCAGCCTCTCTCACTCCAAGGAAAGCAAGTCCAACCTCTCCAATCTCTCCCCATAATTAAAGTCCTTCAATCCAGGAAGCATCCTGATGAATCTCTTTGGCACTCTTTTGAGTACAACCACATTCTTCCTATATTGTGATGACCAAAACTGTGCAAAATGTTCCAAGGGTAGCCGAAACAGTGTTTTGCAATATAATGTGCCAACTTTTGTGTTTTATGCCCTGAATTAAGAAGAGAAGCATGCAATATACATCCTTTGCTACTCTGTCACCCGTGTTGCTACAAGAATGGGCAAATACATATCAAATGTGAAAAGTTTGAGCTAATCCTCTTTGCAAGAAAACTAAAAGGAGAAAGGCGAAATCATTTTTAAATGATGAGATATTGAAAAGTTTGGAGACCTGGATGTTCCTGTATATGTAAGTTAAGATGTAGTTTCAGCAAGTGATGAGGAAGGCAAGTGGTACTTTGGCTTTCAATGCAGCAAATGCTAACTACAAGAGTAGACATATTACTCCAATCATTCTTTCTTGTAAGATGTGGCACTATGTTATAAGATCAGTATGATCATACTTATTGGTGGAGCAACAAGTAACCATTTTCTGCCTCTTTTTACTATGTTCTTAACTCAATTGTAGAATCAGAATCAGCTTTATTACCACAGATATATGCATGAAAATTGAGTTTTTGTGGCAGCAGTACAGTGTAAGACAGAAATAAATTACTATAAGTTACAATAAAGTAAAATAAAATAAATAAATAGTACAAAAGATGAATTGTGAGTTAGTGCTGATGGATTCAGGGACATTTCAGAAATCTGTGATGAAGAGAAGAAGCTGTTCCTAAAACATTGGGAACAGGCTTCTGTACCTCCTCCCTGACAGTAGTAATAAGAAGAGGGCATGTCCATATGCTGAGGGTTGTTAATGATGGATGCACCATTTTTTAAATATGTCCTTGATGAGGCTTGTGTTAAAGCTAGCTGAGTCTATAACCCTCTGTAGCTGCTTTTGATCCTGTGCAGTGGACCCGTCATAGCAGGTGTTGCTGCAACTAGTCAGAAAGCTCTCCATAGTACATCTGGAGAAATTTGCTAGTCTTTAGTGACATACCAAATCTCTTCAAACTCCTAATGAAATGTAGCTACCGGCATGTCTTCTTCATGACTGCATCAACATGTTGGGCTCAGGATAGATCTTCAGAGATGTTGACATCCAGGAACTTGAAGCTGCTCACCCCTTCCACTGCGGATCCCTCAATGAGGATTAGTGTGTGTTCTCCTAACTTCCCCTTCCTGAAGCTCACAATCAACTCATTGATCTTGCTGATGTTGAGTATAAGGTTGTTGTTGTGACACCACCCAACCAGCCAATCTATCTTGCTCTTGTATGTCTCCTTGTTGCCACCTGGGAATCTGCCAAGAACTGTTGTGCCATCACTGAGTTTACAGATGGCATTTGATCTATGCCTAGCTCCACAGTCATGAGTGTTTTTTGGAAGTCTTCCTCCTCCTTCCTTCCCATGAGCGTTGAGAGAGTAGAGCAGCAGGCCAAGCACACATCCTTAAGGTACGCTTTTGTTGGCTGTCAGCAAGGAGGAGATATTCTTACCAATCCGTATAATGGTAATCTCCCGATGAGGAAGTCAAAGCCAATTTCAGGGACCCACGTTTTGAAGCTTATTATTCAGCACTGGGGGAATGATGCTGTTGAATGTCAGTTGTAATCAATGAACAGCAGCCTGACACAGGTATTGCTCTTATCTGGGTGGTCCAGGGCCAATCCGAAAGCCAGTGAGATTGTGTCAACTTTAGACTTATTGTGACAGTAGGCAAATTGCAGCGGGTCCAGTTTCTTCGTCAGGCAGCAGTTAATTCTCACCATGACCAATCTCTCAAAGCACTTTGATTCAGTTAATATGAGTGCTACTGTGTAATGGTCATTGAGGCAGGTCACCTTGCTCTTCTTAGACACTGATGTTATTGATGCTCTTTTGAAATAGATGGGACCCATTGACGGCAGCAGTGCTAGGCTGAAGATGTCCTTGACATCCTGGAAGGATGTTTTGATGACAGCCTCCAGGGCAGAGATCAGAGGGTTGGCCAATGCTGTGGGGATTTTCACAGGTGTAGTTTTATTCTCCATTTCAAAGTGTGCAACCCAGTAGATTATTATCTTCTCATAGTGAAAGATAATTTCAATGATCTGCTAAGTTGGATTGATTAATTAATTGCAGGAAACACAATGATGCAGATCGCTTCCAAACTGCACCAGCAATCTGAGTTCAGTGGTTCCTCTGTTACTGTCTGTGTGGAATTTGCCAATTTCTCCCTGCGACCACATGGGCTTCCCCACAGAAGCTCAGGCTTTCTCTCTCAGCCCGAGGATATTTAGGTTGGTAGTTCAATTCACCAGTGATGTCAGTGATAGAATCTGGGATGGGGGAAGCTTACTGGTATATTGGGTGAAGAAAAATGAATTGGTGTCAGATTAGTTTAAGTGGGTGCTTAATGGTCAGTGTAGACTTGGAGGCATTAAAGAGTCTGTTTCTGTGTTATACTGTTCTGTCAATTTATAGTTAATTAAAAAATGCATGAGCAGCATCAAATTTTAAAATAAAATTGAAAATATCGGAAACACTCAGCAGGTCAAACAGCACTTGTTGAAAAAGGAACAGTTAAGCATTCTGTTTGAGGACCTTCCATCAGGATGGGGAAAGACAGAAAGCAAGTTAGATATTGGCAGCAGAGGAAGTTCAAGGGGAGAAGGGGTGGGATAAAGTGAATATTGCTGTTCAAGTTCTTTTGCTCTGTGCTAACTGGTAAAGTTGAAATCGGAGCACTCGTTTGAAATGTTTTGTGATGGCACTAAACATTCATCACATCAATGAACAGTGTTGTGCATCAAGATGGAGCAAAGTTACAATTGTCTTGAATATTGTGAGCAGTTTTGGGCTCCTTATCTTAGAAAACATGTACTAGAATTGGAGAGGGTTCAAAGGAATTTCACGAAAATGATTCCAGGGTTGAAAGGCTTATCATATGATGGCTCTGGGCCTGTATTCACTGGAATTCAGAAGAATGAGGGGGATCTCATTGAAACCTATCAAATGTTGAAAGACTTTGATAGAGTGGATGTGGAGAGGATGTTTCCTATAGTGAGGGAGTCTAATGCCAGAAGACACAGCCTCAGATTAGAGGGGCATCCATTTAGAGCAGAAATTTCTTTAACCAAAGAAGGTGAATCTGTAGAATTCATTGCCACAGGCAGCTGTGGAAGCCAAGTCATTAGGCATATTTAAGGGAGAGGTTGATAAATTCATGATTATTCAAGGCATGAAGAGATACAGGGAGAAAGCAGGAGATTGGGGCTAAAAGGGAAATGATGAAATGGCGGAGCAAGCTAGATGGGCCAAATGGCCTAATTCTGCTCCAATATATTATGGTCTTAAAATATGGCAAAATAATGGAAGGATTATCTGTCTACTTCACAATGTCCAGGTAACAACTTCAAAATTCCCGCCATGATCCTAGGCTGGCTCACAGGATGTACAGGAGAAGGGGTTTTCAAATGGCATCAGATGGCAACACCTCCATCCTCACTCATGGATATTAACAAATAACTATGTTTGAACCCTGCACCTCCTGGTTCAAGAAGTGAGACCCAAGAAAAAAGCCTAGTCTTTCCAAATTACTGACTCCTTTTAACCCATTACTTCATAAATGACAGCTTAGCTAGTTCATTCATTATAGTATAGTTCATTCTTTTCCACCAATATGCAGATTTTTACTCACAACTGTTTTAGTTCTTGTGGTCTTTTGTTGCAGATGAGATTAGTGTTTATGTGTTCAGAGTCCGACAATTGCCTGCAGCTGAAGTGCACGGCAGTGATTAATGACTCCGTAAATAGCAGTTCATTATTCAACTAGCAACAAAAAATGAAGCACAATATATTCCCAGGTCAGATTAGTGTGTGATTTGGAGGAACCTACAGGCTGTGGTGTTCCCATGCACTTGCGTCCTTTATCGTTCTGGATAAAATTTGGGAGGTGCTGTCAAGGAGACCTTGATGAGTCGATATAGTACTTACTACAACTGCTGTGGGTCAGCGGTTACAGAACCAAATTTTTAAGATGGACAATAAATGATAATCTGTTGGCAGCTAGGTTATAAATATTGTTGTGGCTCTTGAGTCCAGTTGGAGACAGGCTCATAAAGGCAAGGAACATATCCCAAGAAATAATAACATGGGTGGACCATTCCTCGATCCTCCTCACTCCAATAAGATGATGACTAATCTTTTACATCAATGCTATTTCCCTGCACTAATGCTATATCCTTTACTTTTTCTGAATGTCTAAACATTGTCATGATCATGCTCAGTGACTGACACTCTGCAGCCCTCTTCAGTAGTGAATTCCAAGGGCTCACCATTCTCTGCCTGCAATTTATTCTCAGTGTTTTGGGTGACCAAAACTTTATTTTGTAACCAGGAGAGAGAATTCTTCCACGTTCATTTGCACCTTTTGTAGATGTGGAAGAACCTTTAGAAGTCAGAAGCTGAGCCATTAAACACACATAACTCTGCATCTGAACTGCTTTTGTGATTAGGCCAGTTATATACTGTAACTAATTGATAGTGATAGTGCTGACAATGGGGTTTCAGTGATTAAAATTCCATTAAAATTCAAAGAAATGTGTCTCAATGCTTTTTGGCATTTGTGTGGCAAAATGTTAATTACCACTTCTTACCCAAACCTTGTTATTCATTTAATAACCTTTAGAATGTTCATCTATTGATACAAACCATTCATATTCAGCATATATCTCCTTCAGATCATTGCTTTTACTTTTGAATTATTTAAACTAAATCATTGTATTTTTGACATGCATACATTTCCAACAAAATGCTTCCAGATCCAAATATAATGTTGTTCTTATAATAACAAGTCAAATTTACAGTGCCATGTCAATGGTCTTGGCTCTATTTACAATGGCACATAAATCTAATTTAGAGTCATTGCCTTTTATATGTGTATATGTCTCCATAACCCTACAATTTGAGAAGAAGAAGCTAAAGTCAGATGTATCAGTATTACAATGGAGTAAAGGGAATTACAAAGGTATGAGGGAGGAGCTAGCCGAAATTGTTTGGAAGGGAACACTGGCAGGGATGACGGCTGAGCAGCAACCGTGGCTAACAAGAGAAATCAAAGCCAACATAAAAGCCAAAGAGAGGGCATATAATAAAACAAAACTTAGTGGGAAGTTCGAAGATTGAGAAGCTTTTAAAAACCAACAGAAGGCAACTGAAAAGTGAATAAAGAAGGAAATTATGGAATACAAAGGTAAGTTAGCCAATAATATTAAACAAGATACCAAAAGTTTCTTTAGATATGTAAAGTGTAAAAGAAAGGCGAGAGTAGATATTGGACCACTGGAGAATGATGCTGGAGAGTTAGTAAAGGGGGATAAGGAAATTGTGGATGAACTGACTGAGTATTTTGCATCGGTCTTCACTGTGGAAGGACTAGAAGTATGCCAGAAGTTTGAGAGTGTCAGGGGGCAGAAGTAAATGAAGTTGCCATTACTAGGGAGAAGGTACTTGGGAAACCGAAAGGTCTGAAGGTAGATAGCTTACCTGTACCAGATATTCTACACCTCAGGATTCCGAAAGAGGTGGCTGAAGAAATTGTGGAGATATTAGTAAAGATCTTTCAAGAAGCACTAGATTCTGATATGGTTCTAGAGGACTAGAAAATTGCAAATGTTCTCCACTCTTCAAGAAGGTTGGGAGGCAGAAAAGGAAATTATAGGCCAGTTAGTCTGATCTCAGTGGTTGGGAAGATGTTGGAGTTGATTGTTAATGATGTGGCTTTGGGGTACTTAGAGGCAAATAATAAAATAGGCTGAAGTCAGCATGGTTTCCTCGAGGGAAAATCTTACCTGACAAAACTGTCAGAATTCTTTGAGGATTATAAGCAGGATAGACAGAGGAAAATCGGTGGATGTTGTGTACGGTACTTGGATTTTCAGAAGGCCGTTAACTAGGTGCCAAAGTAAGTCTGCTGAATAAGTTAAGAGCCCGTGTTATTACAGGAGATATACTAGCATGTATAGAGCAATGGGTGATTGGCAGGAGGCAAGTAGAGGGAATAAAGTCTGTTTGACTGCCAATGACGAGGTTCAATTCCACTGCTGTCTATAAGGAGTTTGTACGTTTTCCCTGTGACTATGTAGGTTTTTCTCCAGTTAACATAGAACATAGAATAGTACAGCACATTACAGACCCTTCGACCCACAATGTTGTGCCGACCCTCAAAGCCTGCCTCCCATATAACCCCCCACCTTAAATTCCTCCATATACCTGTCGAGTAGTCTCTTAAACTTCACGAGTGTATTTGTCTCCACCACTGACTCAGGCAGTGCATTCCACGCACAAACCACTCTCTGAGTAAAAAACCTTCCTCTAATATCCCCCTTGAACATCCCACCCCTTTCCTTAAAGCCATGTCCTCTTGTATTGAGCAGTGGTGCCCTGGGGAAGAGGCACTGGCTATCCACTCTATCTATTCCTCTTATTATGTTGTACACCTCTATCATGTCTCCTCTCATCCTCCTTCTCTCCAAAGGGTAAATCCCTAGCTCTCTTAATCTCTGATCATAATGCATACTCTCTAAACCAGGCAACATCCTGGTAAATCTCCTCTGTACCCTTTCCAATGCTTCCACATCCTTCCTATAGTGAGGCGACCAGAACTGGACACAGTACTCCAAGTGTGGCCTAACCAGAGTTTTATAGAGCTGCATCATTACATCACGACTCTTAAACTCTATCCCTCGACTTATGAAAACTAACACCCCATAAGCTTTCTTAACTACCCTATCTACCTGTGAGGCAACTTTCAGGGATCTGTGGACATGTACCCCCAGGTCCCTCTGCTCCTCCACACTACCAAGTATCCTGCCATTTACTTTGTACTCTGCCTTGGAGTTTGTCCTTCCAAAGTGTACCACCTCACACTTCTCCGGGTTGAACTCCATCTGCCACTTCTCAGCCCACTTCTGCATCCTATCAATGTGTCTCTGCAATCTTTGACAATCCTCTACACTATCAACAACACCACCAACCTTTGTGTCATCTGCAAACTTGCCAAACCACCCTTCTACCCCAACATCCAGGTCGTTAATAAAAATCACAAAAATTAGAGGTCCCAGAACCGATCCTTGTGGGACACCACTAGTCACAATCCTCCAATCTGAATGTACTCTCTCCACCACCACCCTCTGCCTTCTGCAGGCAAGCCAATTCTGAATCCACCTGGCCAAACTTCCCTGGATCCCATGCCTTCTGACTTTCTGAATAAGCCTACCGTGTGGAACCTTGTCAAATGCCTTACTAAAATCCATATAATCACATCCACTGCACTACCCTCATCTATATGCTTGGTCACCTCCTCAAAGAGCTCTATCAGGCTTGTTAGGCACGATCTACCCTTCATAAAGCCATGCTGACTGTTCCTGATCAGACCATGATTCTCTAAATGCCCATAGATCCTATCTCTAAGAATCTTTTCCAACAGCTTTCCCACCACAGACGTAAGGCTCACTGGTCTAAAATTACTCGGACTATCCCTACTACCTTTTTTGAACAAGGGGACAACATTCGCCTCCCTCCAATCCTCCGGTACCATTCCCGTGGACAACGAGGACATGAAGATCCTAGCCAGAGGCTCAGCAATCTCTTCCCTCGCCTCATGGAGCAGCCTGGAGAATATTCCATCAGGCCCCGGGGACTTATCCATCATAATGTATTTTAAATACTCCAACGCCTCCTCTCCCTTAATATCAACATGCTCCAGAACATCAACCTCGCTCATATTGTCCTCAACATCATCAAGTTCCCTCTCATTGGTGAATACCGAAGAGAAGTATTCATTGAGGACCTCACTCACTTCCACAGCCTCCAGGCACATCTTCCCACCTTTATCTCTAATCGGTCCTACCTTCACTCCTGTCATCCTTTTATTCTTCACATAATTGAAGAATGCCTTGGGGTTTTCCTTTACCCTACTCATCAAGGCCTTCTCATGCCCCCTCCTTGCTCTTCTCAGCCCCTTCTTAAGCTCCTTTCTTGCTTCCCTATATTCCTCAATAGACCCATCTGATCCTTGCTTCCTAAACCTCATGTATGCTGCCTTCTTCCACCTGACTAGATTTTCCAACTCATTTGTCACCCATGGTTCCTTCACCCTACCATTCTTTATCTTCCTCACCAGGACAAATTTATCCCTAACATCCTGCAAGAGATCTCCAAACATCAACCACATGCCCATAGTACATTTCCCTGCAAAAACATCATCCCAATTCACACCCGCAAGTTCTAGCCTTATAGCCTCATAATTTTCCCTTCCCCAATTAAAAATGTTCCTGTGCTCTCTGATTCTATCCTTTTCCATGATAATGCTAAAGGCCAGGGAGCGGTGGTCACTGTCCCCCAGGTGCTCACCCACTGAGAGATCTGTGACCTGACACAGTTCATTACCTTGTTGCTCCGGTTTCCTCCTACCTTCAGTAGGTTCATTGGTCTCATGGGTGTAATTGGGCAGCGTGGACTCATTGGGCCTCAAGAGCCAGTTACCTTGCTTTGACTGTAAAATTTGTAACAAAAGAAAATTTTTTTTCTCATGTGGATCCATACTCAGTTATGTTGGTTCATTATGCATGCTTCTACCACTCAAGGATAGGAAATCTGGTTGACAGAGGGAAACTCTCAACCAAAGCTTGTTAATTTTTTTAGCCATGCAATGTCTAGTGCAGCCTGAACAAAGAGAGAATCATAATATTATTCTCATTCAAAAAACACATGGATGTCCACATAAAAATAATCTCCCATGGTGATGTAATTATGAAGGACTAACAGAACCAACTAATAAATAGCCGTTTCAAACTCCTGAGTGTCAACTTTTCTGAAGATCTATCCTGGGGCCAATATATTGATGCATTTATGAAGAAGGCATGTCAGTGGCTATACTTCATTAGGAATTTGAGGAGATTTGGTATGTCACCAAAGGCACTCTTAAATTTCTACAGATGAACCATGGAGAGCATTCTAACCGGTTGCATCACCTTCTGGGCATTTCAGGATCATAAAAAACTGCCAAGGGTTGTAAACTTAGCCAGCTCCATCAAGGACACTAGTCTCCCCACCACTGATGATACCTTCAAAAGGCAAAGTCTCAATAAGGTACCATTCATTAAAGACCTCCATCACTGAGGATATGTGCTCTTTTCATTATTACCAGCAGAAAGGAGATACAGGAGCCTGAAGACATACACTCAACCTTTTAAGAAGAGCTTCTTTCCGCCTGCCATCAGATTTCTCTACAGACAATGAATGCATGAACATGCATTAGTATTTTTGCTCTCTTTTTGTGCTACTTAATTTTATATATATCTTAATTGCAATTTATAGTATATTTTATGGGTGGAGTGAAGCAGGGTGGAAATACATCTCCCCTTGGGCAAGGTGTACCCCCCTCCCCCCAGATCAGGACCACGTGAAGCCATGGGAGCAGGGAACAGGTGGTGGATGGTCGTATGAGCAGCTGGTGCATATCACAAGTGTCCTGGTTATGTGACCACTGACCCCAGGCAGACCATCTCTGATGAGTATTGATAATTGCGAGGGTCACTCATCTTGTAAAGGAACTGCCCAGAAGAAGACAACGGCTAACCACTTCTGTAGATAAAGAAAAGATCACCCATGCCATACGACACGGCATTTAACAATGATGAGCATATTTTATCTGCCATGTACTGTATTGCCTGTACCGCTGCCGCAAAGCAACAAATTTCAGGACAAGTATCAGTGTTAATAAACCTGCTTCTATTTCTGATTCTTGATGCAGGGGCAATCCTGAACAACAATAAGTTTTCTCATCTTCAACAAGGAAGAGACTTGGAATGGAGTCGGGTTGTAACTCCTGGAGTAGAGATGGTAAATAATTAAACTAATAGCATTGGAAAAAACAACCAGAATCTTGAGAACTAAACTGGTAAACTACCTTACTGAATATTTTAACAAGCTGCATTGAATTATTTAAAAGCCAGCAAATGAAATATATGGAACTCTAAAGGGAAAAGTAATCATCCTCTTGGTTAACGCTAATAAATTGACAGCTTTATGGATGATACGTTACCTCTACATCTATTCTGCTTGGACTGCCATTCCCCAGTTATTACAGTTTAAAGTTCTTAAAAGTTACTGGACTGAATCACATCAGCAAAGGGCCAAAGAGAAACCAGTGCTCATCAACTCTGAGGTAAGTAAAGCCCAGGCTCAGACTGACGCATGCTGAGTCCAGGGCATGCTGAGTGACAGATGACAGATCAGACATCGGAATCACACACAAACTAGAAGTAAGAATTTTTAACCTATTTAATTTCCTGTTTTAAATCATTTTGAGCATCTTAATCTAAGTTTTCTTCTTATTTTTTAAGTTGTGGTAATTTTATCTGGTATTTAAAATAATTTCTGAAAGGGAAACAAGGCATTTAAAACTGATGCCAAATCATGATAACTTTCGTCAGGAATGAGACTCAACCCACTGTTCACCTCTGTCAAACTCTGTTATGGGCCTGGCCCTTAGCAGTACCCTGGATGAGGTCTACTCATTGTAGGGACCGTTGCGTTTTCAAGTCAAATCAGGTCAATTTGATTACAATGTGTACAAAGTCAAAGTAAAATTTATTTATTATCAAAGTACGTATGTTACCACATATGACGTTGAGATTCATTTTCTTGAAGGCATTTGCAGGAAAATAAAGAAATAAAATTTATGAAAATCTATGCATAAAAAAATCCTGGCAAACAACCAATGTGCAAAGGAAGACAAAAATGTGCTTGCAGCAGCATAGAATCCAGGTGAGTGAGAACAATGTCTAGTTGACATATCCCAAACTGGTTTGGTCATTTTCTTTCCTCTTCCCAGGTACTGTTTAATAGGGGGAAAAAAATCACATAGTTAAAAGGATCTGAGGTAGGTTGGCAAAATGGATCCAAGTGCTTTGGTAGTAGGAATATAATATAATCTAAATGAGAATGTAGGTGCTCTGATTATTAAGTTTGCAGAGAACACAAATATTGGAGAAGTTGTAAATAGTAAAGAAAGTTGTTCAAGACAAGTTGGAGGGACATGGATCAGCTGGAAAGTTGAGAAGAGCAGTGTCTGATGGAATTTAATCCAGACAAATGCAGTTTGTGAAGTCAAATTCTAGCACTGAACATGGGAGCAATGATGTACATGGGGAACCAGAGGGATAAGTCCATAGGTTTCTGGAAGTGGTGACACAGGTGGTTAGGGTACTGAAGAAGGCATTTAGTTTGCTTGCCCCTAAAGGCAAGGCATTAAACATAAAATTTAAGATATTATGTTGTAGTTGTACAAAACATGGGTAACTCCACACTTGGAACACCACACTACAGGGTGGATGTGGTAGTAACAGAGAGAGTTTTGAATCTATTCCAACAATTACAGGTGGAATGGAGAACTGTAGTTATAAGTTGAATATTGGAGATTGAAGAGCGAACTTGAAAACATTTATAAAATTGAGGGCATAGATAGGATGGATAACCAGATTCTTTTTTCCAAGAGCAGGAAAGAAAGGAGACAGGTTTAAGGTGAGAGGGAAAATATTTGAGAGGTAGATTTTTCACACAGAAGCTGATGGTTCTCTGAAATGAACTGCCAGAGAAGGTGGTCGACCTGGATACAATTATAATAATTAAAAGTCATTTAACCAGATACTTGGATGGGAAAGGCATAGTGGGATATGGGCTTTATACAGGGAAGTAGGATGAGCACAGACAGGTTACATAGATGAGATGGCTGTTTCTATGCTGTACGTTTCTATGATTCCAAGAAGTTTCAATGTCTGCTGTGGAGCTGATCAAAGTGACATTGGAAGATGCCAGGATGAATCCCAAGTGCTTCATGAGTGTAAAAGAATAGAAAGATGGAATGACGTAAAGAATTGTGTGAAAAAATAAAAAGGGGAAACAGAGAAAGGAATTAAGGAGAAGGAAGAGAGGAAGGGGACAGGAGGAAGAAATAGATGAAGGGAGAAAAAGAGAGAAAAACTAATAAAATGCATTGCCAATGCAATCAATGGTTTAATAAGTTGGAATAAAAATTAATGCATTTTAGCATACTGAGCATTTTGGACACACCGAAAAACATGTTGTCCTTGTAATCCTCCATACTGTGCAAATAGGATCACCCCAATAACCTATGATGCTGTTTGGGTTCGCAATTTTCTGACCAGAAAGGTCTTCCAACTGCTGACCCATCCCACTTCTGCTCTGCCTCAATTCGTGAGGTAAACTGATATTAACATACAAAGGCAGCTCTGAAGCATTAATTCCAATTTAATCATTGACAGAGCAGCAAAAACCTAAGGTGATAGCAGATTTCTAGTAGCCATGTAGGTACATTTGCTCAGAATGGAAGAGCTCATTATGCTTTCCACATCATGCCCGCTTTCTTCACGTTCTAGTGCTGTCAAGAAAAACCTCAAGCAAGTTGTGGCTGAAAGAAACAAGCCCAACTTTTGATGATTTCTAGGTCCATTTGGATGAGACTGAGTGGAGGAGAGATTACCTGCCAGGCTGAAAACAAAGCAATCACCAGACTGACGTTGAGAGATATCAGATATGACACCAGAATATCAGACAGTGTTAAAAGGAGCTTAAGGCAAAAAAAGAGTGACAATGATCATTCACTTTGTCATCAAAATGTCATAGAAACATAGAAACATAGAAAATAGGTGCAAGAGTAGGCCATTCGGCCCTTCGAGCCTGCACCGCCATTTATTATGATCATGGCTGATCATCCAACTCAGAACACCGCCTCAGCCTTCCCTCCATACCCCCTGCCCCCGTAGCCACAAGGGCCATATCTAACTCCCTCTTAAATATAGCCAATGAACTGGCCTCAACTGTTTCCTGTGGCATCTTCATTAAAGACCTCCATAGCCTCAGGTTCTAGCATTGGGCTTGTCGTGATCTTTCTGGTTTCTAGTTATTTAATGAATGAAAAAAGAACAGGTAATTTTTTAAATTTCAAATAATTTTTAAAATGTTCAGGCGTGGCAAGACCTTTCCAGACTGTGAAAATGTCCTTGCACAGGGATGGGCAAATTCTAATATTCTGTAATTAATTTAGTGACTATCTATCAATTAAGCAGCATGACATCCAGTTGTTCAATGTAGTTTAATGGGGAACATCTTGATGAAATGCCTCTAGAGCAGATTCCCATCCTGAGGTCTACGGGCCCCTTGCTTAATAATATTGGTCCGTGGCATAAAAAAGTTGGGGACCCCTACTCTAGAGTGTAGCTTTTGCCAGACAGAGTAACTTACAAAGTAACTAACTTCCTGATTTCCACAATTGTGAAGACACCAGAAGTTGCTATTTCATTTGCATTTCAATAGGAGTAGAAATACAGAGCTTCTCTTATTTCAGCTGGACCATTTCAGGAGAACCTGGCAGACAATGGCCAGGGGAGTCTCCCATCTGACCATCATTTCATATATGACTTCTGCAACACCATTGAATTAGCTCTCAGTGAGCAATAGGAAGCTCCTGTTCTGATACAAAGCAGACTTGCCAACACTTTAGGTTAAAATCTTTTCCCAGATGTTACAATATATCCAGAAGGACTGGGATTTCAAGTAAAAGCACAGAACAATTGCATATCTTTTTCCAAATTAAGACAAATTGCAGCAAGATAATGGAATAAATCTAAAAATTTCCTCCTAAACCTATAAATGAGAGAATGCTCATTCTGCAATAGCCTAATGCTTTTACCCCTCCTGACAGTCACATTTATGTCTTCTCAGTTAATTTTCCAGCTTATTAATGTTAAACTTTAGAACTGTACAAATTAATGTTTATTAGAAACTGAAATCTGTCCCATAGAGGGAATTTATCCAAGACTGCGATACATAGAATTTTGAACATAAGGGGCTTAATTAGCGACAAGAGGTTACAGGTTCAATAAATGTTTCAAGCAACAGCACACCATCTTGGCCTACACTGTAGTATTTCAACAAGGCTGCATTATCAGAGATGCCAACTGTCATTTGGCAGATGAGATTACAACCTTGACTGCCTTTTCCAGCAATTCAGGTAAGCCCCAAGGGACTTATCAATGACTAAATGGTTAAGCACAGAGTGTCTTGACCCCCATTCCACCCACATTAAACACTGCAATAAGAACATTAACTAGTTAGCAGAAACCTTACTCTGCTTATCTCCAGACTGGCCACAATATTTGGTTAGATTAAAAGCTATTCAGTATAAATAAAGCATTCGGTTTTCATGAAATGTGATTATGTGCTATATAAGTGTAAGTATTTCCTTAAAAATCAATAAGACTGCAATATTTGCTTGCTTTCACTTTATCTACTCCATTTATTATTTTAATAAAAGTCTCACTCTCGGCCTTTTCTCAGAAGATGAATGCAAGCTCCCTTTGTCAGCCTACCGTAATGCACCAACATAAATCTCTCTTGCTATCTTTTGCATGATTCCACTGCATCATTGTCAAGAGACAGACCCTATGATAAAAAGCTGAAAGTATAATGCCAAGAAAATCTCATTAATTAGTAAAATCAATAGAAGGGAGATAGGAAAGGGAAATCATCACAGTTCAAAGTAAATTTATCACCGAAAAAGAAACAATAACAAACAATCATAAATAAATAAATAAATAATATTGAGTACGTGAGTTGTAGAGTCAGACGTTGTGGGATCAGCTCAGTGAAATTATCCACGCTAGTTCAGGAGCTCAATGGTTGAAGGGTTATAACTATTTCTGATTCTGGGGGTGTGTGTACCTCCTACCTGATGGCAGCTGTGAGACGGTGGGCATCCTTGAACAATAATGTAAAATTGAAAGCCTTAAGCTTTTCTATTTTTTTTAAGTGAATAACAATCAAAAGCAATAAAACCTGTGGAAAATTATAGGAGCGACTAGTGCCAAGGCAATTGCAGAGTAACGTCAAACTGATTTAATCCCTTGATAGCATTCCAATTTCCTGTGATAAGGCTCTCACACCTGATGTTAAATATGGACGTGCAGTGTCTTGCTGAGAGCAGGTTAAGGCACATGATCAGTTGCCTTTCAAAATTACTGGTCCATATGACAAGATTCCCATCTTGTTGAATCAGAATTAGAATCAGGTTTAATATCACTGACATCTGTCATGAAACTTGTTGTTTTGCAGCAGCAGTACATTGCAATACATAATAAAATCTATAAATTACAACATATTTAAAAATAAATTAAGTCAGTAGTGCAAAAACACAGCAAAAATAATATAGTGAGGGGTTCAATGTCCACTCAGAAATCTGATGATGGAGGGGAAGAAGCTGTTCCTTAAAGGTTGTGTCTTCAGGCTCCTGTACCTCCTTCTTGATGGTAGCAATGAGAAGAGGGCATGGCCTGGGTCATGGGGACCCTTACTGATGGGTGCCATGTTCTTGATGCATTGCCTTTTGAAGGTGTCCTCGGTGCTGGGGGGGGGGGGTGCTTATGCCCATGATGGAGCTGACTGGGTTTACAACTTTCTGCAGCTTTTTTCAATCCTGTGCAGTGGCCCCTGTATACATGATGGTGATGCAACCAGTTAAAATCCTCTCTATGGTACATCTGTAGAAATTTGCGAGGGTCTTTGGTAACATACCAAATCTTCTCAAACTCCGAATGAAATATAGCCACTATTGTGCCTTCTTTGTAATTAGAACAGTATGTTTGACCCAGAATAGATCAGAACAGATGTTGACACACAGAAACTTGAAACTGTTCACCCTTTCCACTGCTGATCCCTCAGTGTGGACTGGTGTGTGTTCCTTCAACTCCCCCTTCCTGAAATCCACAATCAATTCCTTGGTCTTATTGACATTGAGTGTAAGGTTGTTGTTGTGACACCACTCAACCAGCTGATCTGTCTCACTCTTGTATGCTTCCTTGTCACCATCCAAGATTCTCCCAACAATAATTAATTGGCAAATGTATAGATAGCATTTGAACTGTGCCTAGCCACACAATTGTGGGTGTAGGGAGAGTAGAGCAGTGGGTTAAGCATGCATCCTTGAAGTGCGCCAGTGTTGATCGTCAGTGAGGACTAGATTTTTTTTTTCCGATCCGCACTGATTATGGTCACCCAAAGAGGAAGTTAAGGATCTAGTTGCAGAGGGAGATACAGAGGTCCAGGTTTTGGAGCATGTTGATTAGTACTGAGATTATGATTGTGTTCAATTCTGAGCTGTTATCAATAAACAGCAGACTAATGTAGGTATTGCTATTTTCCTGGTGATCCAAGGCCGAGTGGAGAGCCATTGAGATTACATCTGCTGTAGAACTATGGTGGTGACAGGCAATTTGCAGAGGGTCCTGGTCCTTGCATAGACAAGAGTTGATTCTAGCCATGAGCAACCTCTCAAAGCACTTCATCACAGTAGATGTAAATGCTCTGGGTGATCGTTGCTGAGGCATCCATCCTGTTCTTCTTGAACACTGGTATGAAGCAGGTGGCAATCTCTTACCTGAAGATGTCCTTGAACACTTCTGCCAGTTGGTTGGCACAGATTTTCAATGCCCTACCAGCTACACCATCAGGGCCTGATGCTTTGCGAGGATTCACCCTCTTGAAAAAATATCCTGATGTTGGCCTCTGAGACAGAGATCACAGGGTCATCAAGGTGCTGTAGGTATTCGTGCAGATGTAGTTTAAAAGTGTGCATAAAAGGCATTGACCTCATCCGGAAGTGAAGCATCACAGCCATTCATGATGTTGGGTTTCACTTTACAGGAAATAATGCAAACCCTGCCAGGGCTGATGTGCATCCGATTCTGTCTCTAACTTCAATTGGAATTGTTTATTCGCTCGTTAAATAACCTTCTGTTGGTCATACATGGACTTCTTGTATGGTGCTGGATCACCACCAGTCTTATCTGCCACAGATCTACTCCCCAGCTGACAATGAATCTCCTTGATGTTAGTGATGGTAAAATAGAGCCCCTAATTAGTTATGTTCCTCCATGGATGATCAAACAGAATAGTGCCTTTCTGGTTTATTTTTATAGTTCCACAAAAACACAAGCACAGCTTGCATTGTAGCTCTGCATGAAGTCATCACCATTTCTATAACATCATGGATTGTTTCATTTTGCCACAAATACCCCAACAGCATTGTTTGGGTTCAACTCTTTTTTTTTTCACTCTGCCTGCGCCTAACCTGCTATTATCAGCCACTAATCCTCTCTTCATATTGCTGCACCTTCACCACCTTTGCTTATGTAACTACCCTCTTCTCACAGCTTGCTCTTTCTCTGATTGTCCTCATTAATTAATCAACCCTGATCTTACCCAAGCTGCTGATGAAGAGCTTTGACTCAAAATGTAGAAGATTCTTTTTTCCTTTGACCCACTGATATCCTCCAGCAGATGGTTTGTTGCCCTCGATTCCAGCTCTTGCAATCTCTTGTGTCTTCTCTGCTTCAGAGAAAAAGGTTCAAAGGTTCCTTTATTATCAAAGCATGTATCTTGTCTGAAACTTGTCCTCTCCAGACAGCCACGAAACAAAGAGAGAACATGAAAGTCATTCAGAGAAAAACATCAAACGCCCCTCCCCCAAAAAATAGAATGCCATCCTGATCATCCACCCCCAAAACCCCTCTCCCCACACAAGACAGAATACGAGCATTGACTCGCAAAAAACAATCCCTCCCCCGCACAAAAAAACCAACAGAACACAACACAATATGAACTCTCCAATACCCACCCTCAGACAACAAAACGGAAAAGAAATGAGTGATAAGAAACACAGAATATAAAAACCATAAGACCAAAAAAGTCCATAGTCTAGAAACGCAGTAGTCCAATCCATAAACACAGAACGACAATACCATCCTATGATATCACAAACATTCATCGAAAGAGAGGGACACCACATGAGTCAGAGAGACCTACCCACCCACCACAACAAACCACGCAGCAATAGGCTGCTTACAGACTCCTTCTTTGGTAGCAATCAAAAGAAAGTAAGTTAGTGCTGAACTCATGTTCACCTTCCACATTTGCCTCAATGTCTCAATATTCCTCGATGCTTTAATCGGTGATGAATGGATGCTTTAACTGGTGAAATGGAGTCAAACATTGACCTGCGCCCTGTCTTGAAGTTTCTTCGCATTGAGGCCATCCGAGTATGTGCTCGCTACCTGGGATCTTCTCAGAGACAGCAAAGCACTGGATCACTCAAACAATCTCCAAACTGTAAATGACGTTTGAACCTATGAACTATCAAAATGTACAGGATGCTGAAAATGTATTGACTCTGGGGATTGAATTTAAAATTAATGGAGAAAACTCAGGTGCTTTTCAAATATTAATTGCATTTAAAAATGCCTTCATTTTGTTACGTCAATTTACATACAGGTATATACCTGTTTGTATTGTAGCTCTTAGCACTTTGTTTATAGTACGAGGAATCACTGATTGGAGTTCAATTGCTGTCACTGCCGGAAAGGAGTTTCTACGTTCTCTCAGTGACAGTGTGGGTTTTCTCGAGGTGCTCTGGTTTTCTCCAATAGTCCAAAGACATACGGTTAGAGTTATTGAGTCATGGGCACACTATGTTGGCACCAGAAGTGTGGTGACGTTTGCAGGCTGCTCAGCACAATTATTGTTAATTTGACACAAACAACACATTTCACTGTGTGTTTTGATATTTCAAAGTACATGTGACAAATAAAGATAATCTTTAAGGCTAGCATTTGTTGGTCATCCTTAATTGATCCTTGAACTGAGTAAGATTCCTTTGGACATTGAGAAGGCATTTAAGGTTCATGTTAGTCGGTCTGGAGTCACAAGTGGACCACATCAAGTTACAAGTGATGGGCATTAGTTGACGAGAATAGTTTTCCAATAGTGCATAGCCATCACTTCTGATACAAGCTTATTTAATTCCCCAGATGCTATATTGGGATTTGAACAGATTTCTGGATCAATAGAGCAGCCTGCCAGACACAAGTCCAGAAACTGTGATAGCATACAGCAGTGCAGAGTCAGGATACATGAGCAGTGTGGTAGAAGGTGTTAGGATTGAAATGTTAATTTTAATCAGGATTTACATGGGTATCAGCCATCAATACAAGCACGAATCAGTCTTCAGTCTAGGATAGCTGCGTGGGTGCATACATCATTGTCTGCAGAGAAAGCCACCTCTTAATATAGCAGTAAAGCAAAGCTGTCTTGGATATCTGAATTCTTCACAAGAACACCTATGTATATTCAAACATATTATCAATTGAGACATAGTCCAATAGTAAGTTTATAACCCGACAGTGTCACCTGCCTAGACCCAAATATTGAAATGAACTGTATAATTGTAACTACTGAAGTTGCATTTAATCCCATGCCTAAGTATAAAACCTCAATATACTTTGAGTTCAGTGAGTTTCTTCCAAAGAGATTCTTCCAGAAAGCCTTCTTGTTTGCTGAAGCTCTTTTACATCTTCAGCTCTGGTCTTCTTGTAGATCATTCAAAGTACAGCTGAAGGAAAGAAGGTGCCCCGCTCTGTAAATCTGATCATTTGTGTTCAGATATTTAAAATCCTGATAAACTATGGACAACAATGTTTATCCATTCAATAATATTAATGGGCAACACTGTGAAGCATATCATAATATGGTCAGTCAGATCAATTCCAGTGATGGGAAATGCATGGGTCACTTAATGAATGGGATTTGCTTGGTACAATGGTAGCAGAGAAACTTCCCCAATACAATGGCCAATGAGCAATAGAGATTAAGATATGGTGGAGATTACAGAGAACTGGTGAAGCATGAAGGTATTTGAATACAAGACAAAAACCTAAAGATAGAAGAATTAGTTAATAATAAGGACGAGGGGACTATTCATGGATGGGAATGGAGGGCAAGTAGACTACCAAATCAATTTAAATCTATGAGTATACACTATTCAGTCAGCCACATCTGTCATTTTTCCTCCCAAAGTAATGCAGAGATCTGATGTTTTTTGCTAAAGGAGTTTGTGCCCTTAATTTGCTTTGTGTTAATGCGCCAATTTAAAGATATTAATTCAAAATGTCATCAGATGCCACATGAGCAATGTGTTGTCAGTACCAATGAGAGAAGTCATTAGAAGCAATATGAGTCCCTTCATACAAATACATAATCCACTTCTCATTATCTCAGTAAATACATTTGGATTGAACAAATTACTCAGGTCAAATTGGTGTTGCACTGCTTGCATTGCCCAGATATCTACTTATAGCATTGGAGCCCAGTGTTAAGAAGGTGGAGCCTGTAAATGTGTTGGAAGGCATAAATGTGGATAAATTCCCAGGGGTGGATGAAATCTTTCTCAAGAAGCTATGAGAAGCAATAAAGGAGATCTGTGAGGTCATGACAGGGAATTTTGCATCTTTATTAGCCATTGGAGAATTACCAGAAGACTGTAGGATAGTTAATGTTGTTCTTTTCCTTAGGAAGAGCAGCAGGAATAACCCAAGCTGGTGAGCTTTCCTTCAATGGTAGGGAAAATATTAGAGAAGATTCTAAGGGACTAGATTTGGAAAAGTACTGGCTAATCAGGGAGAGACAGCATGGCTTTGTGCAGGAGAAACTATTCCTCATTTGATTGAGTTTTTTGAGGAGTTAACTGAATGAATGAGAAAGGCAGGGCAGTAGTTATTGTTTAAGTGGAAGTCAGTGAAGCATGTGACAAGATCCTGCATGTTATATTTGTCCAGAAAGATAAGGTACATGAACTCCAAGGTGAGCTGGATGGTAAGATCCAAAACTAGCCTGTGATAATAACAGAGGGTAGTGGTGGAGAGATAACTTTCTGATTGGAAGACTAGTGGTATACCTCAGGGATCACTTTTGGGACTTTTTCAGTTTGGGATATGTATTAACAAATTGGATGTAAATGTAGGAGGAATGGTGAGCAAATTTGTTGATGACACAAATTTCTATGATGTCATTGAGAGCAAGGAAGCTTGTCTAAGGCTACAACAGAATATAGATCAGATTGAAAATTGGGTGGAGTATTAGCAGATGTGGTTGAATCCCAACAAATGTGAGGTGATGCATTTTGGGAAGCCAAATAAGGGTAGGTTATATATAGTAAGTGGTCGGCCCATAGAGTGTTGGTGGACATTGAAGTTCAAGGGCTTAGTTCACTGAAAGCAGCAACACAAAGAGAAAGGCTGGAAAAGGGGGCACACAACATGCTTGCCTTCCTAGGTCAGACATAGAACATAAGAATTGAGAGAACATTCTGCAAATTTACAAAGCATCAGTTGACCATACTTGGAGAATTGTGTGTAGTTCTGGTTGTCCCACTCGAGAAAGGTGCTGATTCCACTGGACAGAATACAGAGGAGACTCATTAGGATGCTGGATTGGAGGACTATAGTGAAAAAGAATGAATGGTTAGACTGTGTTTGTTTACTTGGAGCAATGAAGGCTAAAGAGTGACCTAGTATAGATATATAAAATAATAAGAGGCATAAATGGGTAGATAATCAGGATCATTCTCCCATAGCTGGGGTGTCAAAAACAAGAGGGCTAAGTTTTTAGGTAAGAGGCAGGAGTTTTAAAGAGAATCTGATGGAAAGATTTTCATGCAGTGTGAATATTTGAAATATTAAGCCAGAGAATGTGGTGGAATCAGATGAAATGCCTTTTAAATTATTACATTTAAGAGGCATTTCAACAGGCACTTGAGTAGGCAAGGCATCAAAGGATATGGACTCAGTGAAGGCAAATGGAATTCAATAGAACAATTGATATGCAGGCGGTGTACTAAATGCTTCATTACTGACTTAATGACATTTCACAAGGTTAAAGTTTGTGTCACCTGGTTGCCTCCTAATTTTAGTCTGCTATTGCTTTCAATTTATTATAAAAGATTAACTTGCAAAGATTAATCGGAAAGATAGGTTAGTAGGTGGAAAGGGTGGTGTGGCCCTGTATATAAGAAATAATATTAAATCATTAGAAAGGGATGACATAAGATCAGAAGGTGTAGAGTCTCTATGGATTGAGCTAAGAAATGGCAAGGGTAAAAGGACCCTAATGGCAGTTGTATACAGGCCTCCAAGCAGCAGCTGGGATGTAGATTAAAATGACAGCGGGAAATAGAAAAGGCATGTCAGAAGGGCAATGTCATGATAATCATTGGGGATTTTAACATGAAAGTGGATTGGGAAAACCAGGTCACTGCTGGACCTCAAGAAAGAGAACTTGTAGAATGTCTAAGGGATGGCATTTTAGAACAGCTTGTTGTTGAGGCCACTAGGGGAATCATCTGTGCTGGATTGGGTGTTGTACCATGATCCGGAGGAGATAAGAGAGCTTAAGGTTAAGGAACCCTTAGGGAACAGTGATCACAATATGATCGCGTGCACTTTGAAATTTGAGAAGGAGAAACTTAGATCCAATGTGTCAGTATTTCAGTGGAATAAATGTAGCATGAGAGGGGAACTGGCCAAACTTGACTGAAAAGGGGCACTGGCAGAAAGGACAGCAGAGCAGCAATGGCTGGAGTTCCTGTGAAAAATGAAGGAAGTGCAAGACAGATATATTCCAAATAAGAAGAAATTTTCGAATGGAGGAAGGACACCACCATGGCTGACAAGTGAAGTCAGAGCCAAAGGAAAAGCAAAAGAGAGGGCATACAAGGAAACCAAAGCTAGTGGGAAGATAGAGGATTGGGAAGTTTTTAAAAACTTGCAGAAAGAAACTAATAAGGTTATTAGGAAGGAAAAGATTAATTATGAAAGGAAATTGGCAACTAATATCAAAGAAGATACTAAAATGTTTTTTAACTATACAAAGGGTAAAAGAGAGTCAGGGGTAGATATAGGACCAATAGAAAATGACAATGGAAATATTGTAAGAAGAGATGCAGAGATGGCAGAGGAACTAAATGCATATTTTGCATCATTTTTCACAGTGGAAGACATCTGTAGTATACCGGACATTCAAGAGTGTCAGGTAAGTGAAGTATATGCAGTGAAAATTATGACTGAGAAGATGCTCAGGAAGTTTAATGGTCTGAGGGTGGATAAATCTCCTATACCTGATGGAATGCACCCTCGGGTTCTGAAGGAAGCAGCTGGAGAGATTGCGGAGGCATTAACAATGATCTTTCAAGAATCGATAGATTCTGGCATTGTACTGGATGACTGGAAAATTGCAAATGTTACTGCACTATTTAAGAAGGGTGGGAGGCAGCAGAAAGGAAACTATAGACTTGTTAGCCTGACATCTGTGGTTGGGAAGTTGTTGGAATCAATTGTTAGGGATGAGATTACGGAGTATCTAGAGGCACATGACAAGATAAGCCAAAGCTAGCATAGTTTTCTGAAAGGAAAATCCTGCCTGACTAACCTACTGCAATTTTTTGAGGAAATTGCAAGCAGGGTAGACAAAGGAGATGCAGTGTACTTGGATTTTCAGAAGGCCTTTGACAAGGTGCCACACATGAGGTTGCTTAGCAAGATAAGAGCCAATGGAATTACAGGGAAGTTACTAGCATGGGTGGAGCATTGGCTGATTGGCAGAAAACAAAGAGTGGAAATAAAAGGATCCTATTCTGTCTGGCTGCCAGTTACCAGTGGAGTTCCACAGGGGTCGGTGTTGGGACCGCTGCTTTTTACGATGTATGTCAATGGTTTAGACTATGGGATTAATAGATCTGTAGCTAAGTTTGCCAATGATACAAATATAGGTGGAGCAGCGGGTAGTGTTGAGGAACAGAGAGCCTGCAAAGAGACTTAGGTAGTTTAGGGGAATGGGCAAAGAAGTGGCAAATGAAATACAATGTTGGAAAGTGCATGGTCATGCACCTTGGTGGAAGAAATAAATGGGCAGACTATTATTTAGACAGGGACAGAATTCAAAATGCAGAGATGCAAAGGGACTTGGGAGTCCTTGTGCAGGATACACTAAAGGTTAACCTCTAGGTTGAGTCGGTGGTGAAGAAGGCGAATGCAATGTTGGCATTCATTTCTAGAGGTATAAAATATAAGAGCAGGGATGTGATGTTGAGGCTCTATAAGGCACTCTTGAGACCACACTTGGAGTATTGTGTGCAGTTTTGAGCTCCTTATTTTAGAAAGGATATGCTGACATTGGAGAGAGTTCAGAGAAGATTCACAAAAATAATTCCAGGAATGAAAGGGTTACCGTATGAGGAATGCCTAGCAGCTCTTGGGCTGTATTCCCTGGAGCTCAGGAGAATGAGGGGGGATCTCATGGAAACAAAAGGCCTGAACAGATTACATATGGCAAAGTTATTTCCCGTGGTAGGGGGGTCTAGGAAAAGAGGGCACGACTTCAGGATTGAAGGACAGCCATTTAGAACTGTGATACAGAGAAATTACTTCAGTCAGAGGGTGGTAAATCTGTGGAATTTGTTGTCACGAGTGGCTGTGGAGGCCAAGTCATTGGGTGTATTTAAGGCAGAGATAGATAGGGTCTTGATTAGCCCGGGTATCAAAGGGTATGAGGAGAAGGCAGGGGAGTGGGGATAACTGGAAGAATTGGATCAGCCCATGATTGAATGGTGGAGTAGACTTGATGGGCTAAATGGCCTACTTCTGCTCCGATATCTTATGGTATTATAGTCTAACACATAAATACAGCAATCCCATAAAGGGAGTATCTGCCATAGAAACCTAGCATAGCCTTTCTCAACTTTTTTGCCCTGGAGGAACCCTTAAAGTCATTTTCAGGTCTCAGTACACCTTGCATAAAAATTATTATATCTACAGCTCATGGTATGATACCATGATCAGTACGTTGAAGATATAATTATTGAAAAATAATTGTCAATGCTCTTTTGAGCAGACAATAAATTTTTAGCCAACTTTTCTTGAAAAAAAAGATAGCTTTTGAAATGAACCTCTTTCTTTCCCTCTCATAAATTTTAAAAACTCATAGGGCAAGCATAATAAATTTCTGTTAAACAATTGGCTTATGCTAAAATGGGATTTAATTTTTCTGAAGATAGACTCAGTAGATTTAATTTAAATAAAGGTTGCAAATTCATTTTAATTAATACTATCTACAACATGAAAATTTATTGACAACGTTGAATAATAAAGTTACTAAAAACCATATGCCAAAGTAATACGAATGAAAACATAGCCTAAGACACAATTTTATGCAAAGCTTTGAAAAAAGCATTTTCTTACTAATTGACACGATCAGGCTCAAATATAGGTCTAGCATATGAAACCTGTGCTTAATTTTTACTGCACAAATACTCAATACTGGGCAAACTTGAGATAAGCACACACAGGTTTCACCTTCAACTGAAATGACACAATTTCTATCCTTGCTCTTGATGCTTGTTAATCAAGAAAAAGCTTGCTCACACATGTAAGAAGTTGAAAACTGAAGCAAAATGTTCATTGCTTTCATATTAATGGCAGGATACTCTTCTTTCAAAGAAATCCAGAACTTGTCTAGGGGCAGGTCAGTAAATCTCATCTTGAGTGCACAATTAGACTGCAGCTCACAAAGTTCTTCCTCTCTTCTTAAAGTCAAGTTCTCTGACTGAGCAGAAGTTTCAGAGAAAGTGTCCCTCACCCAGTCATACACTTGTGTTGAAAGGGAGGAAGAATTCTGTTCAGTTTTGTTCTGCAGTTCTTCCAGGTGGTGTTCAAAAAGACTCAAGACTTTCTGACCTTTCCTCACTCTCAAGCCCAAGCAGCATTGGAAATATTTCAAGATTTCCTTTTACAACATGATTTTTCCAAAGATTCAGTTTCCTTTTAAATCTAAGAATCTTGTCACTTGAAGTCAAAGTACTTTCTCCAGGGCCTTGCAGAGACTTGTTCAGCTGGTTCATATGATGAAAACTGTCTGCTAAGTAGGCTAGTTTCTGCAGCCATTCTTCATTTTCAAAGCACTACTGTTTTCTTGAAAGTACTCCTGCAATTCACTTTTTAGTTCCAACGCCCTGTTGAGAACTCTTCCTCTGTTAAGCCATCGGATTTCTATACGTAACGGATGATTGGATTGCTCTTCGTGTCTTTTTACGGTTTTTTAAACACTCTCAAGTGAACTGGTCTTTGTTTAATACAGTTAACCATTTTTGTAGCATCATCCAGAACTTCTTTCATTTCCTCTCCAAAAGCTTTTAACATCAGAACCTCTCTGTGAAGAAAGCAATGTGTTGTGACAACATCAGGATTTTCTTTTTTTACAAGAGAAATGAAACCTCTTATGGTACCATCAGTACAAATGCCAACACAGTTTCTCCAAGACAGACCTTTTGTTTCCAGAAATGAAGACAAAACATTAAATATATCTTGGCCTCTGCTTTTTTCGGGCAGCTCTTTGCAACAGAAAAAGTTTTCTTGAATGTCACCGTCATTTACAATTCTTACAAATGCTGCAACGTGACATTCATTGGTGAAATCTGTTGACTCATCAACCTTGATAGAGAAGCTGTTGTTTTTCCAGTTCCTCACACAAACCTCTTCAGCATCATGTGACATGTCATCAATATGTCAACTTATCAGACTGTTTGAGAGTTGTCACCTTCTCGCCCGAAGAATAACCATGCCAGAGCCCATTCTTCAAGCTACTATATGCGGATGACTGTGCTCTTCTCACATACACAGAGGACACGCTACAGGCTGCAGTTGCAGTTTGCCAAGACTACAAGGGCTTTGGGGTTAATGGTCAGTCTGAAGAAAACAATGATACTCCATCAGAAGCCCCCTCATGGCGTTTACGACCAACCTCAGATCACCATTGATGATCGCCCTCTCACAACAGTGGAGCAGTTCACTTCCCTGGGCAGCGTCATCTCTGACGACACTCTGGTAGTAAGGGGCATTGACAATCAACTCACAAGAGCTAGCAGTGCCTTTGGGCTCCTCCCAAAACGTGTGTGGGAGAGCCACCAGTTGCATCTGTCCATGAAAGGCTGCCGTCATCACGACACCGCTATGCGGCTCTGAAGCCTGGGTCTTGTACCTCCAGCAAATCCGGTTGCTCGTGCACTTCCATCAGTGCTGCCTCAGCTCCATCATGGGTATCAGCTGGCAGGATTGAGTCTGCAACAACAAGGTCCTGGAGAAGGCTCAGCTTCCAAGCATTGAAGCCGCTCTGCTGCTCTAGCAGCTCCACTGGCCAGGCTACATGTCTCAAATGGACAACTCCAGGTTGCTGAAAGCAGTACTCTATGGAGAACTCTCTCAGGGCAAGAAAGAAAATGGTGCCCCACGCAAGAGGTACAAGGATCAACTGAAGCAACAGCTCTCTCAGGCAAGTACCAAGGTCAATAACTGGCAGCAGCAGGCTTGTGACAGAGTCTGCTGGAGAACACTGACCCATGGAGCAGCCAGGAATTTTGAGGAATCCAGAGGAGTGACTGCTGAAGAGATCAGGAGACACAGGAAGGGTCCTACTATCCATGTGTCCGTATCCCAGCTGGTACCGTGTCCCTAGTGCTCCATGGTCTGCAGATCCTGAATTGGCCTCTACAGTCTTCAACGACCATGCCACCACTCTTGAGGAGTTTTCTTCCCTCCTGATTTTCGCAAGCGAAGAACCAGTCATCATCATCATTGAGCATGAATCCTTTTCAATTTCTCGTGCTGCATCTTGTCCAAGTAGCTTATCCACGATAATTTAACATGCTGACGTTATTAGATTCTCACCAGCTGTGAGACTTTTCCTTTTCTGGGTAATAAGTCCTGCTACTAAATAACTTGCTTCCTGGGTCTTTTTACTGACTCTGACTTTATTAACAGAAGCTTTACTTTTTTTTTGAGATTCCAATAGCTGTTTAAAAATAATCAGCACTTTCATGTGTCATATGGCTGTGATTTTCAATTGTGTCTTTTCAATTTTAATAGAGCGATTGCTGCAGTTGTAGGTTGTTTGCCACAAACTTGGCACAGTGAAATAGGACAACTTGGGTCACCAGTCCACGTAAAACCCATTGATAAGTAGCTTTCATTGTAAAGGTGGATTTTGCTTTGTGTCCGTTGTTGTACTGGTGCAGTGAATAACTCAGAAGATTGTAATTCAAAAATTGCACATTGGACCATCAGACGTACCTGTAAAACACAGGGGTTAATAAAGTATAAAAATGGATGAGTCTATTCGATACTCGGAAAATACACTTCATGCTCACTGCCAGCCTACCGTCCTCCCTCCGTGCAATACAGTGCTCACCCGTTATCAGTGTACCATCCTCCCCTCTGTGCAGTACAGCGCTCATCAATTATCAATGGCCTCCCCGATCTTGCGTCAGAAACTGAGGATGAACTCAACTAAATAGATATGGTGCAACTGCTCACTGCCATGCTGGGCTGAGAACCCTCCAACGAGATCGCTAATTGGTCTGCTAGGTCACTGCCCAGCAGTGCGAGTGCTAGCATTGTGTATTGTGTGAAGTTCAAAAAAATTATGTTTACCTTATTTAATCATGGTCTTTTATGGAACCCCGCGTGACCTCTCACAGTACTCTTGGGTTCCATGGAACCCCAGTTGAGAAACCTTGACCTAGCATGTCTGCAGTGCTAATTCTCTAACCAATGCCTGCTTCTGGTACCATCCTCTGCTTGCATTAATATTGCATCAACCTTGCATTAATAGTGGGTAAACATGTTGGTTATTTGGAACCAAAAATACCCAAGGTTGATTGTAAATTTGTATTGTTCTATTTATACCATCATAACCAAGATTGGGGACTGGTTATCTTTGTCCTTTCATTACAGTTCAGGACATACTGGTAAGTTGAATGTTTTTCTTTGGTAGAGCTGTATATCTTGATTAGAATTTTGATAATAATTGTTTTGTTGATCTGTTGTTATGAATATTTTCCAGGTAATTAAATGTCTTGACCAATGATAAAATGCTGAAGTCTCGGTGATTCTTTCTGGATGCCAAATTCCATATCATGTGTAAAAATGAGTTGTAAAAGCCAAACAAGTCTCTGTTCAAGTCCTCTTTTCTTTCGTAAAGTAACTTGCTATCAGTTAGTTGCTATGCAGCTAAGAGATTCCAATTCCCATTGAGGATAATGCATAAGGCTGTCACTGGGTTTGGGAATTATATTCCTTCTGGTGGAATAGCCTCAGTTTATACACTCACACATTGCAAGTGATTACTTGAGTGCTTGTGAACAGTCAATATATTCAGAAGAGGTGGGAATTGGTAATAAAACATCTCTGATGAGAATTCATTTTGTATTCATTTTCGGAGCAAGCATTTTGTTTCAGATCAGGTAAAATGAAGGAAGTGTGACATAAAACAAATCTGCAGAAGCAAAGCCTCAGCAGTTGTAAGGTGACATTGAAAGGTTAATGTCTTCACATCTCTCTGGCTGTCTATTGAATAAACCTTATCTTTCCTACTTTCCCCTGCCCTGACATTAATTTTCAAAATTGTGAAGCTCTGCTGGTAACTGCCTAAATTATTCAAAGCTGTAAGAGTTGAATTATTATGTGAGAAGATTTAAGGACTGCAGACTATTTTTTATATGTCACTGATAATCCACACAGCATCCTCAACAAGAACTGAAGCAGAGACCAGAATACTCTTTGCAACTTATCGCACAAAAGGGAAAACATTTCCACTGCTATCTTCAAAAGGTTAATGCTCATCTCTACACAGCAGCAACTCCTTTCAAACCATCTGTGTATTCCTAGCAGTTGCAGAACCTGTTCTTGATGGGAATGAAATCTTTTACCCATAATTAAAAATGTTGATGATAGAGAGAGATAGTTTATAAGGGATGGAGGTTTAAAACTAATCCCACAGGTTTAACTGTATAGTTTGTGGGTGAGTTGAATTAATTTAGTTCAAATTGATTTATCTTGCGTTATAATATCACAGAGTGCTATCTAGTGGAAGATGGAGGAAATGAATCCATTTACAAGAAAAAAGAAACACAAGATAGAAATTTGATTTCACAATTTTTGTTTTGGTGTTCTACATATGTACTGCATATAGCTCTAATGCTCAACTGAATCCACTGCAAAAAGTGGACAAAATAGGTTAGGAAGAGTGCGATGATGGTTTACGTCATGAATTAAATGTTAAAATGGAAGCTAGGCAAAGATCTTAATACTGCCACATCACTGCTGTTCTGATTAGTGGAAAGGGACTTATACCTTAGGTAAATACAGAACAGTTGTATAAAGGGTTAAGATGTTAACATCGAGGAAAGGAAAAATGTGAGGGAAGTGGAGGGAGCAGCAGGTGTGTGTGTGTGTGTGTGTGTGTGTGTGTGTGTGTGTGTGTGCGCGCGCGCGCGCGCGCGCGGGTTTGTTTAACCTCCTTACTGAATGCTACCGTACATCTCTTGAGAGTTGTATTTCAGAAAGGCCGCAATCAGTGATGAGGTTGGTAGGTGCAAAATATAAGTCATCGATCTCAGGATGGAGAATTATTAATTGCCATCACGATGGCGACACTCAGTGTGCTCCTTGTTTATGAGTACTGAATGTAGGTGGTAGCTCGCACCCAGAAGCTCTAGTTTAAGTTGGTAAGGGAACCAAAGTGCAGAGCATAACCTGTGACATCACTGGGTTCGCTAATGATGGCAGGAAATCTTCAGAAGCAATAAACTGCCTCAAAGGTACCTGGGACAATTTCCCGATAGTCGTAATTTAGTTCTAAAATGGGAGGTTGCGCGAGCACTCTGGATTGACGTGTTTTTGTATGTGATTTGCTAATGGAACATTTTCCAGATTCCCTTGTGTTAAGAACTATTCCATACTCTCTCACAAGTGAGGGCTATCACTCAGATTTAGCTGTGAACAATTAATAAACTCGGTTCTTTATCTACAAGATCCTCATCATTTCTGAAACAGGATCTAAGTCACAAAATAAGATTTTCAGTTATCTACTTAGGAGAAGATGAACCCATCTAATGCTCCAGATCCTAACTGGAGCAAAAACCTGCAAATGCTCGAACCTCAAAGAGAAACAGCAAATGCTAGAATTAGTTAGAATTCAGGTGATATTTTAGGTCAAGCACACTTCATTAGAATTCAAAAGTTCTCTGTTTCTTTTTTTGTATTGTTACCCCACATTTTAATTGCTGGAAAGCGTTCCCTATTAAATAAAACATAACATGCCAATTATAGGAAGGAATTAAATGTTAACTGCATTGAAATTTTAGCTGGGATTATGGCTTGAATCCCTAATTTTCTGAGCAGAAACAAAAATGCTTCTACTGAGCCAATAACAATCCCAGGGCCAGTGAATGGCAGTCTTGTATCAGGGATTAGGGACTATTATTAAAGCAGGAAAATGGAAGCAGGATGATTGATTGAATGGCAACATGCAATAAAATGAGCTTAGAAATAAATCCTTTGAGGCATTCTTTTGCTCACTCTTCTGAAAATCAAGGACACAGTGACAATAGAGGGCTGGGGAAAAGTATTAGAATTAGCATACTTCCAAAAATAAAGACAAGGCAGTTGGTAAATATGCAATTAAGTTCCAAGCATTGTTAGATAACACTTCTAATTCTGAACAAATCAATCAGCATTGCAGGCTAGAAATATCTCAGTCTCTTACCAAACAAATCATTTGAAGATTGTAATATGTTGTCTGAATGAAAATAGATCTTTGCATGCTTATTAGGAGAAAGCAATTTGCCTCTGTGTTATGACATTGTCTAATCTTCTATTATAAAAGTCATCAATTGCACCCAAAATATAATGTCAGTCTGTCAGTGAGAACAAAATCAGTATTAGTCTCTCCTTTTTATTTGTTCTCAGTTCTATTTTCTGTTAGCTTGCTTTCTTTTCCGTTCTACTGTATATCCCAGGAAGATGCCGAGGTGAACAAGTAACTGGATTAATGCTAAGTACCCACTTATGATGTACAAGTGCAGATGAGGGGTGCATGGAGGCTACTCAGATATGGAAAACTACATGATATAGTCCAGTCTTGTCCCATTTGAATTTACAAGATTATCAATTGGGACTGAGACCACTGGATAATTAAAAATACATTAATTCTATATAAGAAAGGCTTAACCCATGTGGAGCATGGGATTGTTATCTCTGGGTCTATGTTCGATAGGTTTGCATTGAGATCAAATAGCCTCTCTCTTTGCCATGAGGGATTTTGAAAAACAAAAGAGCATCTAAGTGTAACTTTGTCAATGGCAAAATAATAGAAGGGTTTTAAATGCCAAATCACTGATTCTGCTCCTCTTTGGTATACCTGGTATTTTTTTTCTCTCTCATTGTTCAAATGTTCATGTTAGCTTTTTGTTAGTACTGTAACTTCACAATATATTGTTTCAATCCAAATGAAAATCACACTAATGGGAAATGTTTGTACCATGCCTACTTCCAGAAACACATCCATTGCGCTCCTCACAAACATAAGGTCCAGGAAAGGACAGAAAGTGCTCAACAGGTCAGGCCAGAGAGAAACCAAATTAATGTCACCCTGAAATGTTAACTCTGTTTCTCTTTCCACAGAAGTAGCCTGACCTACTGAGTATCTCCAGTATTTCTATATTTATCTCAGACTTACAGCATCTGCAGGTTTTTATTGATTTTTTTAGCCTATATGTTCAATTCTGAGAACTCTGCTGTAGCCACTATTTGCTAATTGATAAATCTAATACAGAATGGTGGGAATAAAAATAACAAATTCTCCTTTTGAATAACTATGGATATCGCCTTACAATTGGTTACTTTTCAGAGAATAGATGTGACTGACAAGAACATTGTGGAAATTAATTTGCTTAATCGAGCTGAATTCTGAGCAAAGGAGGAATTCAAAATATCTGAGGCAATAGATATTTCTCCCCCCTGAAGATATAATATTTACTTATGTTTCATTCTGCTTTATGTTCAATTTTACATTTTCTCTCTTGTCATTTAGTCCCTACAAAATGCATTTCCCAGAAAGATGATTGTAATTATGGTTCCTTTATCACTAATCCAGATTAATTCACCTTTCAATGAGTCTTTCCCCAGAGGCTTATCTTCATGATTTGTGAAATGAGTACTTCCTCAAGAAATTTTTATTGACTCCTTTTTTTCTATAGGTGAGCATCTCACATTGTGGATTTCACGGTCAAAATCAATACTTGTGGCCTACCCTCATTGTCTTCAGGACGTGACAGTGAACCTTGTTGAATTTCCATCTATGGTAATATAACACAGATAAGTAGCTTGCAAAGGCACTTAAAAGACTGCAGCGAGAATCAATTGCTTATGCATTGAACTGAGAATAGACAGGAGCTGATCTCAGGCAAGGACATTACGTAACCAATTCTGATTTCAGGACAATCTACTTAAGCTTTACAGAGACTAGCGTTTGCCATTCTTAGGCTCCAAATTAGAAAGCAAGAATTTGAATTAACGTTCATTTAGTATTGTAACAGTTGGTTTATTGTGTGTGTGTTTTTGGAACTGGTCAGGAACTGCATATTGTTTTCAGTCATTTACTCAGAAGAAGGGTAACAAATTTCAAGCTTTTACTTTGATTAACAGAACTGAACTGAAAATACAAGTGTAGTGCAACAATAGTACAATATTTAATCACATGACGTGGCTTCTTAATTTACTGACAAGCCAGATTCTTATACTTAAGATCTTGTTGGACTCTGCCTGTACTATGAACTTCATTTCAGTACATGTAAGTGTTCAAATTCGGAAAATTTCCAGTTCTAAAGTTACTCCACTCTTTCCTCTTTGAAGGCACAACTCCCAGGCTCCTTCCCAATATTGTTCTTTTAGCCACTGCCTATGCCAAAATGCTTCAGTTATTTCTCTCCGTTCGAACAATATCATAATGTCAGCAACTGCAAGCTACGTGCTGCCTGAGGCCAGGTCTCCTTTTGGATTACTCATGAATAACATTGCTCCCTGCTTCTTCTTTAGAATAAATGTTCTCAATCCTGAATTTCCTCATCAGACATACATAAGACAAATGACATTGGAAGTCACAAAAATATTACAGAGGAATCCCTCATTGTTTTATATTTTTTATTTTCACAAGTTGTCATCAGTTTCTTTGTGATACAAAATCAAAATGTTGACTTCTTTTTGATAATGAATGCAGTAGTGCCTTCTATCCCATAGTCAGAATCAGAATCAAGTTTATTATCACCAGCATGTGACATGAAATTTGTTAACTTAGCAGCAGCAGTTCAATGCAATACATAATCTAGCAAAGAGAAAAAAAAGTTATAATAAATAAAATATAAATAATAATAATAAATAAACAAGTAAATCAATTACAGAATACGTATATTGAATAGGTTTAAAAACATGCAAAAACAGAAATGCTGTTTTTTTAAAAAAGTGAGGTAGTGTCCAAAGATTCAATTTCCATTTAGGATTTGGATGGCAGAGAGGAAGAAGCTGTTCCTGAATTGCTGAGTGTGTGCCTTCAGGCTTCTGTATCTCCTACCTGATGGTAACAGTGAGAAAAGGGCATGCTCTGGGTGCTGGAGGTCCTTAATGATGGACACTGCCTTTCTGAGACACCGCTCCCTGAAGATGTCCTGGGTACTTTGTAGGCTAGTACCCAAGATGGAGCTGACTAGATTTACAACCTTCTGCAGCTTCTTTCGGTCCTGTGCAGTAGCCCCTCCATACCAGACAGTGATGTACCCTGTCAGAATGCTCTCCACAGTACAACTATAGAAGTTTTTGAGTGTATTTGTTGACATGCCAAATCTCTTCAAACTCCTAATAAAGTATAGCCGTTGTCTTACCTTCTTTATAACTGCATCGATATGTTGGGACCAGGTTAGATCCTCAGAGATCTTGACACCCAGGAAGTTGAAGCTGCTCACTCTCTCCACTTCTGATCCCTCTATGAGGATTGGTATGTGTTCCTTCATCTTACCCTTCCTGAAGTCCACAATCAGCTCTTTCGTCTCACTGACGTTGAGTGCCAGGTTGTTGCTGAGGCACCATTCCACTAGTTGGCATATCTCACTCTCGTACGCCCTCTCGTCACCACCTGAGATTTTACCAGCAATGGTTGTATTGTCAGCAAATTTGTGGATGGTATTCGAGCTTCAGGTTAGACAATTCTTGCCTATGACTTGTGGTTTCCATCTGCTTCTCTGCTCCTTTATCAGACTGCTCATATTCTCTCAGTATTCCTTTGACTTTGGAACTCTATTGTGCCTTCATCTATGTATCTAAATTGGGATTCCATATCACCTCTGACCTGCACACACCTAAGATTAGTATTGTGTCTCAATATCTTTGTTCAAGGCTTGGCTTTGTGCTGTTCAAGTTTCCATTTAAGTGCCCTGGTATTTGCAGAGTCCCAACATAATGTCACCTTTGCTGATGCATTAATCAATACCTCTCTAATGTAACAGTATTTAAGGGTTTTATCTGTGTCAGTACTTGTCATCTGATCTGTACTTTCAACCTTTGCTACACCTTCTTAACCTTCACTTGGAGAATTCCTATATTCTCTGCAAAGCAGATACTACAATACGTTAGACACCTTTTGATCATGAGTCTGCAGTCAGCTTATCTTAACTTTCAACAAATGTATCAACTCAAAGACAAGGGGAACCTCAGGATCTAAGGCATCTTCAAAGGGTTCCTTCAGGTCAGCTAACATTACCTCACCTGGATGACAAGTCATGTTCTGTGAGCTGTTCTCTGTCTACTTAATTAGCATCCCATTGGTCATCCTAAACATTTATTCCATCTACCACTGGTGCTCCATGATATATGTGCGTACTCTCCTCAAACTTCTCCAGAAGCACCAGGCAACCCACAGTCACTGTTATCAAGACAGAGGTGACTTGGTAGCAACAACAGCAGCACCTGTGTCTTTCCCTCAAACTCATGCATTATCTTGACTCGGAAGATGCTGCTTCCAAGGTATCGGCAAGTTGACGGTGCCTGGAGGTTTATGGCAGAGAGTTTCTCCCTTTTGCCGCCTGCTATCGGAGACTCGGGAGTTGATGGACTCGGGACTTTGAGACTTTTTTTTACTGTGCCCATGGTCTGTTCTTTATCAAATTATGGTATTGCTTTGTACTGCTGTAACTATATGTTATAATTATATGGTTCTGTCAGTGTTAGTCTTTGGACTGTCCTGTTTTCTGTGATATCACTCCGGAGAAACATTGTACCATTTCTTAATGCATGTATTCATTTCTAAATGACAATAAAAGAGGACTGAGTGTTCTCATAATCTAACAGTAAGAAACTTTTTCCCATAATAGAGCTGTCTAAGACCAGGGGGCTTAGGTTTATAGTGAGGAGTGTACAGTTTAGTGGGGATCTGAGGAAGGTGTTTTTCACCCAGGTGATGGTCAGTCACACTGCTTGAGAAGCTGGTGGAAGCAGGTAGCGTCAAATAATTATAACCCTCAGGTTCCATCGGGTAAGTCTAGGGAAGGCTTAAGAAGCATCTGGATAAGGCCTTGAATTACCAAGGCATCGAAAGATACAGAATAAGAGCAGGTAAGGAGTGTGGGTAGGATATAATTGTTAGCATTGACATAGTGGGCTGGACAGCCTGTTTTTTTAAAGTATGACACCACCAGTCCATGATATCACCTGTCCTTTATTGTTAATGGGTCAAAATTTGGAAACCATCCAGAATTGCCAGGAGTACCTTCACAGTGGTTCAAAATTGTGGATCATCACTAAAAATGATTATTTCTCACTAAAACACCCTATACTTTGACAGTGACGAGTTTCCATTCCTTACCCTGCGATCGTTCCACTAGCTCTGTAACCTGGCTCTAGAGTCATGGGAACTAGAGACAGATAGAGAGAGAAAAAGATTTCAAGCAGTATCTATGTTCAGTAGATGATGGCGACTTTCATCCTAACAATTTGCTGCTTTTGAGAATAAATTACCCAATACAACAATTGAATCACCCAGCCCCTCGTCTGTCCGTTATTTGCGTTTTGGGAGTAATCATTATTATTTCAACAGCTGTGTTTCCTTACGTATTCATTTTTCTTTAAATGTGCTTTGTTCCTCCGTCTTCATGTAGGCTGAAACAGATGTGTGCCCAACATTAAAATGATTTGCATTTGCATAGATTTGGAGAATGAGGAACTACACAACCAAATAATTTAAAATTGAACTCATAATTTTATTCTAATTCCTTAGCAGTAAACAAACAGAAAACATTGTAATTACCAAACAAGTCAGGCAGCATATGTGGAAAGAGAAAAAAATTAATGCCTCAGACTGATAGTCTGAACTTCTTTTGGTGAAAGGCCAATATTTTCAAGCATTAACTCTGTTTCTCCCTCTCCAGATACTGCTTGACCTGTTGAGTATTTCCAGAATTATCTATTTTTATTTCTGAATCACAATCAGAATCAGGTTTAATATCACTCGCATATGTCATGAAATTTGTTGTTTTACAGCGGCAGTACATTGTAATATAGAATAAAAAAAACTATAAATTACAATAAGAAATATATTACATATAAAATTAAATTATCCAAGTAGTGCTAAAAGAGCAAAAGAAAAGAAAATGAACAGTAAGGTAGCATACATGATTCATTGTCCATTCAGAAATCTGATGGCAAAGGGGAAGAAGCTGTTCTTCCTAAAACATTAAATCTGTGGCTTCAGGCTCCTGCACCTCCTCCTTGATGTAGTAATGAGAAGAGGTCATGTCCTGGGTGATAGGGCTCCTTAATGATGGATGCCACATTTTAGAGGCATTGCCTTTTGAAGATGTCCTCAGTGTTGTGGAGGCTAGTGTCAATGATGGAGCTACTGAGTTTACAACTTCCTGCAGCTTTTTCTGAACTTATACATCGGCACCTCCATGCCAGACAGTGATGCAACCATTTAGAATGCTCTCCATGGTACGGCTGTAGAAATTTGCAAGAGTCTTTGGTGACATACCAAGCATTTTCAAGCTCCTAATGAAATATAACCATTGTCGTGCAATCAATATGTTGGACCCAGGAGAGATCTTCAGAGATGTTGACAGCCAGGAACTTGTGATGTAAAACAATTGGTTAATCAAATCACTTTATTTTCCTCAGTATGACAAAAGCTGGTGGATACTCCTATCATTGGTAAGAGTAAGGATGTTATTACACTTATAATTAGGATATTCAGGTGACCATGGTTTTTTGGAATCAGCAATCAATTCTATAGCTGGACAATCTTGAAACTAAAACTCAGTCCAGATTATTTGCAGCCTAAAGTTAAGTTCCAAAAAAAATATATGGTGAAAATCCTCTCCATTGGGAGATAAAGACTTGAGGCTGCATACTTCACTCAAAGCCAAAATTTTTGAAGCCAAGAAGCCTAGAGATGGGGCGCAATCCCATTTTTGACTCTTCTTCTCGGTGATCTCACAGATTAAAGTGCCAAGGAAGATTGAAATCATTGAGGCGAGCAGGCGTTCAGCACTATCTACCAGACTCACACTTGTTGCTACCAAAGGAGGGTCCCTATATTCAAATGGTCTGTCTCTCTTCCTTGATGCTGTCAGAGGATGGTGCCAGAGTTCTAAGTCTTGGGGAAGTTTTAATTGATGCAGTTTGTGGATTGGACTCTGTAGTTCACATTATGATGTGTTTCTGGTTTCTGGTTGCTCCTTTTTCTGTTGCTATTTTGGGCGATTTTGAATCAGGGTAGCCTGCAGACAATGAACACTGAGCTGAACTGGATGTGCCTGGACTCTTTCTTCAATTCTGTGCTTTTTGCCCTTTTGTTTGTTGCTGTTTGCACAATTTTTTTGAGTGGAGGATGGGGTTGATGTTTCTTCTTTGAACGGGTTTCATGATTTTCTTTGTTTCGTGGCAGTCCATGGGGAAGACGAATCTCAGGGTTGTATACTTCATACATACCTTGATAATAAATGTACTTCCAATCTTTGAGTCTTAAAGACTCATCTTTTTACTCTTCGTGAGTGGTGAGAATGAATGATTTTGACTTTCACTAACTAAAAAACTATGGTCTGAATTCTATATTCTCCCACATCATATGAAGAGACTACTTAGCCACTTAAATAAAAGGAGGCTTTAATGCATTAGTCCCTTATTTCCTCCTAAGCTGTCCTCTTTCACAAGCCCATCAACGCCGCTCTGATGCTCCTGTCGCTCATCTCACAGAAGTAAATTAACCTTCTGATGAGCACACTTTTATACAGCGGGAGTAAACTACTGGAATACCTGGGAAAATGCACCAACTATCGCAGGTAAGCTCCACACTGACAAAAACCAAGGGAAGGATCGAACACTGATCTCAGGTCATTGAAAAATATAGAAATTGTGCACGGCCATGAGAACAATTGAAGGAAAGGATGGAACTCTGAGAAGTTCAGTGAGCCCTGGGTTCATGGAACAGGTGAACATGAGTAAAATATGGCAGCAGAATTTTGGATGAGCTGGTTAAGTTGAAGATGTGTAACATTTCTACTTTACAGCTGGCTTAATCTAACATGCATCCTTTTCATAGGCCTAATGTCTTTTTATTTCATTTCAGCACTGCCTGGTTTTAATTTTAATCACCATCTCCAGGAAAATTTATGTAATGATGAACCATTAAAAAATGTACATTGAAACGAAGAACAGACGTGAACAATGCCTACCTGCACAGATTTTGGCACTTGTTTTGATTTTGAAAATATGTCACATCATAAAAAATTCATTGCTGTCAGTTTAATTATCTTCAATTAAGAATCATTTGACTGTCAAGTAATGTACTTTCATGGAAATTGCTTTTATAATTTCTGGCTTTTAAAGGAGTGAAGAGAAATATGTTTAAATTCATATGACACACACTAACATTCTCATTGCTTCATTTTCCCAGTGTTTCTTATTGTGGAAAAATATTGCAAATAATGTTTCCATCACTCTTCATAAAAGGAAAATTTGTGCCAGTGCAGAGAGAAATGTGAGATCCCACAAAAAATTCAAACAAACCATGAGATTATAAACCAAATTATACTTCAGTTAGCAGAGCCTTCAACATAAAATTAGTGAGCGCTTTGACAAATATGAGTTAATCAAGGAATGTGAGCATTGAATTCTAAAGGGCAAGTTGATTTTGATCAACCTTACAACCCTCCTTGTAGAAAAAAAATGAAAAAATAACTGAAGAAAATTGTGATTATTTCTTTGGATTATCACAATGCGATAGTAGAGTTCCACACAAAAGTTTTATGACAATGGCCTTGTCATGTAACAGTGAAGCTTTGGAGTTGAAAAATCAGGGAATGTAAAGACAGTAAGTATCTCAAATTGGAATGATATGGAAAGTGCCTCTACTTCCTTAGAAGCTGTGGAGATTTGGCACGACTTCAAAAACCTTCACAATCTTCTGTAGATGTGTGGTGGAAAGTGTGTTGGCTGGAGGCATTCTGGCCTGGTATGAGATTACTAATGCCACTGAGCAGAAAACCCTACACAAGGTAGTGGATTCAGCCCAGTACATCATGGGTAAAGCCCTCCCCACCATTGAGCACATCTACATGAAATGCTGTCACAGGCAATCAGCATCTATCATCAAAGATTCTCACCAGCCAGGCCATGCTCTTTTCCTGCTGCTGCTATCAGGCAGAAGGCATCAGTGCCTCAGAACTTGTACCACCAGGTTCAAGAACAGTTACTACCCCTCAACCATCAGGCTCTTCAACGAAAAATGATCATTACACTTATCTATTGAGATGTTCCCACAACCAATGATCTTACCTTAAGGAGGTCTTTACCTTGTTACTTCATGCTCTCGTTATTTATTTATAATTGCATCTCCACAGTTTGTTGTCGTCTATGCTCTTGCTCTTTCATTGATCCTGTTTACAGTTCTAGTTCTATGGATTTGCTGAGTATGCCCGCAGGAAAAAGAATCTCACGGTTGTGTGTGATAATAAATTTTACTTTGATCTTTGTTCAGTGAAGCTGCCAACTTTAAGCATTTGTTCTCGGGATTCTGCTAGCAATAGCAAGATGACATGTATTGCCCATGCCTTGTTGGACTGAGAATGTGGGAATAGTGCCACTCTTTCCTGCCCTCCTGTTGAATTTGTACTTCAGGGAGCAGAAAGCGCAGAATCAAATATCGCTGTGATGATTGTACGTTCTAGTATCAATTGTTTGGCGACAATAAAGTATAGCCTATGACTGTGTTAGTTAAAGAGTTTCAGAATTTTGTCCAGGAAGCAATGAAACATGAGCAATATATCTTGGTGAGGATAACATCTGGCTTGAAAAGTAACTTGAAGGAGATGGTTTTCCTGTTTTCTGACAACAATCACAAGTGTAGGTGACTTGTTTTTCTAGCTTGGCTGCTGCAATGCGTCCCCTACAGATTGTATTGTTGCAGTAATCTGCCGTTGATCGATTTGGAAACAATAGTTGTAATCAGTCACTAAGCTGGACTGTGTGTTGAAAGGAACACACATGGCATTCTATTCAGATTCAAATGACTTGTGAGATTTGTCTGCGTTCTTATTTGATTGGCAATCTTTTGTTGTTTAACAAATAGTTATTTAAATTTGCTTGTTTCTGGTTGTTTTTCAGAGGATTTATCAGCACAGTTACAATTAGCAATAATAGTTAGACTGAGCAAACTGCTGCTCACTCTTGGAAGGCATTCTTTGGACTTGCCAATGTGAAACCAGGTTGCTGTGAAGTAAACTATATGAAAGACAATATATGAAAGGCACTCCAGGACAAACTAAAGGATGCCCTCGCCTTGAGAGAGGAGCGAGAGTATTCACAAAGCTAGACCTGTGGAAATTGTCCTGGACCAAGTCTTCAGGATCCATGGATTCCTGGTGGACCCTGTCTCAGACTGTGGTCCAGAATTCACATCACAATTTTGGAGGATGTTCTGTAAGGTGATTGGGACAACAACAAGTCTTTTCTTTGGGTTTCACCTGCAGTCCAAAGGCCAGATGGAGTGAAATTACCAAGATTTAGAATGCACCCTAAGATTCCTGGCCTTGGAAAGACCTGATGAGTAATGTGATCATTTGATGTGGGCAGAGGTCGCTCACACCTTACAGCATTCGGCGCATGGGATGTCACTACTAAAGTGCCAGTTTGATTATCCTCCAACTCACTCTCCAGAGCAGGAGGCCGAGGTTGGATTAGGGCAAGAGAGATTTTGCTGGTCTCTACCCAGAAGGCGAAGACGAAGGTGAACTGAAAGAGAAGACAGGGACCCGCTTTACCCATTTTACAGCCTGGGCAACAGGTCTGCCTGTCTGCTCATGATTTGCCTCTCCAGGTGAAGTCGAGAAAGCTGGTGCCCAGGTTCACTGGACCCTTCAAAGTCCTGAGGACAGTAAACCTGGTAGCTTACCCCTTGCAGCTCTACAAGACCCTAAAGATCAATCCCACCTTTCACATCTGTAAATTAAAACCTGTCAGCACCAGCCCCACCACCACCCAGGTTTATCGAGGGGGATCAGGTCTTCACGGTGAGAAGACTTTTGGACTCGCGCACTGTTCAGGATGTTTGGCAATACCTTGTGTACTGGGAAGGACATGGACCTGAGAAGAGGTGCTGGGTACCTGAAAGAGACATATGGGATCTGATTCTCATCCACAACTACCGTCACTGCCTTTCCGAGAAGCCAGGGCCATCAGGAGTCGGCCATAGGGGAGGGGTTCCAGATACAAGACATTTCCAACCGTGCCAGCTTCCGGGATTTAGACGCTGTAATTCTCCAGAGTTTGGATAGCTGGCGCAGCTCCTTTAAGGGTTCAGCATGGTCCCACTCATTGGCAATCATGTTTTTGGCAGCAAGAACTGAGTATTTAAAGAGCACTTGAAATGAGGTTTATTTTTGCACAGTTATCATTCCAGCTTTATATCATGTCTTGATTCCAGCCTTAGATACTCCAGCACTTGGGTCCAAACCATCTCTGTCAAGGTCTCTCAATCACAGCGTTCCATTGTAGAAAGGAGAGGTTACAGGGAAAGTCAGTCAGGCAATGGGATTGCTCTGTGAGCAAGGACAAATGGGCTGACTTACCTTCTTTCATGTTTTAAAGATCTAGAGGATATCTTCACTATCACAATTTGTATTTCACTGAAGTGATCTGCATATAATATCTGTTATACTTGTTTACTTGTGGTGTATCAGTACATCAATATGACTTAAGTAAGATTTTCAGCTGCATGCATGAGTGTGTTTCTACATAGGATTGGTTAAAGATGCATGGTGGTTAGGGCAATGCACAAGACTTTAGCCTTGCTGGGATTTTGAGGGTGCACATATCTTACTGTTATAGATCAAATACGTGTTCACATCCATAATCTCACAAAACCCACACATCTCCCCTTCAGGAACCTACTGCACCATCTCTGAAAGAATCTTCGATTCCCACTTTGGCCCCGTCAACTATCTCAGAACCCACAAAATTGAACTGGACGCAAGTCATCCTCAATCCCAAGAAACTACCTAAAACAGAGAAAAATGGAAAAATGTCATCCAGTTTTCCTCCTTGTTTATGTTACCTTCCATTTTCTGTAACAGAGATGGCATGACATCTTAACCTTTCTGCTCAAGTTTCTTTTCATTTCAACAATAAACTTTATTCTTAATACAATATGAATATGATAAGAAAAACAGTGCAAAAGTCTTTACACTCTTAGTGTCATTCAGTAGTGTTAATGCTTTATTTTTAAATCTAGCACCATTATCAACCATGTAGCTTTTCAGTTAACTGGCTTATTTTAAGCCCATATGACCTGTAGGCAGATCTTTGTATTTGAATCGAATCAGCATCTTGTTTACCATCCCAGTCCTAATAATTATGAAGAAAAATCTTTATAAACATAACCCATTGGTTATATTACTCATTTCTAATAACCGTATAAAACAATGAAATACTGACATGGTATTCAATAGCAATAAGAGGTTTCATTGATTCCTTGAGGCCTACTACGCCAGATTACATTATGTATATAGTCATTTTTCAGTTCATAGAGTAAAGTCTTATTTATAGAAGGGTAATGTTTTTTATATTGAAATTAGTGCGTAAGCTTGAATCAAGTCATTTCATTCTTCTAATCACGTCCTCCTTATGACACAGCTATGATTAGGGAATTAGCTTGCATGGAATTATTAATGCTCTTCTCAAAGAAACCATCAGCAGGGCCACATTTAGCACTGTGATTTATTAATAGCTGTTGTGAGATACCCACACACATAACTACTCAATCTTTCTAATAAAAAAGAGCACGGAATAAAGAGCACACTTGTTTACTCCTTAGTATGAATAGTGTGGTCTACCTTGGACACTTGAATTCCACCGCCTTCTAAAAGTCTTAAGCCAGCGCAGTCACGATAATATTCTGTTTTGTGTGTACATTATTGAGCAGGGATGCATTCTTTTTATTATTATTATTGTTATATTTTTATTTTTTTCTCAGTTCAGACTGGCAAAACCTGAGGTATGGGCATATGTAGCTAAGCACATTTATTCCTCAGTTGTTAGAAAGTTTTGGACTATTCCAATGGTGTTTAGTATTGTCATTTTCTGGAGACCTACATACAGGGTAAGTATTGCTGTGAAGGCCTAATTGTTTAATGCAATTGTGTAGTGACTTGGAGATGATACCAGTTGTAGATATTACTATTGGAACAAAGTATACCCTGTTCATGGTCCCTAGTCTTTCAATTACCTCTTTTAATTCAGCATATTTCTAGTGTTTTTCACTTATTGATTTTTTTAAGTTGTGTGTGTTTGGAATGGCTATATCTATTAAGTAAGTTGTTCTTGCTTGTTTATTCTGTATTATTATATCATGATGGCTATTGTGGATTCCCCTATCTGTAATAATGGATTGGTCGTAATACAATTTGTAGGACACTGACTCTAAAACAGGATCAGTCTTGTATTTATAGTAAAGTATGCTATCTTTTATCAGTTTGCATTTTAAAACAAGATTTTGGTGAATGGTGTTTGCCACCCACTTGAATGTGCCTATGTAAGTAATCAGATTGAGTTAAACTGCTGCTGGATCCTGTAATGTGTTGGTTTGTTTCTGGTTTCTCTTGGCATTTTCTGCATTTATCATCTTGAATTTGCTGGTCTTTTATTATGTCTTTTTGATATGTGTTTGTGTTAACCACTGAGTCCTGTATTGCCACAAGGAACCACTCCATTTCTGGGAAGAGGGCTCCAACTCTGAGCAAGGCTTCTGACACTTCCTTTAGAAATCTAGTCTGCTGAGATTGTGGTGACATTTTCCATGGATGCTCTGCATTAATTAACTTTAATAATATTACAATTATTATTATTTTATTTATTATTTTATTCCACCAATCTCAGCTGGTTTGCTATCGTTAAGTCATAATAACTTCAAATTTAATTAAAACTTATTTATAGAGCATTTTCCATACAGACAATGTAGTTCAAAGTGCTTTACAATGGGATAAAGTGCAAACATGAAAATAAAAGACAAAATAATGTTAGTTAAAAGCAAGGTTAAATCAATAGATTTTGAGTTAATAATTAAAAGTGTGAACTGAGTCTGCATCCCTTATAGTTTCAGGTATTGAGTTCCACAATTTAAGAGCGATGTTCCAAAAAAACTGACCTGCCAATTATCTTTTGGGGGAGATTGTTTAAATTTAACAGACTGGCAAAATAAGACCTCATGAACTCGAGCTGGATTATAAAACAAAAACTATTCTGTGATGTACTTTGGTCCCAGACCATAGAAAGCTTTAAAATCAATTCCAAATGATACAGGAAGCCAATGTAGTGTAACTAGGATGGGAGTGATATCCTCCCTCATCATGGTTTTAGCTAAAAGTCCAGCAGTGGCATTCTGAATGAGTTGAAGTTTGTTAATAAGCTTCATGAAAACCATAAATTTGGGAGTTAATTTGAACAGTTATATCGATAACACGGAGAATGCTCTCTAGTGGTTACATTTATCCATTGTGAAGGACCCTCACTGTCCAGAATGTCAGGGAGGAGGTACAGGAGCCTGCAGACACACACTCAACATTTTAGGAACTCCTCATCAGAGCTCCCCTGCGCCATCAGATTTCTGAATGGTTCATGAACACATGAAATCTATATTACTATTTTGTTCTCTTTATGCACTATTTATTTATTAATATAGAAACCATAGAAACTACAGCACAGAAACAGGCCTTTTGGCCCTTCTTGGCTGTGCCGAACCATTTCCTGCCTAGCCCACTGACCTGCACACGGACCATATCCCTCCATACACCTCCCATCCATGTATCTGTCCAATTTATTCTTAAATGTTAAAAAAGAACCCGCATTTACCACCTCGTCTGGCAGCTCATTCCATACTCCCACCACTCTCTGTGTGAAGAAGCCCCCACTAATGTTCCCTTTAAACTTTTCCCCCCTCACCCTAAACCCATGTCCTCTGGTTTTTTTCTCCCCTTGCCTCAGTGGAAAAAGCCTGCTTGCATTCACTCTATCTATACCCATCATAATTTTATATACCTCTATCAAATCTCCCCTCATTCTTCTACGCTCCAGGGAATAAAGTCCCAACCTATTCAACCTTTCTCTGTAACTGAGTTTCTCAAGTCCCGGCAACATCCTTGTAAACCTCCTCTGCACTCTTTCAACCTTATTTATATCCTTCCTGTAATTTGGTGTCCAAAACTTAACACAATACTCCAGATTCGGTCTCACCAATGCCTTATACAACCTCATCATAACATTCCAGCTCTTATACTCAATACTTTGATTAATAAAGGCCAATGTACCAAAAGCTCTCTTTACGACCCTATCTACCTGTGACGCCACTTTTAGGGAATTTTGTATCTGTATTCCCAGATCCCTCTGTTCCACTGCACTCCTCAGTGCCTTACCATTAACCCTGTATGTTCTACCTTGGTTTGTCCTTCCAACGTGCAATACCTCACACTTGTCAGTATTAAACTCCATCTGCCATTTTTTAGCCCATTTTTCCAGCTGGTCCAAATCTCTATGCAGGCTCTGAAAACCTTCCTCACTGTCCACTACACCTCCAATCTTTGTATCATCAGCAAACTTGCTGATCCAACTTACCCCATTATCATCCAGATCATTGATATAGATGACAAATAACAATGGACCCAGCACTGATCCCTGTGGCACACAACTAGTCACAGGCCTCCACTCAGAGAAGCAATTCTCTACCACCACTCTCTGGCTTCTTCCATCGAGCCAATGTCTAATCCAATTTGCCACCTCTCCATGTATACCTAGCGACTGAATTTTCCTAACTAACCTCCCATGCGGGACCTTGTCAAAGGCCTTACTGAAGTCCATGTAGACAACATCCACTGCCTTCCCTTCATCCACCTTCCTGGTAACCTCCTCGAAAAACTCCAATAGATCGGTCAAACATGTCCTACCACGCACAAAGCCATGTTGACTCTCCCTAATAAGCCCCAGTCTATCCAAATATATTTCTTATTGTAATTTATAGTACCGTATATGTTATGCATTACACTGTAGTGCTGCCACAAAACCTCATTTTTCGCAATAAATGTTAATAACAATAAACCTGATACTGATTCTGATTTCTGCATTTTTTGGGGGATGGTGTGTTCCAAAGTCACAAGGGGTACTTAGACACCATGGTAGTGCAGCAGTTAATGTGGCACTCCTACAGCTCAGAGTTCAATTCCAACTTCATCTATAAGGAGTTTATATGTCGACTCCATGGAAAGCGTGGATTTTCTCCGGGTCCGAAGATGTGCTGATTGGTAGGTTAAGTTGGTCATTGTAAATTGTCCCATGATTCGGCTAAGGTTAAATCAGATGTCGTTGGGCGGTGCAGCTAGAAGTGCCAGAAGGCCCTATTCCATCTGTGTCTCTAAATAAAATAAATTTTGTGCTTGCATGAAGTCCATAGTGTTTTACTGAAGTATATTAAACTATTACCTAGAAACCGGACTTCATCCCAGTTTGGTGTACAAAAAGAAAGTGCTAAGATTTGTTCTGATGACTGCTTGCATCACGCTCTTTAGAATCTAGACAAACCAATCCAGCAAGCTATTTGTAGCTGGGTGGTACAGTGCAGATGAAATAGGCCTTATTCCATTCATTTTCAGGAATGACTGAAACTGTTCTACAACAAACTGTGGATCACTGTCACTGACTAAGTGTTCTGGAACACCAGTCCTTGAAAAGAGGCTTCTCAACACATCAACAATATGCAAGGCTGTAGTGGAGGTAATTGGGAACACTTCTGGCCACATTTTAACTGCATCCACTATTACCATGAAATTTGATCCCATGAATGGTCCAGAAAAATCTACGCGAATCTTCTACCAGGGCAATGCAGGCCATTTCCATGGATGGGGAGGCGCTGCTTTGGCATCTTCTGGACGTGTTGGCATCTCTAACAGTGCATGGTAATCTGCTTGATCTGCTGATCTATCCCAGGCCACCAGACAAAGCTTCGAGCCAATGCTTCCATTTTGACCACACCTAGATGACTGGCATGTAGCTCCTCCAACACTTTAGCTCTCAGCTTAGATGGTACAACAACTCTCAATCCCCACACGAGGCAAACCCCTTCAAGGGCAAGTTCATCTCGTGCTGGTAAAAATGGGGGAACTGGAGTTTCTGCTGCTCATTCCAGCCATTTTGGGGAGGCCTTGTAGACCTGAGACAGTGTGGGGTCTTTTCTGGTTCCCTTTGGATCATCTCTGCCATAATTGGGAGACATTTGATTTGCATTAGTGAAACTACGACAAGGGGACTGTATTTTTTTGTAAATTTTTCCAGTATTTCCTTTTCCAAGGGGGTAAACGGGACAATCCATCAGCATTCCATGTTTAATTTTCCTCTTGAATTTGATTTTGTAATTGTGTCCTCCAAGAAACAGAGCCCACCTCTGCATTTGTGCTGCCGCTGTTAGTGGAACACCCTTCTGTGGATTGAAAATGGACATTAGTGGTTGATGATCAGTAATGAGGGAAAATTCTCTCCTGTACAAGTACTTCTTGAAGTGCTTTACACCCCAACCAGAACTCAAGTCCTCTTTGTTAATCTGTGTGTAATGTTTCTCTCTAGTGGTAAGGGAATGTAATGTAAAGGCTATGAGGCATTCACTTCCATCACTCATAACATGTGACATATCTGGATCTATACGATAAGGCAAAACATCACAGGCAAGTTTCGCTGCATGATGTGGATCATAATGTGTGAGTACAGTGACTGACGTCACCACCTCCCTTGCCTTTTTGAAAGCCAAGTCACACTGCTTTGACCATTGCCATTTCTTCCTGATCTTCAGTAACGAGTTCAAGGGAAAGGAGCACAGTAACCAGGTTTGGCAGGAACCTGTTATAGTAATGGACGAATCCTAAAAATGACCACAACTGTGACACATCCTTAGGCCTTGGGACATCCAGCACTGCTTGAAGTTTCTCAGCACACTTGGGTAATCCTTGTGCATCAGTTATGTGCCCACTGTAAAGTGATGGCTGCTTTAAAGAATGCACATTTGCTACTTCATGCTCTGAGCCCCATAATCTTCTAATTTTTTTTAATACTGTCTTGAGTTTTGGAGATGCTCCATGTCATCCCTACCAGTATAGTCATAAAAACCTTTTGTGAGGGTTTATGTTGAGTAATACTTTGGACTCTTCTTCCACCTCCATCTGTAGGTAGTCCTGAGCTAAGTTGACTTTGCTGAAGTGTTTTCTCCATAAGTATTTTAGAAATATATTCTTTAACCTGGGCAGAGGATATTGATGTACTTTCAGTACAGGGTTGATGGTAACCTTAAGATCACCACAGATCCATTATTCTTGGTTACTGGGACCACTGGCATTGCCCATGGGCTCCATTCAAACTTGGACAGAATTCCTTCAGCCTCCATGCAATCTAGCTCACTGGCTACTTTATAACGGATAGTATAAGGAACTAGACAGGGTTTGCAAAACTTGTGTGTGGCATTTTCATTTAAGAATAGTTTACCCTTGATATGTTTGGGCATTCCAGTGCCATCCTTGAACACTGCTCTGGCATCATCCAGTAACTTTATTAATTTGCTTTCAGTTGACTCTATTACAGGGGACGTGGCGTGCAAATGGTAAATAAATCTCCAATCAATTTGAAGTTGTCTCAGCCATTCATAATCCCACAATGCTGGCCCTCCTATATTTACCACATACAAGCCCATTGTGGCTTGTTTGTTGTTTCTATTTCACAGTTATGAATGTCATTCCCACAGGAGTTATCTTTTCTCCGATATGGGTTCTTTGTTGGATCTGCAGGCTTTAATTCAGTATCTGAAATGCCATTCAAACTCAGTTTGTGAACTGACTGAAACAGCCAAACCAGTGTCCAATTCCATTTTAATTAATTTAATATTTACTTCTGGTGTAAGGCATATTTCTTGTCTATTGTTAGTTTTCATATTGTAAATCTCAAGGCTATACAGTCCTGTCTCACGCTCATCATTAACAGATTTTTCATCAACTATGAGCAGATTAGTGCTCTTTTTGAAACTGCAACTTGACTTTTTATCTTTTTTTCTCCCCTGTATAGTCTATTTATTTTTGTCTGCCCAACATGTTCTTTGTATATGTTCTATTTTTTTTGCATTTTCTGCAAGTTTCGTCTTTAAATCTGCATTGGTCTTGTGTATGTGAGGCCCCTGCCACAATGGTAAAATAATTTCAGCCAGGACAGTTTCTGTTTCAATATTGAAATTTTGTTCATCCTGACTTTCATTCATGACTGCAACTCAATTGTATCTCTGTCTGCTGTTTCTATTGATACAGCAATTTAAACTGCTCTTGTAAGTGTGAGTTGTCAAGAGCTGTTTTGGAATGTTTACTTTTAAGATTCCACAAACTAACCAATCTCTCAGTTCATCACTAAGCCCATCACTGAACTGGCAATGCTCGGACAACTTCTTCAATTCAGCCACTTATGCTGAAGTGGACTGCTCTTCTTTTTGATTCCACTAACAAAACCTAAAATATTCTGAAATCAACAATGTTTTCAGTTCTAAATGTTCTTGCATTGCTTTCATGATATCAGCAAAGCTCATCTTGGCTGGTTTGGTTGGACTGTTTCCAACTGCATTTTTTTAAACTCAGACATCTCGCTGTGCTTTAACTGGTAGGCAGTCATCTTGGGTTTGTTTAAAACTTACTCATTGGCACTGTTATGTTTTATAACTCTGAAAGAAAGTTATAAAACTCAAGGCCACAATGTTGTGCTGAGCTTTTAACCAATTGCAAGATCAATGCAATGGGATAACTTCTGCAGGATTAACAACAGCTTTACCCCACTGACATAACAGCCTTGAATGTTCCCTAGTACAACAATCAAAAGAAAAACACAGAGCTGGGAATAACCCATGTTACTTTAACCCATTTCATTTTTTTACTTTAGCAAGACACACATGGTGGTGTTATGATGTATGCAATTCGTGGATTTTTAGATATAAACCATAATGAATTAAACAAATAAAGAATGCTTCATCAACAATATATTTACAATATTACTCAAGTATTACTAAAGTATTAAAAAAAGAGCAAGCTTTAACTTTGTGTCAGGAATCACCACGAGAAATTGTAAAAATGGTGCATCTTTACTCTGAGAAATTACAGAGTTTTACACTGTGGTTCTTTTTGAATTCATTGTATTATGAATAAAGTTTAATTTTGAAAAGAAAAGAAATTAGAGCAGAAACATTAATATGTTATATCATCTTTCTTGCATAATATGGAAGATAACAAAACAAGTTTATTGTCATGCAGTACACATAAGTAAATGTATGCACAGGTGCAACGAAAAATGTATTTGCAACAGCATCGGAGGCACATAGCATCATATATGCAGCATTCACAGGAAAGGAATGAAGTTAACATAAGTTATACACAATTTTACAATAAGAAAAATACAAAAGAAGTCCAATTCAGTGCAAAATGATCAGTAGTCTGAATGTTACTAAACTGTAGTGATTATGGTTCTGCCAATTGTTTCAGGAACAGACTGGTTGAAGGGAAATATCTGTTTTTGAATCTGTGTTGTAGAACTTCAGGCTTCTTTACATCTTGCCTGATGGTAGCTGCTAGACCAGGCATGGCCCAGATGGTGGAGATGCTAGATGATGGATGCTTTCTTGAGGCTGTGCCTTCTGTAGGTACTGCTGATGGTGGGGAGGGACGTGTCCATGATGTATTAGGCAGACTCCACGACTCTCTGCAGCTTCTCAAGTTTTTAAAAAATTTTATTTCACGATACAGCTTGGTGTAGGCCCTTCTAGCCCTTCGAGCAGTGCTGCCCCGGCAACCCCCACCAAACCCGATTAACCCTAACCTAATCACAGGATAACCCAGTACGACCAATGAGTACATCTTTGAACTGTGGGAGGAGACCGGAGCACTCAGGGAAAATCATGCCATGGGAAAGATGTACAGACTCTTTGCAGAAAGGAGCCAGAATTGAACTCTGAACTCTGGAAAGCCCCAGGCTGTAATAGCATTGTGCTAACCACTACATTACTGTGGTGTCTTATGTTCCTGTGCATTTGAATTACCATAGCAAACAATGATGCAGGATACTTTCAACAGTACATCTTAAAGTTTGTTAACATGTTCAGCAACATACCAACCCTCCTTAACCTCCAAAGTAAAGACGCTGGTGCGCCTTCCTTATAATGTCCAAGTCATCCAATATGTTAACGTCCAATAATTTTAAACTGTTGTTCTTCTCCACCACCTATTCCCCAGTGTAGACTGGCACATGTTCCCCCTCCTTCCCCTCGATGAAGTCAACAATCAGCTCTTTAGTTTTGCCAAAGTTGAGCGAGAGATTGTTGTTGCGGACCACTCAACCCGATGGCCTACCTCGCTCTGATCGACCAACCTGTGATATATTCAATAACAGTAGTGTTGTTAGTGAACTTGAAATTGGCATCGGAGCCGTGCTTAGCCACACAGTCATGTATGTATTGAGCACGGGGCTAAGTAGGCAGCCTTGAGATGCACTCATGTTGATGGTCAATGAGGAAAAGATGTTGTTACCAGTCCTCACTGATTGACGTCTGCCTCTGAGTCTGGGAACAAGGGATTTGAAATTAATGAGATAGCATGAAGAATGTTAAAAGCTTTTATATTTCATTTTTCCCTCTGTACATAGATTTTATTGTGAATAAAGTTTAGTTTTGAAATAATTAAAAGAAGAGGGCCCTGGTGTGTTTAAGATGATTGTAGGAATGGGGTTCTTGTGAGCCAGATGCCAAACCATCAGGTCTTCTAAATAATAGGATAATGAATTATTGGAGCTTTACTGTAATGGAATTTCAGTGAATGTAAAATCAGTGTCTCCATGGCCCCATTCACAGTTCCTGACTTCCTGTGTGATTTTTGTTTTTGTTTAACAGTGAGTAACAAAAGTTTTAGTTTGCAAATATTTGGTCTGACTTCTGTCATTAGGTCTGAACCACGCACTGTGCACCTTGATAATGTCATTGCAGTCACAGAAGGAAATAATGCCTTCGATATTGTGAATCATGTCAGAAACTGTTCCATTTAATTTCCTGGTGGGTGGAATGAAACAAATAATGTTCCCCCATTTAACTTCAGAAACTGGCAAAAAAGCAATGAGTGCAGAAATTCGCATAATACTGGAAACACTTCAAACCATGCTCAAAATGCTTTTTATGCATAATTTTGCATAAAAGGCAGGAATTTTTATTTTCTATCTCATTTGACTTAAATATCAATGCTTTGTCTAGTTGCTTTCTGAATCAGAGTCAAACCCCAATGAAACCAATTAAAAATTTAACCAATTACACTTCTTCTTAAAGGAACAACATAACAAATATCCTTTTTGTGCTTGTTTAGTCATCTTTTTAAAAAATAAATTGATGTTTCACCATGCATGATTGTACAAAACTTATCATCAAGCAATATTTTCTTTTGTCGTGCATTGTTTATTTACTTAGTGTCACCTTCTCATACAAGCTGCTAATTTAATCCAATATCGTCAAGCACACCTTGTTAGGTTACTCAAATCACTATTTCAAATTATTGGATGACAAAAAATTATTTGATGCAAAGGAAATTACTTTAGTGAAAGGGATCAAGCTGTTTGCAAAATTAAAATTGTCAATAAATTTAAGGAATCTACAAAGTATGATTGTCATATTACAATGAATGGACTCAATAAATTAGAATGGTGCATATGCCTTAGATGGTAAAACTGACTGCCAGGATGTGACATCAACTTTGAACTCTTCTCCAGTGATTGGACACAAAGGCCAAGTCACTTCAATCAATACTTATATAAACAAGTCTCTGAACAGAAGGGAATTCTTCTGTGTTTCATGTATATATAATTACCGCATGCATGTTTATTTCCCTTCACTGTCCTCATTAATCATAACGTTCTAGTTTGATCCAGTTCATTCCAAAAAGGAAGAATTAGTTAACTCATCCTTATCAATGAATTACTCACCTCAGATTCAATTTTATCTCCAGAAGTTTTGTTGGGGTAAAAATTCATCCCTGGCCTCTACTGTGTGGTGCTTGTGCAAAGTTCTTCCATGTTGCACGCCAGAAATTGTGTTGTATTGAAGCCATTGAAGGCACGGAATACAGTGCCCACTGCAATTGGCCTATCGCCACAATAGGTCAACGGCAGATGCAATCTCCTTGGCTCTTCACACAGCTTTAGACCACCTGGACAACACAAACATCTATGTCAGGATGCTGTTCATCGACTAAAGCTCAGCATTTAATACCATCATTCCCACAATCCTGATTGAGAAGTTACAGAACCTGGGCCTCTGTACCTCCCTCTGCAATTGGATCCTCGACTTCCTAACCAGAAGACCACAGTCTGTGCGGATTGGTGATAACATATCCTCCTCGCTAATGATCAACACTAGTGCACCTCAGGGTTGTGTGCTTAGCCCACTGTTCTACTCTCTCTATACCCATGACTGTGTGGCTAGGCATAGCTCAAATACCATCGATAAATTTGTTGATGGTACAGCTGTTGTTGGAAGAATCTCAGGTGGTGACGAGAGGGCATACAGGAGTGAGTTTATTTTTGGAGTAGCATCCGCACCTGCACTCGGCAGAAAGCTCAAAAGCTATGGAGCAGGTGCTGTAAGGCTGTCCGGGTACTCAGTGTTACTTAGATGACATCATTGTTACTGGTAGGGAGGCAGCAGGGGAATTTGATGTTATTGTTACTGTTTTATTTTCTGCAAATCAGGGGGTTTTGGGGTTTGCAAGTTTTGTTTCTTTTTCTTATTCTTATTCTTGCCAGTGGGATTGTATCTCACGTTGTCTTTCTGAATTTTATGGCTATCTGGAAAAGGCAAAGATCAGAGTTGTATTGTAGAAACATAGAAAAACATAGAAACATAGAAAGCCTACAGCACGATACAGGCCCTTCGGCCCACAATGCTGTGCCGAATATGTCCTTAACTCCCCCACAGAGAAAATAAACAGTAATAATAACATCAAATCTCCGACCCCACCACTTGCAGAAAAGAACAGCAACAGTAGCATCAGACCTCTCACACACAAAAAACTAATAGATCACCCACCTGCCAATCGGCCACAAGAAAGAAAACACTGAAAAAACTGAAGGAATTTACCTAGGGTTACCCATAGCCTTCTATTTTTCTGAGCTCCATGTACCTATCCATGAGTCTCTTAAAACATCCTATCGTATCTGCCTCCACCACCGTCACCATCAGCCCATTCCACGCACTCACCACTCTCTGCATAAAAAACTTACCCCTGACATCTCCTCTGTACCTACTTCCAAGCACCTTAAAACTGTGCCCTCTCGTGCTAGCCATTTCAGCCCTGGGAAAAAGCCTCTGACTATCCACACGATCAATGCCTCTCATTATCTTGAACACCTCTATCAGGTCACCTCTCATCCTCCATCACTCCAAGGAGAAAAGGCCAAGTTCACTCAAACTATTCTCATAAGGCATGCTCCCCAATCCAGGCAACATCCTTGTAAATCTCCTCTGCACGCTTTCTATGGTTTCCACATCCTTCCTGTAGTGAGACGACCAGAACTGAACACAGTACTCCAACTGGGGTCTGACCAGGGTCCTATATAGCTGCAACATTACCTCTCGGCTCCTCAACTCAATCCCACGACTGATGAAGGCCAACGCACCGTATGCTTTCTTAACCACAGAGTCAACCTGCGCAGCAGTTTTGAGTGTCCGATGCACATGCATTCTTTGACAATAAAATTAATCTTTGTACCTTTTCGTACTCCATAGGTAAGTAGAATGGACAACATTTGAGAATTAAGTGTTGAAGGACAGGGGAACATAAGTCTGACAAAACCGCCACTTTGAAGCACCACCAAGAGTTTCTGATGAAATACACACCCGCACTTTTTGCCTTTTCTGAATCAGCAGTTCGATCCATTCTGTAAACTGAGAAACCTTCTGGTCTGATCAGTGTATTTGGCGTGCTAGGGAAAAGCCACGTCTCACTCAGACATAGAACACAACAATTTCTCATTTCCCTCTGATACAGCAATCTTTCCCTCAAGTCTTCAATTTTGTTCTCCACTGACTGCACATTTACTAACAAGTAGAATCAGAAGCAGAATCAGGTTTATTATCACCGGCATGTGATGTGAAATTTGTTAACTTAGCAGCAGCAGTTCAATGCAATACATAATCTAGCAGAGAGAGAAAAATAATAATAATAAATAAAATAAAACATAATAATAAAACATAATAACATAATCAGTGTATTTGGCGTGCTAGGGAAAAGCTACGTCTCACTCAGACATAGAACACAACAATTTCTCATTTCCCTCTGATACAGCAATCTTCCCCTCAAGTCTTCAATTTTGTTCTCCACTGACTGCACATTTACTAACAAGTAGAATCAGAAGCAGAATCAGGTTTATTATCACCGGCATGTGATGTGAAATTTGTTAACTTAGCAGCAGCAGTTCAATGCGATACATAATCTAGCAGAGAGAGAAAAATAATAATAATAATAAATAAAATAAAACATAATAATAAATAAACAAGTAAATCAATTACATATATTGAATAGATTTGTTAAAATTAGGAATCAGATGGCAGAGGGGAAGAAGCTGTTCTTGAATCGCTGAGTGTGTGCCTTCAGGCTTCTGAACCTCCTACCTGATGGTAACAGTGAGAAAAGGGCATGCCCTGGGTGTTGGGGGTCCTTAATAATGGATGCTGCCTTTCTGAGACACCGCTCCCTGAAGATGCCCTGGGTACTTTGTAGGCTAGTACCCAAGATGGAGCTGACTAGATTTACAACCCTCTGCAGCTTCTTTCGGTCCTGTGCAGTAGCCTCTCCATACCAGACAGTGATGCAGCCTGTCAGAATGCTCTCCATGGCGCAACTATAGAAGTTTTTGAGTGTATTTGTTGACATGCCAAATCTCTTCAAACTCCTAATAACGTATAGCCGCTGTCTTTCCTTCTTTATGACTACAAAGGTTCAAAGGTCAAGTTTAATGTCAGAGGAGTGTTTACAATATGCATCCTGAAATGCTTTTTCTTTGCAAAACATCCACGAAATCAAAGAAGTGCACCACAGAATAAATGACAGTTAAACGTGAGAACCCCAAAATCCCACTCCAGCTCCCCCCTCCCGCATGTAAGTGGTAGCGAGCAATTATCCCCCCTCCCCCACCAGCAAAAATAAATGTGCATCGGCACATTCACCGAGCTAAGCATGTGCTAAGCAATAGCAAAGACACAGGCCAAAGTTACCCCAAAGGCTTTGCATTTCATCTGAAATTTGACAAACCACAGGTTTTTTCTCCCCCTGGCAAGGGAGAGGGAGGTGTCCCCCATTTTCACAGTGAGCGGCAGACATAACAACATCCCGCTGGTTTACGGTGTTAAAAGGCCGTCAAGCTCTGTGTCCGAAGATCGCAAAGGCCTCGGGTCTTTGGGCCCACAGCGAAGGATTTTCCAGCCTCCCTGACGACACATGAGTTTCTGGCCGTCACACTGACCCTCGATCCACCCGTCTCTAGAACCCCGAGATCTTAGGCTTCCGAACACGATCGAGGATCTCAGGCCAAACCCTTGGCATGTTGACTAGCAGCCAGTCATTGAACCCCAAGAACGTGTCCCATTCCCGCAAAGATCCAAAACCTACGTGTAACTCCAGGTCAGGGTCTTCAAAAGAACCCTGAAAGCAAAAAATAAAGATATTAAAGGTAGAAATAGAGCTGTTTCCAAAGATGCAAGCAAAGCAGTCGTCATTAGGCGCCATCATCCTCCTAAGCTCCATCGATATGATGGGACCAGGTTAGATCCTCAGAGATCTTGACACCGAGGAAGTTGAACCTGCTCGCTCTCTTCACTTCTGATCTCTCTATGAGGATTGGAATGTACTCCTTCGTCTTACCCTTCCTGAAGTCCGCAATCAGCTCTTTCATCTTACTCACGTTGAGTGCCAGGTTGTTGCTATGACGCCACTCCACTAGTTGGCATATCTCACCCCTGTACGCCCTCTCGTCAGCACCTGATATGCTACCAACAATGGTTGTATCGTCAGAAAATTTGTAGACGGTATTTGAGCTATGCCTAGCCACACAGTCATGTGTATAGAGTACAGCAGCTGTGTAGAGGGGGGCATTCAGGCACCTCCCAAGAGGGTAATGCCATCAGCCCCATTCCCTCTCCTTACTTTATGCCTGCAGCTTATTCTGTTTTACACCTGTCTATCAATTCCTCTTTGATTCTTTGTGCCATTAACCCTCAAGTGTACTTTACAGTAGCTATTAATCTGACAGCACATCATTTGGATGTGCGAGGAAAACAGAGAGCCCAGAGGAAACACAATAGTCATGGAGAGAATGTGCAAACGCCTTATAGATGATATTTGGGCACAGGATCAAACCTGCATCCCTGAAATTGTGACACAGCAACACTAACTGCAGTGCTGCTGTGTTTGTAGATTCCAGAATGCTGAAAAACCTAGATCATGAAACCCAGTGAGGCTCGTAGAAACATAGAAAATAGGTGCAGGAGTAGGCCATTCAGCCCTTCGAACCTGCACCGCCATTCAGTATGATCATGGCTGATCATCCAACTCCGAACCCTGTACCTGCCTTCTCTTCATACCCCCTGATCCCTTTAGCCTCAAGGGCCATATCTAACTCCCTCTTAAATATAGCCAATGAACTGGCCTCAACTGTTTCCTGTGGCAGAGAATTCCACAGATTCACCACTCTCTGTGTGAAGAAGTTTTTCCTAATCTCGGTCCTAAAAGGCTTCCCTTTTATCCTCAAACTGTGACCCCTCGTTCTGGACTTCCCCAATATCGGGAACAATCTTCCTGCATCTAGCCTGTCCAATTCCTTTAGGATTTTATACGTTTCAATCAGATCCCCCCTCAATCTTCTAAGCTCCAACGAGTATAAGCCTAGCTGATCCAGTCTTTCATCATATGAAACCTACCATCCCAGGAATCAATCTGGTGAACCTTCTTTGTACTCCCTCTATGGCAAGGATGTCTTTCCTCAGATTAGGAGACCAAAACTGCACACAATACTCCAGGTGTGGTCTCATCAAGGCCTTGTACAACTGCAGTAGTACCTCCCTGCTCCTGTACTCGAATCCTCTTGCTATAAATGCCAGCATACCATTCGCCTTTTTCACCACCTGCTGTACCTGCATGCCCACTTTCAATGACTGGTGTATAATGACACCCAGGTCTCGTTGCTCAAGCACTATGATTTAATTACTCCTTGATATGGAGATGTTCACAGACACCAAGTCTAGATAGCTTTACAACATAAATGCTGTTACAAGATATAAGAAAGTATGTTACTAATTCTTGCTAATTCTAACTCATTTCAGAGGGAGTGGCAGATTCTAGCAAATATAATGGCAGAAACGAGGTCCAATATTCGGAATGAGATCCCACACCACAATCACAAACCTGTTAATCAATACCATGCTTTCAGATGTTTGAGGAACTCAGTGTTAATCTGTTTGATCATATCCTTCTCACTCCAGTGAAGCCACGCCTTTCCTTCAATTGATATTCTGCTCAAAACGTGATCTCCCCTACTTTGGAGAGACCGAAAATAGATTTCCCAGAGATTTGGTTAACAGTCTGCAGGTTTTGGTTAAAAGTCACAGCCCAGTAACTGTGTTGCTGTGCTGTAAGATTATTGCCAAGCAAGTATGGCCCTGAGCTGCTGAGCACATGATTCTTTAATACTCCTTCCTGCTTCCTCTCCAACTTCTTCATCTACATTCACAGCTCAGTGGAAGGTGAAGGAGCAGGACCCAATTTTTCAAAGGAATACATTACAACCTTCTCAGTATCCTGATCAGTAAACTTAGATGGATCATAATACTTGGTTTGTAAGCATGGCCCCCATTTTCCTCCATGAAGCTAACAGAGATGCTATGAGACAGTACCAGTCCAAAATTGAGACTCAGTCTAACCATCAGCTGTGGCAGGGCTTACATATCAAAACAGGTTACAAAACGAAGACGGGCACATCACCAAAACCAGGACATTCCTTCCCGATCAGCTTAAAACATTCTCTGCACACCTTGAACAAAAGGGAATGGGTATGCCGCAATCTGCCCTGACAGTCTACAGTCACCATTGCAGACGTAGGATCAATCTCCCAGCGGGTGAACCCAAGAAAGCATCCAGCCCAGATGGTGTCCCTGGTCATATCCTTAAACCTTGTATGGATCAGCTAGCAGGGCTATTTGCAGACATCATAAACCTCTCACTGCTCCAGGCTGTCGTACTCACCTGCTTTAAGAAGACCACTATCATCCAGGCATGCAAGGAAAACAAGATAGCATGCCTTAATGACGAATACCCAGTGGCTCCAGCATCTACCCTATGAAGTGCTTTTGGAGGCTGGTCATGGATTGAATCAGTTCCAGCTTTCCAGACAACTTTAACCCACTGCAATACACCTAACACTGAAACAGGTCTATGGTGGACACCATGTCCATGGTCCTACACTCATCTCTGGACTATGTAGATAGTAAAGACACCTATGTCAGACTATTGTTTATTGACTAAAGTTCTGCCTTCAATACTATTATTCCAAGTAAATTCATCACCAAACTCTGTACCCTGGGAGTCACGCTTCCCTATATAACTGGATCCTTAACTTCCTGACCAACAGACCACAGTCAGTAAGTATAGGCAGCAACACCTCCACCATGATTATTGTAAACACAGATACTCCACAAGGTTGCATCCTCAACCCCCACTCTACTCCCTGTACACACAGGACTGTGTGGCCAGATTCTGCTCAAACTCCATCTAGAAGTTTGCAAATGATACCATTATAGTTGGAGTAGCGATGAGTTGGAGTACAGGAGGGACTAGACAGCTTAATGACATGGTGCCATGATAACAATCTTTCCCTGAATGTCAACAAAAACAAAGAGAGGTGGTCATTGACTTCAGAACAGAATGTGATGCACATATTGATCGAAAGTGGGAAGAATAAAATGGGATTAATGTAAATTGGTGCTTGATGGTTGTCACAGAGACACTGGGCTGAAGGGTTTCTCCCTGTATTTTATGACTCTATGATTCTAATATTTCATAATGTAGCAGAGAAAGAGAACTATATATATAAAAAAACATCAACATGTGTTAACATCTCCATTTAATTCTATAAAGTGTACTGTTTACTTTCGAGTGATACAGAAGGAAGACTGGTTTGAATAACAAAGGATAAACTAAATGAGAATTTTGAGCCTCAATCCCGCTCTGATAAATTTTCAGGCTTGATGCTGTGAGGGAAAAATGTTTCAGAATGAAATGAGGGGGAAACAAGAAATTACTTTTGAAAGCGAAAAAAAACCCACAAATGACTAACTTTGTCATAAACCTTCCAGTGCAAACTGTGCCTGCAGAAATGTTCGTGAATATAGGCACACTGAGGAGGCTGAAAACATCCATTGTGTTAACAGACTAAGGCTGTATATTTTAAAAGTTACATCTTACGTACATTAGAAGGACAAATATGAAAACCCAAGACTACACCAATGTGGATTAAAAATAAAATAAAATACTCCTTTTGAATGTAAATTCATCTGAATATCCAGATGGCCTGGAAAGATACGTAGTCAACCAATGTCCCAATGAAGAGCTGTACTAATACAGTTTCTCCTAATTCAAAGGTAATAATTCATACCATGTACCAGATTCAACCTACAAAATGTTTACATTTCACCTTCTATTGTGTCTGATGGCCCTGATGTGGCCTCTTCTATATTGGTGAGAGCCATTGGAAATTGGGGAACCACTTCATCAAGCACCTCTACTCCTTCCGCCCAAAGCGAAACTTCCTGGTGGCCCAACATTTTCATTCTAATTCCCATTCCCATTCTGACATGTCAGTCCATGACCTCCTCTTGTGCCAGGATGAGGCCACTCGCAGGGTGGAGGAGCAACACCTTATATTCCATCTGGGTAGCCTCCAACCTGATGACATAAACTTTCATTTCTCCTTCTGTTTTTTTTTCCCTCACTCTCCCCTCTTTTTCCATTCCAGCCACTTATCTCTTCTCACCTGCCTATCACCTCCTCCTTCCCTTTCTGCTATGGTCCACTCCCCTCTCCTATCTGATTCCTTCTTATCCAGCCCTTTATCTTAATCATTCAGCTTGCTTCACCTATCACCTTCTAGCTCTCCTCCATCCCTTCTCCCTACCTTTTGATTCTGGTTCATTCCCTCTTTCATAAAATCATAAGATAAGGGCCATTTGGCCCATTGAGTCTGCCCATTTTATCATGGTTGATCCATTTTCTCTCTCAGCCACAATTTCCTGCATTCTCTCTGTATCCATTCATGCCCCGACTAATCAAGAATCTATCAATCTCTGCCTTAAATATACACAATGACTTGGCCTCCACAGCCGCCTGTGGCAATGAATTCCACAGATTTACCACTCTCTGGCTAAAGAAGTTCGTTCTCATCTCCATTCTAAAAGGACATCTCTCTATTTTGAGGCTGTGTCCTCTGGTCTTAGGCTTACCCACCACAGGAAACATCCTTTCCATATCCACACCACTGAGGCCTTTCAACATTCGATAGGTTTCAATGAGGTCACCCCATATTCATCTGAATTCCGGTGAGTTCTGGCCCAGAGCCATCAAACATTCCTCATATGATAAGCCTTTCAATCCTGGAATCATTTTTGTGAACTCTCCAATATCAGCTTATCCTTTCTTAGATAAGGAGCCCAAAACTGCTCACAATGATCCAAATAAGGCCTCAGGAGTACTTTATAAAGGCTCAACATTACTTCCTTGCTTTTATATTCTCGTCCTCTTGTAATAAATGGTAACATCACATTTGCCTTCCTCTCCACTGACTCAAGCCGCAAATTAACCTTCAGGGAATCCTGCACAAGGACTCCCAAGTTCCTTTGCACTTCAGATTTTTTAATTGTCTCTCCATTTAGAAAATAATCAACCCTTTTATTTCTTCTACCAAATGCATGACCATACACTTCCAGACACTGTATTCCATTTGCCACTTCATTGCCCATTCTCCTAATCTGTCTAAGACCTTCTGTAGCTTCTCTGCTTCCTCAACACTACCTGCCCCTCAACCTATCTTTATATCGTGCGCAAACTTGGCCACAAAGCCATCAATTCCATCATTCAAATCATTGCCATATAACATTAAAAAAACAGCCCCAACAGAGATCCCCATGGAACACTTCTAGTTACCGACAGTCAACCAATGAAGGCTCCCTTAATTCCCATTCTTTGCCTCCTACCAATCAGCAAATGCTCTATCGATGTTAGCATCTGTCCTGAAGTACCACGGGCTCGTAGCTTGTTAAGCAGCCTTATGTGTGGTATCGTGTCAAAGGCCTTCTAAAAATTCATGTCCACAACATCCACTGATTCTCCTTCGTCTATCCTGCTTGTTATTTCTTCAAAGAATTCAAACATATTTTTTCAGGCAAGATTTTCCCTTGAGGAAACCATGTTGACTTAAGTCTATTTTATCATGTGCTCCAAATACCATGAAACCACATCCTTAACAATCAGTTCCAAATACTTCCCAGTGGCTGAGGTCAGACTTCTGGCCTATAGTTTCCTTTCTTTAGTAATTGGAGTGACATTTGCAATTTTCCAGTCTTTAGGAATCATTCCAGAATCTAGCACTTCTTGAAAGATCATTACTAATGCCTCCACAATCTCTCCAGGCACCTCTTTCAGAACCCTGGGGTGTATACCTTCTGGTCCAGGTGACTTATTTACTTTCAGACCTTTCAGTTTCCCAAGAACCTTCCCCCTAGTAATCGCGACTTCACACACTTCTGCCCCCAAAACTCTTGAACATCTGGCATATTGCTAGTGTTTTCCACAGTGAGGACTGATACAAAAAATACTTATTCAGTTGTCCACTATTTCCTTGTACCCCATTACTACCTCTCCAGCATTATTTTCCAGCAGTCTGATATCTACTCTTGCCTCTCCTTTACACTTTATTTATGTATATATGTAGAAACTTTTGTTATTATTGGCAAGTTTACCTTCATATTCCATGTTTTCCTTCTTTATGACTTTTTTAGATGCCTTCCATTGGTTTTTAAAATCCTCTAACTTCCCACTAGTTTTTGCTCTATTAGATGCCCTCCCTTTGACTTGTATGTTTGCTTTCACTTCTCTTGTTAGCCACAATTGTGTCATTCTGCCTTTGAATATATCTTCATTTTTGAGATGCACAGTGCCTTCTGAATTGCTCCCAGAAATTCCAGCCATTGCTGTTCTGCCATCGTCCCTGCCAGTGTTCTTTTCCAATCAATTTTGACCACCTCTCTCATTCCTCTGTAACTCCCTTTACTCCACTGTAATCTGATACACCCGACTTTAGCTTCTCCTTCTCAAATTGCAGGGTGAATTCTATCATATTATGATCACTGTCCCCTAAGGGTTCCTTTATCTTAAATTCTCAAACCATTTCTGGTTTATTGTACTGCACCCAATCCAGAATAGTTGATCTCCTAGTGGGCTCAACCACAAGCTGCTCTAAACAGCCATCTCGTAGGCATTCTAGAAATGATCCCTTTCCAACACCAAACTGGTCTTTCTCAATCTTGCCTATATTGAAATCCTCAATGATTATTGTAACATTGCCCTTTTAACATGCATTTCCTATGCCCCATTGTAATTTCCAGCCCTGAAGAATCATCTTGTCCCTATTGTTTATTAGTTTCCATGGATGTTGCCTGACCTGCTGAGTTCCTCCAGCATTTTGTGTGCGTTGCTTTGGATTTCCAGCATCTGCAGAATTCCTTGTGTGTGTGTCAAAGTCAAACATTTAAGCATCAGTCAATTGTTCTATTCAGATTGCAGTCTTTCGTTTGCTGATTCCTGAGGTTGCAGGTTGCAGGAACTGGGATTCAACAATGCGAGGCATCTCCTGGGTGGAGAATGTAAATTCTGGTGATCAACAAGTTGAGAAAATGGCACTTGAGGAAACCCCAGGCCTGAGGGAGTTGTGCAACCAGAATAACTCCAGTGATCAGCAATTTAAATGTTCAGGAGAGCTTGGGGACTGTGAGCTTTTATACAACAAGTAAAGCTCTTTGATGTGACAAATTGAACTTTTGGTATTATGAAGGGAAATATCATGACTGATTCACTGTGACTGAAGGATCAAGTGCTGGGGAAACAAGTGGCAAATGAGGAAGCTATGAGTGAGGAGAGAGACCAGCTGAAACTACTTGGACTCAAAGGTTTGCACAGCTTGAAGTGTGTTCTGAGAGAAGGGCACTGAAGCAGATTAGCCAACTTTTTTTTTATGAGGTAATTTCTCAGTCAGCTCCCTGCTGGAGTGCTCCAAGTTTGCAGCTGAGCATAAGCTAGGTTAAGACTAGCTTAAACTCTAGTTAAGAGTGTGTACGGTTTCCCGCATATCCATTAAGTTAACATTGATGTCCTTAAATTTTTCCCACAATAAATTCCCGCATCTGGCGCCTACACTATCAAGCACCAAGTGATGCCAGGGAGCAATACTGTTTACTTGAGAAATTGCTTTCCTCAAACTGGGGCTCAAAGAACAATGATGATTGACAATTCAGTCTTTCTTTGACTCCCCTCTCTTCTGTTTCTCCTCAATTGATTTGGTCTTCTTTCCCGCTTTTTTTTAACAAGGAACTCAGTTCTCAGAGCTCGGCACCAATATTCCTCTAAGCAGTTTCAGTTGCTTGGCAGAGTCAGCCCATTGGGTCTCTAGTGGTCTGTGAGATACTTGGGAGAGTTTGGGGAGATGAAACAGGTACAATTCATGATGAGCTTTTTCCAATGACATTGAATTACATTTGTGGTGCGCCAGGCATGACATTAGGGGACCCCAAAGAATTTTATAAATCATAGACATGCTTTTGAGGAAAAGTCACTATTGTAATTGGAAATCAGCAAGCAAATTTGCAAGCAGAAATAAAAATTTGGTAATAACATTTGTAGAGGGATACAGTAGTGACCAATTCACCCAGGGAAACTTTCAAATGGTGTGCTGGGACCATTTATTTCTACTTGAAATGGTGGCAAGGCTAAATTAAAATGCTAATAGAATCTAATTAATAAGATTCACTACATAGTTAATTGCTGTCTAGCGCTATCCAGAATACCCACCCTTTCTCTCATGCCCTAATACCTTCTGCTATTCCCTTCACCGTCTTTCAGCCTTTTGCTCGTGAGCAGAAGGCTCAGCAGCTGCTGATCTCCATTGCAATGGAGCCCTCTGTCTCAGCTGCACAGCTGAGTTTTAATAATACACACATACAAGTAATGCTGAGTATTATACAGTGGTACCACTATATAACTATACAATAGCTTGCCAGCACCACCTTGTGGACTGGTAAGATTATTTCTGCTTGCAGATGAATCACATTTTGTTTTGTGTCAAGATTGAATTTTTTTTTGATTTCCAATTCTGCAATGCTACTTTGTATTCGATCCACACTCGTAAAACTGCAACTCTGCAAACCGTGCTGTATCTTAAAACAAGCCATCAAATCTAGATTGCTAATGTTAGGTTCAGTTCTTCAATTTTGCATTTTCTCGAAGGACTTCTTTAAAAATTGATTTTCTGCTTTTTTCCTTCAACCTACATTTTATTTATTTGCACATTTTTACGAAAGCAGTTGCTTTTTTTCCTCACTCAAAATTGTAACACGGACTGTAAATTGAGGGGTTGTTACAGGAAGAATGTGCAACCATGAGGGTGCATTCATTATTTGTGAGCTTATATTCACAAATACTGCTTCTCACTCAGATTCCACAAATGCTGCGTCCTCTTTTGTGTATAATTTTTAAAACACCTTTCGATGCATTTGTCTTAATTTACTCAGCTAACTTTTTATCTCTTGCCCCAGATGGTAATCTGGTGGGACGTATAATATGCTCTTCATCAAATGCTCTTGTTACAGTCCATTGATTTCAATGGCTATGTCAATGTCAGGTACTTAAATCAAGTCACTAGTATGTAGCAAAGATAGGATTTTCCTATTTCTTTCCACATTTCCTTTAAAACTTTTACTATAAAGAGCTACACAAGGCCCATAAAATGGAACACAAAGTATCAAGCATCACAGAAAATATGGCCACAAATTGCTGCATTTTGTTTCTAACAGACCAGGCATAATACAGAATAGGTATTGAGCTTCGAGCTGAATTCTGATGCAATGTTTTTTGTGTGAGGATGAAAATTCAATAACTGTCCTGAGAAGCTCTGTAATAGAGAATGGGGAATTTCAATAGCCCACAGCATTATTGCCAATATATGGCTGATCTCACCTTTTCCTTTTGGAACTGATATTAAGCCCCAAGTTAGTTTTTGCTTGTAACACAAGGTCAACAATAGGAAATCCAACAAAGCATTCCCTCAGACACCCTGTACTGTGGAAAATGCTAATACTGCTTCGTTTCTAAAGGAATAGTGTTCGCTACCTAGAAGATACAAAGATAAGTGGAAGTGTATGCTTTGATGAGTACTGTATTGTAAATCTGCAGTGGGATAATGAGAGACTGAGTGACTGGGTGAAACCTGACAAATAGAGTTTAATGTGAGGTCATGAACTTCAGTAAGAAGGATCAAATGACAGATTTTCTAAATGGTAACAGAATCAGATTCAGAATCAGGTTTATTTTATTATTGCCGGCATGTGACGTGAAATTTGTTAGCTTAGCAGCAGCAGTTCAATGCAATACATAATATAGAGAGAAAAAAATAATAAATAAAATAAAAATAATAATAATAAATCATCAATTAATTACAGTATACATATATTGAATAGATTTAAAAAACATGCAAAAAACAGAAATACTGTATATTAAAAAAAAAGTGAGGTAACGTCCAAGGGTTCAATGTCCATTTAGGAATCGGATGGCACAGGGGAAGAAGCTGTTCTTGAATGACTGAGTGTGTGCCTGCAGGCTTCTGTACCTCCTACCTGATGGTAACAGTGAGAAAAGGGTGCCCTGGGTGCTGGAGGTCCTTAATAATGATCAGTGCCTTTTTGAGTCACTGCTCCTTGAAGATGACTGCAAGTGAGTAAAATTCAGAGTGATTTAGGTGTTCTAATGCATGAATCAAAACAGTAAGCTGGCAGGTTCATCAGGTAGCAAAGAAGGCAAATGGCATTATGTCCTTTATTGGAAGCTTTTGTTATAGTTATGCAGGGTGTTGATGAGCCCACTGCTGAAATACACTGCACAGCTTGGGATTCTTTGGCTAAAAAATGTATATTTTAATGGGAAATGGTTCAAAATGTAATTTTAGGGATGAATGGAATGAGAGGAATTGCATGGGAAATGGTTCAAAATGTAATTTTAGGGATGAGTGGGTTGCCCTAACAAGAGAGACAGGAATGTTTGGACCTGTATTTAATAAGGAGAGGTGACCTTATTCAATTGTATAAGATCTTAAGGAGGTTTGACAGAGTTGATATTGGAATGTTTCCCATTGTAGGAGAGTCACAAACAAGGGGAAATAGTTACAAATTAACTATTCAAGCTGAGGTGAGGAGAGATACCTCTTCTCAGAGAGTATTGAAGCTCTAGAATTCTCTGCCCAGAGGTTTGTTAAAGGCCAGATCAATAGATATACTTAAGGTGGAGAGAAATAAATCAATGATTTGGTGTATTGATTGTCATAGGGAACAGGTACAGAGAGGATCTGGGTCCAGCATAGAGTAGCTATGATCATATTGATTGACGGGGCATTTTATCTGATTTTGAGGGGCCCGGTAGCCCATTTTCTAGTTTATAATGATCAATATTAATGCATCCTGCGCTTAGCTTCATACATTGGTTATTCAACCTATGCTGAATAATTCAACATTAACAAATCTAGAGCGAGAAAAACTGAACCTCAAAATTCTTCATATAGAAAGGCAAAACTTTCAGCCACAGAAACATTATACTTTCAAGTTGTTTGGCCGAATTCTACTGAAATTCAACTCCAAATACACTCTGGCCACTGGCCATCCAGCTAGCGAATTAAAGTGTTGCCAAATCATTTACTCAAATTTAGCTTTGGACTCTATTATCTTGATTCTTGCTCTCAAATGCAGTCCAGTATCTCACAGATTCAACAGCTGTTTGCCATAATAATTATATAGCATCCTAGTGCCTCTCTTTCGGCTGCAAAACATCAAATTTCACATCATATACCACAGTGATAATAAATCTGACTCTAGCATCTCAGAGTATGTAACAATGACATTGCTGGAGAAAGTAAAGTCAGTTGCTTTTTCACAATATGTTTAATGTCAGATATTGTCAATCAACTTCTTCAGCACCGCAAAATAATTTTCAAAATTTGGTATTCATTGTCATATGCGCATGTATGCACAGGTGCAATGAAAAAAATAATTGCAGCAGTATCACAGGCACGTGGCATCATATAAGCAGCATTTGCAAGAAAAAAATATAAATTAAACATAAACAATGCACACTTTTTACAGGAAAACACAATTAGAACAATAAAAAGTTAATTTTATTACAATGTAGTCAAAGCGCTCATAGGGTTGCTAAATTGTAGTGGTTCGCATTTTCCCAGGTGGTTCCAGAACTGAATGGTTGAAGGGAAGTAGCTGTTCTTAAATCTGCTGATGTGGATCTTCAGACTTCTGTACCTCCTGTCTGATAATAGCTATGTAAAGATGGCATGGCCCGTATGGTGGAAATCTTTGATGATAGATGTTTCTTATTATTGCAATTAGATTACTAAAAGCAAAACATTTTATCCCATGAAGTTTTAAATGTTGTTCGGTATTTATGTTATAAATGTGAAAACACTTGTAATCTTCCCCTTTCTAACCTTCTTTCACAATGTTTCTTTCTATTTATTTCCTCCTCTATTCCTGATGCAATATTGTTTCCATCATAATTTATAGTTTACTTTTATGGGTTGCACTGATAGTTTTGCAATCCTTCAGGGAGGTACTCTGCTGTCTGCTATGTTTATGGCTCCCAATAACACTGTGCCATTTTCACATTACACCTCCAGCAACTTGTACAGCTAAGTACCATTGACAAAGATATGCCAATTGCTAGTTCATGGGCTCTTGTGGCTGTCCACCACAAATTGTGAGCTGATGTGCTTCTCAAAATCATTAGCAACAATACATCAAAAGATCACATATGCCAGAGAAGGCCATTTGGTCCATCTTTGCCATATACCCAATGTAATGCTTATTTTGTTTTAGGTGAGTCTAGGGTTGCCATTACCATTGTTGAATATTGCTTTCATATCGCTGATCGCTACTTATGTGAAAACTTTCCTGAGATTGATCCAAATGATCTCTTTATGAGTGTGGACCTCCACTTTCCAAACTTATTCTTATTCTCAAGTTTGAAAACTAGATTTCACCTTATTTGGTGTGTAACAAGTACACCTGTTTAACATGAGTGGGATGGACATTTAAAAAGGAATGCCTGTTTAGTAACAAGGTGGAATGAAAGGAATATGATTTTATTGTGTTTTATGATTTTAGGTTATTAAAATGAAAATTTTGAGCTGTGATAAGTCATTATAGCTGCTGATGGATTCTTTGCTATGCTCAGAATTGCACTTGAACAAAGCAACTAATGGTTTTGGTTGTGTAGATCCAGCATGAGGCCTGATGCAATATCTCAACCTGATCTTCAGGAGTACTCTTTCTGCTATGGGTCCTCGGGAGCAGCTGAAGATCAAAGTCCTTCTCAGCAAGAAGTATACCTATTTCTAAGGAGAAGGGGAGGGGTGGGGTGAAATATTTTATAATGTTGTAAATGCAAAGCAAGATTTTGGGAGAGTGGATGAGCAATTCCAGTGCTTTCCAGAGGTGGAAGCAATGCCTAGCTTGCCCCTTAACTACCAGGTATGATAACAGGTCGTAAAACCATGGAACAAAAAAAATTGACTGTTATTTAATCCATCCTTCCAGTACAATTACACAGATATATTGTCATTTGTACCAAGATCATCCGATATATGGATATGAAATCACATGATGCAACATTCTTACCTCTAAGACACAACACCAATTCAAGCAATTTTGTGTGAAAATTTAACGCAAAGCAACCATCTATGTCCAAATTTTTCCCCAATTGTTTATACATAATGTCATTGATTACAATTGTATTGAATAATCTTTGGCCAAAACATCTCAATAGGTTGCACAGAATCATTGAATTGTCACAGTCCCGAAGGCATTCAGCCCATTAAGATTATGCCTGCTCCTCGTTGAGCAATCCTGTCACCCCCATTCCCCCACTCTTTTCCCGTTGCCCTGTAACATATTAATTGTTAAGGTCTTTTGCACATCCTTTCCTCAGCATGGATATATTATGTTACACCCCCTGTACAGGCAAGTGTGTGTGTGTGTGTGTGTGTGTGTGTGTGTGTGTGTGTGTGTGTGTGTGTGTGTGTGTGTGTGCGCGCGCGCGCGCACGCGAGCCCTTAACTCCTGGTGGAGTTGTCAGGGCGCTTTCATGACAAGCTTTATCGGTATGCTCATCGTACGGCGTGTCTTGGGCATCTGAAACTTGGCGGAACCCATCCCTCTCCAGGTGTTTTTTTATGAGGTCAATTTGTTAGCTCGACACTCAACCCAGGCACAGATGGAGAGCGTGCAAGGGAGCCGGCTGGATTCGAACTCGAAGTCCAGCGCTGATGCCACTACACCACCAGCCGGTGTACAGGCAATTACCACCAGTTTAATTAATATTTTAATGAAAAAACCCTGATCTCACACATGCCCCTTGGTATATTTTGATCAAAAATCTATATGTCCAGATCTCTCAATTTACTACAGTCATGATTAAAACTTTCTCCAACATTCTTTTATTGAAGAAGAAAGATCTCCATTCTAAATATAGTTATAATCCCTCATCATTGAAACTATTCTTTAATATCTGCTTTCCAAGACATGATATTCTTCTATAATCAGAACAGGATATGATTTCAAAGGTTTAAAAGGTACATTTAATGTCAGAGAAATGTATACAATATACATCCTGAAATTCTTTTTCTTCGCAACCATCCACAAAAACAGAGGAGTGCCCTGGAGAATGAATGACAGTTAGATGTTAAAAACCCCAAAGCCCCCCCCCAGCTCCCCCCTCCCACGGATAAGCAGCAGCAAAGCAACGATCTCCCTTCCCCCAGCAAAAAAAGCATCGGCGCCACCCCCCCCACCGAGCACTCAAGCGTGCAGCAAGCATCAATAAAGATACAGACTTGCAGTACCCCAAAGACTATTCGTTCACCCTGTAATTCGACATACCACAGGCTTTCTCTCTCTCCCTAATAAGGAAAAAAGAGGTGCCCCCATTTCATGATAACCTTAGTGTTTCATAAAGGATCACTGTAACTTTCTTGTTGTTGCAATTTACATAGTTGTTTTAGAGCTGTAAGTTATTCAGCACAAAAACAGACCCTTCAACTAAACGCATGCATGCCGACCAAGATATCTATCGGAGCTCGTCCCAATGAATTTATTTTCCCATATCCCTCTATACCTTTTACATCACATTGTGTCCAAAAGTTTTTTAAACATTGTAAATGTACCCAACTCTACAGCTTCCTCTGCTGTGGAATAATTGTGAACTACTTCAGTAGGAAGACAGCAGGGAAAAATGGAGCCCACACTTCCGTCAGTGAAACACTCCAGAATTAAAATTAGCTTGATATTTGTATTAAATTACAACCAACCATAGATAGGTAGTTATGGGGGAATCTCCCGCTCATATTGAATTCATGCAGTCTGTAAGGAATCTTTTAATACTTGAACTAAGACACTGTTGAAGAATGTCCCAGTTGAACATAAAATCTGATTCAGAATTCCTTTCTCTTTATAATCCTTTCAATTTGAAGTGATTCTAAACAGTTATGAACAATATATCAATTAATCAACATGCCATTAGAGCTATAAAGTCAGGGTTGTACAGCCTAGAAACAGGCTCTTCAGCACACTGGGTCCAAACAGCCATTGTGCCAATCAATACTAATCGCACTCCCCTGATTTAATTCTATATCCCTCCACACCCTGCTGATTCAAGTACTGTCCAAGTGTTTTTTAAATACTGTTAGTGTTCCTGCCTACATCATCTCTTCAGGCAGCTCATTCCAGATATCAACTACTCTGTGTGAAAAATTTGCACTTCAGATATGTTTTAAAGCTGCTCCCTCTCACCATAGATCTATACCCTCGAGATTTAGAAATACCTACCAGTGGAAACAGACACTATTTCTGCCTCACATAGGTTTATAGACCTCTATCTTGTAACTCCTTCGCTCCTGGGGAAACAGACACAAACTATTCAATCTCAAGCCTTCTAAATTCAGGAAACATCCCTGTGAATCAACATGAACAGCCAAAAGTTGTGGTACATATTGGAACCAATTACATCGGAACGAAAGGTGATGAGGTCCTGAAGACAGTGTAGGAAGTTACGTAGGAAGCTGAAAAGCAGGACCCCAAGAGTAATAATTTCTGGATTGCTGCCTTTGTTACGTGGCAGTGAGAGTAAGAATAGGATGATTTGGCAGATGAATGCCTGGCTGAGGAATTGGTGCAAGGGGCAGGGTTTCAGATTTCTGGATCATTGGAATCCCTTCTGGGGAAGGCATGACCAGTACAAAAAGGATGGTTTGCACCTGAACCCAAGGGGAACCATTATCCTTGTAGGTAGGTTTGCTAGAGCTGTTGGGGAGGGTTTAAACTAATTTGGCAGGAAACTGGAGTGACAGGGCTGAGGATGGGGCAGTTGGTAAACAAGTAGATGCAGTGTGCAGTGAGACTCTGAGGAAAGATAGATAGATAATAGGGCAAAATTGCAGTCAGTGAGATATGTTGCAGTGTAACATGGGTCAAAATTGAAAAGGGTGAATACAGATGTTATATTTGAATGCATGCTGTATACGATATGAGGTAAATGATCCTGTAGCCCAGTTAGAGATTAGCAGGTATGATGTTGTGGGCATCACTGAGTTGTGGCTAAAAGAAGATTATAGTTGGGAGCTCAACATCCAAGGACACACATTGTATTGAAAGGACAGGTAGGTAGGTAGGCTGTGGCTCTGTTGGTAAAAAATGAAATCAAATCCTTGAAAAGAAATGACATAGGATTGGAAGATGTCGAATCTTTGTGGGTAGAGTTAAGAAACTGCAAGGGTAAAAAGACCCTGATGCGAGTTGTATTCAGGCCTCCGAACAGTAGTCCGGATATGGGGTATAAATTGCAATGGGAGATAGAAAAAGCATAAAGCATTCAAAATGGACAATGTTACAATCATCATGGGGGATTTCAATATGCAGGTAAAGAGATGGAATTTGTAGAATGCCAATGAGACAGCTTTTTAGAGCAGCTTGTGGTTTATTCCAATATGGGAAAGGCAATTCTGGGTTGTTGGGTGTTGTGTAATCAACCAGATTTTATTAGGAATCTTAAGGTAAAGGAACCCTTAGAGGACAGTGATCATAATATGATAGAATTCACCCTGTAGTTTGAGAGGGAGAAGTGAAAGTCAGATGCACCAATATTACAGAGAAGTAAAAGGAATTAGAGGCTTGACAGAAGAGCTGGCCAAAGTTGATTGGAACGGGCACCAGCAGGGATAATGACAGAACAAAAATGGCTGCTGTTTCTGGGGGCAATTAGGAAGATACATCCTAAAGAAATGGTAGTATTTTAAAGGGAGAATGAAGCAACCGAGGCTGACAGGGAAGTCCAAGACAGCATTAAAGCAAAAGAGAGGGCATATAATGTAGCAAAATTAATAGGAAGTTAGAGGATTGGAAAGCTTTTAAAAATCAACAGGCATCTAAAAAAGTTATAATAATTGAAATGATGAAATATGAAGGTTAGCTAACTAATAATATAAAATTATTGGATGACAGACTTGAGTGGAGCACCAACACAGAGGCTGTGTACAGGAAGGACCAGAGTAGCCTCTTCTTCCTGAGGAGACTGAGGTCCTTTGGAGTATGCAGACCTCTCCTTCACATGTTCTACCGGTCTGTTGTCACCAGTACAGTCTTCTATGCAATGGTGTGCTGGGGTAATGGCATGAACACAACTAATGCCAACAAGCTCAATAAATTATTTAGAAAGACTGGCTCTGTCGTAGGAGTCAAACTGGACACACTGGAGGCTGTGGTAGAACAAAGGACCCTACCGAAAATCCTGGCAATTCTGGGCCATGTTCCTCACCTTCTGCATGCCAACTTGACTGAACAGAGGGGCACTTTTAGTAATAGACTGAGACAACTGTGCTGCTCCAAAGAGTGCTATATGAGGCCATTCTTACCCTCGTCCATTAGGCTTTATAATGGGTCAACCTGTAGCCGTGGAAGTGATCATGCCCTCCTGTTAGATTGTTTGAGGTAACTTGCTTTTTTTATTCTTTTTACTTCTTTTCTAATATTTATATCTGTGCACTTGTAATACTATGTGACACTAATTTCTTTTGGGATCAATAAAATATCTATCTATCAATCAAAAGAGGATTCAAAATGTTTTTTCAGACAGATAAAGAGACAAAGAGAGGCAAGAGTGGATATCATACTGATGGAAAATGATATGGAAGAGAAAGTAATTGGAGGACAAAGACTTAGCAAAGTTAGTAAGTATTTTGCGTCAGTCTTCACTGTGGAAGACACTAGCAGTATGCCAGATATTCAAGATTGTCAGGGGGTAGAAGTGAGTGTAGTTGATAATGAGAAGGTGCTCGGGAAGCTGAAGCGTCTGAAGAGAGATAAATCACCTGGACCAGATGGTTTACACCCTAGGGTTCTGAAAGTCGTGACTGAAGAGATTGTGCAGGCATTAGTAACGATCTTTGAAAAATCATTAGATTCCGTAATGGTTCTGGAGGACTAGAAAATTGCAAACATCACTCCACTTTTTAAGAAGGGATAAAGGCAGAAGAAAATAAATTATAGGCCATTTAGCCTGACTTCAATGGTTGGGGCGATGTTGGAATCCATCATTAAGGATGAGATTTCAGTGTACTTGAAGGCACATGATAAAATAGGCCAAAGTCAGCATGGTTTACTTAAGGCAAAACCTTACCTGACAAGTCTGTTGGAATCCTTTGACAAAATAACTGGCAAGTTAGGCAAAGGAGAATCAGTGGATATTGTTCACTTGAATTTTCAGAAGGCCTTTGACAAGGTGCTACATGAGTTTGAACAAGACAAGAGCCCATAATATTACAGGAAAGATACAAGCATGAATATTTTCATGCTTGGCTGACTGGCAGGAGGCAAAAAGTGGGAGCAAAGTGGACCTTTTCTGGTTAGCTGCTGCTGACTAGTGGTGTTCTGCATGGGTCCATGTTGGGACCAATTCTTTTCACGTTGTATGTTAA